>NC_055997.1:103767952-104105281 GCF_018446385.1 Zingiber officinale
TGAAAATATTTACAAAATTTAAATACAAGAACTGTTAAATAAAAATATCGACAATAGAAGAAATAATTGCTTAAGCATTAGTTGTCAGAGTAGCCTTTCTGTGTCATCAGAGTCTTCTGAAAAGAAGAGGAAGAACGTTTATCGAATAGCTAAAGTGAGAGAGAAAACAAGAGATCTTAGCTAAATAAAATGTATTAAGATCGATGTAATGGGGTATTAGTAAATGATGGAGAAATAAAAGAAGCCGGTGAGAGATATTTTCATGACTTTTTAATGAAACTTAGGTGACGACTTAATTTAGGTAATTTAGTGAGTCGAATGTAGAAATTTAAATTTTTATCGTAGAATTCGAACTTGAAGTAAAACAAACTTAAAATAAGATGCCTGATGGAAAAGATTGTTGGATTCGATAGAGGTATGGAAGTGCTTAGGATAACAAGGTATTGAATGACTTACTAATTATTTAGCGATGATTGAAAAGCGAAAAAATAAATCGATGGAGGATGTACTAGTTCTCTTATATAAGAGGATGATCTGAAATTGTTAAACTATAGGGTATAAAAAATAAAAAGAAAAAAAAAATTAAGGAAGCGGTGTGAAAAATCAATTTGGGTTCGTGCACGAGTTAAACGAATAAAAGTTACTCGTCTTCTTGAACCGATTAATTGAAAATATGGAGGCCAGCAAAAGATCTACCGCCAGTATTACGTTGACTTAGAAAAGCATGATAGAGTCGAGAAATTATGAGAATTTTAAAAAGAGGTGTTAAATTAGCCATGACGTATATTGAACAATTAGGAATATGTATGAGGATGTAACAACTAGAGTAAAGACTTGAGACAGATGGCGGCGTATTTCAGTAAAGATAAAGTTACATCGGATTAGCTCAAGTCTTTATCTTTTTATACCTAATTATGGGCCGAACTCAACTTCATGCATTCAAGGCGTAGTCTGTAGTACATGTTTTTTTGCAGATGATATTATTTTGGTAAATGAAACACGTGAAGGAATAAATGTTAAACTAGAATTTTAAAGAAAAACACTAGAAGGAAAAGATTTTAAGCTTAGTAGATTAAAGACAAAATATATGGAATTTAAATTTAGCAATATTAGAAGTAATGAAACAATTATTAAGATAGGAGAGGACGAGTTGCCCGGAACCGAAAGATTTAAATATTTAGGATCATTTTTGCAAAACGATTGAGGGATTGAGAGAGATGTCTTACATAGAATACAAGTAGGATGGATGAAATGGAGGGGAGTGTCGAGTGTTTTATGTGACTGTAAAGTACCTCTTAGACTCAAAGGTAAGTCCTATAAAACCACAGTTAGACCTGCTATGTTATATGGAGTTGAATGTTGGGCTGTGACTCGAGCACATGAATAGAAGATGAGAATTACAGAGATGAGGATGTTAAGGTGGATGTGTGGACATACGAGGATGGACAAAATAAGAAATGAGAACATTAGAGAAAAAGTCGGAGTTGCGTCTATTAAAGAAAAACTCCGAGAGACACGTTTAAGATGGTACAGACATGTACTTAGACGACCAATAAATGTTCCAGTTAGGCGATGTGAAACTATGATAAACATGCATATCAAATGAGGAAGATAAATACCAAAAAAGACTTGGTTAGTAACAATAAAATAAAATAAAATTTATTTAAATATAGATGATGATATAATAGAAGATAAATTTCGATAGGCGTAAAAGGATTCATACGACAATAATCTAGTGAGACAAGGCTTGGTTGTTGTTGTTGATGTTGTATTTATGAGGTTAAATGAGTGAACATTAATTAAATATGTTAGCCAATACCCAACATATCTAGAAGGACAAGAGTCACTCTCAGGAATAATCAGAAGAACATTGATATTAACAATAATTATCAAACGAATAGCTAAAATTATCAAACTAACCAACAGCAATGTAAACAGAGGAAAAGTGCATCACAAAATCCAGTAAAGAGTATGTATTTAAACCAACATTCCAAGAGCATAAGCTCATTAAATCACAGGAGTAATACGTACGAGTTTAATTGCGACCTCCTCATTGGTTTGGATATTAGTACCTGCAAACAACACGGCAAGTAGAAACACCTTCAAAAGAGCAAACTTCAAGAATTGTAGAAACAGAAAATCCATAAGGAGAAGCTCAAGAGAATCGAGGGCAAACATCCAGAAATATGACACAAATACCTAAATAGATCTCGCCAAACGAACCGCTTCCGATCTTGCGACCAAGGCGAAACTTGTTCCCAACGCGAGGCTCCATCCCACCAAAGCCACGACCACCCCCACCCGATTCAAACCCTTAACCCTGGGAGCAAAAAAAAAAACGCCTTTTTCACCCAACGAAAGAGAGACCGACCGATCAACGTCGCGCGCGCAGTGGGCCTTCGGTTAAACGAGAGTGGCGACGAAATGGGCCGAAACCGCTGAAAAATTAGGGTTTTCGGGTGGGGGAAGGGAACGGGAGGAAGGGGTCGTGATCCTAAGATGACGTGATCCAGTCGCAACAGGAGCAGGAGGCAAGGCAAGCCGTTGCCATCGCTCGCTCACTTTCTCTGGCGTGGGGAAAAGAACAGCTTTTCTTAGAACGTTGCCGATCGGGGCTGGGTACACGAACACGGACGAGATGGGGAGGGGGGCCGCAGTTGTCGCTTCGGAACCGGATAAGCTTACCCTGCACTAGCACGAAGGGCAGCGTAGGAGAGCCCATGTGCATCGTTGATTCTTTCCAGTGCCTTTCGCAATTTGTACTTAGATCATTGATCGAAATTTTATCAAAATTAATTACGATTTTTTTTGAATTTATCTTTTCATTTAAATTATAATTTTAGATCGAGCCAAATGACCGAAGGCTAACGACGATAAATCGACTGTATAGTATCGAGTAAAGGATGACCTATCCACCCTGTCAATCTTTGGCTACCTAACTTGATCTAAAATTATAACATAAATAATAAGATGAAGTTAGAAGAGATCGTATCTAAATTTTGACCAAAATGTTACTTGGATCCGATGTGTCTTCTCATGATGATATAGTAGCTAGTACATAATATGTTATCAAATTAAGATTTAGGGTTTGAATCTTAGTATAATCGAAGTAAATATCTTCCTCATACGTTAATCATTATTCTAAGGGATAGTAGTCATCCATGATTTACATCCTCTGAATTGGTCCTGGGACGAGTTAACATGAGTATTGTGGACGAGCACAGTCACCTTTTGCCAAAATAGGTTAATATGTAAACATAGAGCAAATAATAAATTGAGGTATATAGTTAAGGATACAATAACAATTAAGTCTCGGGGTCATATAAATTTTTTACCGACCACTAAATAAATAAGATAAATAAAGCACATAGATAAGATAACTAATTTGTAATAAATAAGTCAAATTAAAATATAAGATAAGTCAAATCACAACCAACCAAGTTAAATCAAATAAAGTAAACTGCAAGTTCAAGACAGATCGATCTGGTTAGAAGATGGTTGCTCTTGGCTCATATTCTAAGTACTTAATATATCCATAATCTCTTTTATTTGGGTCTTTAATAGCTGAAATGTACGAATGGCATCCTTCTCCGATAGCTGAGTTAAATTAATAGTATTAATACGGTAGACCATAGGTAGATACGGTTGATCGAATCTAATTTTTATTGAGATTTGATTAATTCAGTTTGAATTTTTCACAGTAGAGTACTCGAGCGACTGTATATTGTATGAATGATCGAAAAGTCAAAACTTTAAATTTTCAAAAAATATTTCTAGCTAAGTTACTTTAAGTTCATATTCCAAATATGAGATAATAAGTTAACATGTAATTTGAAAAAGATGAAATCTGTTAGATCGAAAGTGCTAGAGGGGAGGATAAATAATATTCGTGATTATTTTGTCATTTTCGGAAAACAAAAAGTCAATACGTAGCGATAATAAGGTAAGAACCAAAAAGCAATCGCTAACATAATTTTTTTTACTTGATTCGGAGCATATGACGACTCCTACTCCAAGACCCGTACGTGAGAGTACTTTCGATGGGCAATCACTAGTCGATCCGGAATAAGTACAAGTACAAAGAGATTACAATTAATTTAAAACGAATACCAACAACTCGGAAATATGGATTTTGAGCACGATGGTTGTCGAAGCAGCTTTTAGGCGTCGAGGTGGTGTTTTCTGAGCAGCTCGAAGAAGCGAAAGTCCTTCGTTGTTGTGTCCTGAGGCTTCTGGTCGAGGCTCCTTATATAGTCTGTTCCGAGCGCCCAGAACCTCTCGGGGCGCCTGGAACATGTGGCTCGGCCACTCCGCGTGGACCACCTCAGCTTCACGATAAGCTTTGGGTTACGGGCGCTTGGACCAACTCCGGGTGCCCAGACTCGCTCGGGGCGCCCGGACCACTTCCAAGCGCCCGGACCACCTTTCTCCAATCCTTCATTTTTCTACAAAACAAGGTTAGTCCAGGCAAAAATAATATAATAAATAATAATGAAAAATGTGACGACCTCCGACTGTCCGGTTCTAACTTTGAGTTTCGTGAAACTCTAGGTCGAACCGACGCTACTGTTCCCTCACCGGAGAACACGTCATCATGTACTCCACTCAGGAGAGTTTACCTATTGTCAGTTGATCCTCCAGATCAACTGGACTTTTGCTCAGTGTCCGAAACTTTCGGTCTTCATACTGGTCGTCCGTTCCACGACCCGTCAGTCTTCCACATGGTTCGCGACACCAAGATTTCAACCTAGGGTTACCACCCCCTAGGATTTTGCCCGAACCTCTCAACCCGCCAAAACTTTCCGCCTAGGGGTTACCAACCCCTAGGACTTAGGGTTACCTCCCCCTAGGGGTTTTCCTTTGCATAATCGCAGCTAGGACTTTTCCTCACCTAGGGTTACCACCCCCTAGGGTTTTCCACCTACCTAATCGTATCTAGGACTTTTGCCTAAGTGCACTTAGGACTTTCCTGCAATCTCAATCAAACTCGTTAGATAACAAGACAACCTAACTTTGAACCCTTTGACATAATCAAAACACAGATTCGATTGTTGGATGCTTCCAGCACCAACAATCTCCCCCTTTTTTATTATGGCAAAATGGTTCAAAGTTAAGTAAAACATAACAATAAATAAAAGAATTTAAACATGATCATAAACACTATAATTTTTGAAAAAAAAAAACTCTTATGCTCCCCCTTTCACAAAGATTATGTTTAAATTCGTTTGAATTCTTAACTTTGACTTTTCTCTCCCCTTTGACATAAATCAAAAAATAGTACTAAGTAGAGAGAAAGATTGTAAAAATATACTCCATTTAACTTTAAGCTCTCATTGAAGGGTAGCACTTAAAAAAACTTAGCTAATCTTAGCTTTGAAAATAATTGCTTTGAAAAACACTTAGCCAAATTTAGTTTTGGAAATGACTGTTTTGAAAAACACTTTAACTAAATTAGAAATATTTTGAGAATACTTAGTTTTTTTTAACAAATAACTTAGCTTTGAAGAAAAATATTTTCTTAGAAAAAATATTTAGCTAAGTAAATGATTTTTAAAATGTTTTATCAAATACTTAATTTCAAAATTAATTTTTTTTTCAAAAAAAATTGAATTTTTTTTTAAAAAATGTATCCCTTAAAAAACTTAACTTGACTCCTTTCACTCCCCTTTAATTAATACCTTAAAAATTTTGAGGATCCTAGAGTCCAAGCATGTAAATAAATAACAAAAATAAAGGTTATTATTTTCCTGATTTTTCATCTCACCAATTCTAGGTTATCAAGCATGTTCATCTTATGAGATCATGTGAGATGGAGTTAACTAATTTTATCAATATTGAAATATAAATTTATATTTTTAGTGAATTTGAATTTCAAATGAGTAAACATTTAAAATTCTGAAGATTTTAAAAATATATTAAAAATTAATTAAGTTTGAAATTATAACTTGAAAATATGATTTGAAAAAAGATTTTGGAAATTAAATATGATTTGAAAATTAATTATCATTAAGATTTTGAATTAAATTAATTATCATTAAAATTTTGAATTAAATATAATTTGAAAATTAATTATCATATGATTTAAAAATTAATTAAGATTATGATTTTAAAAATTCAATAATTAATAATTTGAAATTTAATTATGATTTGAAAATTATAATTTTATAAATAATGATTTAAAATTTTGAAAAAAAAAGATAATTATAATTTACTTTGATTGAAATTAATTAGCCCTTTGAAATTAATTATGATTTTTGAAATTAAAAAAGTTAATTTAAAATTTAATTGAATTAATTTGGAACTACTTTAAACCTAGGTTCATCTCACCCTTTTCTAGATTTTCAATCAGGGAATCTTAGTAGTTTTGTAAGATGGTTAATCTTTAATTTATGTTATCATCTAAGTATTGATTTTCATTTAAGTTAGACTCGGATTTACAGTTAGTCAATTAAATATCTATTTTAATAATTGACTTCCAGGCTGTGGCGAGGCATTTGGCCTTCTTGGTTATGGGATCATCCACCACTTCTAGACAAAGCCTTTCAGAGAAATTGGATGTTTAATTTCCTTACAGTAACTCCTAGGTTTAACTAGTCAAGTGTAAATCACGCCTAGGTCCTTATCTAGCCTAATCTAAGCATGCATATTGAAAACAGTAAAGCAAGCATCAAACAATTCTATTTTATGATAAAAATGATCTTTTTATTAGCTCCCCCTGGATCATAGCCTCGATAAGGTCTATCAAGGTAATGAATCTGATCCTTGAGGATCCAATATTGACTAAGTCCAACTTGATTAGTCAAGTTTGACTTGGGGACCCATGCTTGGACTATGTTTCTATTTGATCGATTTACAAGTAACAAATCGATTTGAATTTATGTTTATGCTTAAATCCAAGTCCGGATCTATTGTAAATGACTCTTTATTTTCTAAGAATCAGATCAAGATTCTTGGAACCCAAGGTGAACCGTTCCAACGTGTCCTTAATATCTTTAACTTGAGTTTTCAAATTGGAATTTTTTTCTCAAGTTGTTGGACTTAAGTTGAACTTCCATTTTGAACTGGCTCAGTTAAAGAACTCGAGTTAGTCGCTTCCTTAAGGGTTGTGTTGTAGCCTTCTTGATGAGCCATTATAGCAAAGAAAGTCTCACACACAAGGAAAAACAAAAAACTTGTTCTAAGACTTGGTCTTGGATTAGTAGTGCGGGATAAAGAAGAATAAACACGCGAACCGCTTCAAAAAGACTAGCTGTCGATTGAAGTATAAAGACGATGGTCAGATCTACTATCTACCCGCCTAAGTTTGAGGGAGGATTTGCGATATGGAAGAAACACATGGAGGTATTCTTTAAAACTGATTTTGAATTATTGTTTATAATCAAATATGATTTTGTAGCTCCTAAAGACCAACAAAAAACTAAAAAGGAGGAATACCAATGCACCAAGAAAGAACAAGCCAACTTCATAGTGAATGAATGAGCTAAGTTTCACCTGCTGAGCGTACTTCCACCCCAAGAAGTCAGTCAAATCAGAACCTACGAATCAGCAAAAAATCTTTAGGAGAAATTCCTAGAGCTACACGAAGGAACATCCAAAGCAAAGCTCAAGAGACGGGAGCTGCTCCGGAACCAAATCAGCAACCTCTGGATGGAAGAAGGCGAATCAGTTGCTCATCTACATAGAAGAATCAAGGAGTTAATCACCGATTTAACAAATCTCATAAAAACATTAACTAATCGAGATGCACAAAGGTATACTTTAAATTCGTTCCCGAGAATATCGGAGTGGACATCAATAATAGATTCCTATTATATCTCCAAAGACTTCGAAGTAAGTACACTAGAATACCTTTTTTCTTCTTTCAAATTACATGAGTTTTGGTGTACAGGACAAAGAAAATGACCAAGTCAGAACTTAGCACTACAAGCCCTGAAGAGTGTAATAGATTTAGACTCGTTGATTGACGAAGATGAAGTAGCTTTCATGGTAAGAAAATTTACTAAGTTTTTTAATCTAATAAATTTAAAAAGTCATAGGCCAAGAAATTTGTTCAGGGAAAACAGAAAGTAAGGTGTGTTGGAGATCTTGTGGTCAGCTACAAGGGGGGTTGAATAGACGTTGCCCCTAATTCAATTACTTCTCCCTACGATGTTAGTTTGCGCAACAGAAATATAAACTAATATAAACAAGAAAGGAAAGAATAAACTGCCAACAAGCTCATTTACGTGGTTCGGAGATAACTTGCTCCTACTCCATGGTTGTCCATAAAGTGGATGATCCCTCAATCCTTAGGTGGATTAGCCCCCCGGCAAACTTCGACTATCTCAAGTCTCCTTGTGGGTGGAGAAACCTCACCACAACTCCAACCAAGACCTCTTGGAACACAAAGAACTCTTGAGCACTTGTTGACTACTAATTAGGGTTAACCACCACTAATTTTGTCAACCTTAACCAAGCTTCCAAGCCTTGGTTATATAGGCTATGGGTTGGACAACCCCGCCTATCAATCAACTGGTGAAAGTGCCAGTCGGCTGCTCTCTATGGAATTTCGAACATTATAATCCAATGGCTCGATATCAGTCGACTAGTAAAAATACTAGTCAACTGCTCCACACTAGCCGAGCAGACAGAAGCTTTCTGTTCACTCCCAATCGATTATCCAATCGACTGAATCAGTCGACTGGTACCCCGAGTACAATCCCTCAGCACTCGAACCCTTGCCCTCACGACTCACTTGATGCTTCTTTGTAGTTTTGACCTCTTGCCTTCAAGAGGCCTAATGATATCCATATCCCATTGGTCGAACGGGAATGATACCGTGGACGCTTTCATTTCCTCGGTCGGTTGGTGCGGCATGTTGTGATACTTCTGGCAGGACAAGAAGGTGGCCATCGTCCGAGGGCATCCTCCTGGAGGGTCGGCCAGAAGTATCTTACAGGCTAATGCACGACCGCCCGGATGGCCTCTGTAAGATCCTTGGTGCACCTCCTGCAGAATGTACTTGACGTCCTCCGATCCAATGCATTTGAGAAGGGGTCTGGAGAAGGCTCTCTTGTAAAGTTGATCCCCGATCAAGGTGAATTGCTCGACCCTCTTCTTCAACAATCGGGCTTCTTCCGGATCGGCATGTGTAGCTCTAGACCTCAAGAATTCTGTTAGGACTGTCCTCCAGTCGTTCGAGAAGGTTATTCCTTCCATCTGATCGATGTGTGCCATGAGCGAGACTTGTTCAATCGGCTGTCCTATGATGATCGGGGACAGCGAACTGGCTAATTTTACCAACTCATCCACGGTCTAGTTCTTCGATTGGGGGATTTTTTGTATAATGATCTCTTGGAAGTTGGTCTTCAGCTTCTCGAAAGCCTCTGCATAGAGCCTTAGCCGAGTGTTGCTTATTTCAAATGTCTCGGATAGCTATTGGGCGGTAAGCTGGGAATCCGAGTGGATGAGGACTTTGAATGCTCCAACATGCCGAGCTGCCTGCAGGCTGGCTATCAGCACCTCATACTCTGCTTCGTTATTAGTGGCGCGGTAGTCCAGCCGAATGGAGAGCTGCATTCGGTCTTCCCGTGGTGAGATAAGCAGTATGTCGATTTCTCTGCTTTACCGAGTGGGCGAGCCATCAGTGTATATCTTCCATGTTGCCGCTGACTCATCACTCTGGACTTCTATGACCAAATCTGCCAAGGCTTGAGCATTGATTGTCGCTCAGGATTGATATTGAATGTCGAATTCGCTTAGCTCGATCGCCCATTTAATTAGACTTCCTTATGCTTCCGGGTTAAGAAGGACTCGTCCCAGGGCGTTGTTAGTTAGCACAATGATTGTGTGTGCTAGGAAGTATGGGCGAAGCCTCCGAGTGGCGAGAATCAAAGCATATACTAGTTTTTCGAGACCGGTGTAGCGAGATTCAACATCCTTCAATATATTGCTCAAAAAATATACAGGCTGTTGTTTTTTGCCGTTCTGCCTAACCAGGGTCTGCCCAACGACATGTTCGTTGGATGATAGATAAATCAAAAGTGGCTCACCCACAACCGGCTTAGCTAATACAGGCAAGGAGTTCAGATATTCCTTGAGCTTTTCCAATGCCCAATCGCACTCGGCATCCCATTGGAATTTTGTGGTTCGGCGGAGCACCTTGAAGAACGGCAGGCTCTGGTCGGATGATTTGGATATAAATTTGGACAGCGTCATGATCTAACTAGTCAGTCGTTGAGCTTCTTTCAAGTTCCAAGGCGGCGGCATGTCTTGTAAAGCTTTGACCTTGCTCGGATTGGCTTCAATGCCTTGCTCGGTGACTATATAGCTCAGGAAGTGGCCACTCTTCGTGCCGAACAAACACTTGTCGGGGTTTAGTTTTATCCCATAATTCCTCAGCATTTGGCAAGTCTCATTGATATTTGCGTATAGGTAGCAGCTCGAATGAATTTAATTAATATGTCATCGACGTATACCTTCATATTACGGTTGATCTGTCATCGAAACACCTTGTTCATCATCCTCTGGTAAGTGCCTCCGACATTCTTGAGTCCGAACGACATGACATTGTAGCAGTACGTTCCGTCAGTCATAATGAAGTTGACCTTCTCCTAGTCTTCGTGGGCAAGCGACACTTAGTGGTACCCTTAGTACGCGTTGAGCATGCAGATCAGCTCGCATCCCGTTGTTGAGTCTACCATTTGGTCTATTCTAGGCAGTGGATAGAAGCCCATTGGGCACGCCTTGTTCAGATCGCGAAAGTCGATGCATACCCGTCATTTGTTGCTCGGCTTAGAGACTAACACAACATTGGCTAGCTAGCTCGGGAATTGAACTTTCCTAATATGGCCAACCTCCAGCAGCTTCTCTATCTCCGCCCGGATGATCACATTTTGCTCCGCGCTGAAACCCTTTTTCTCTGCTTCACCGGCCAAGTGTCCGGTCGAACATGAAGCTCGTGCTGAGCCATGCTCGGGGAGATGCTGGGAAGCTCGTGTGTTGACCACGCGAATACATCGTGATTTTGCTTAAGGTAGGAGACTAGCTCTGCCTTCTTCTCCTCCTCTAGGTCAGTGGCGATGAAGGTTGCTGCCTCCGGTCAGCTGGGGTGGATCTGGACCTCCTCCTTTTCTTTGTACACCAAGGTAGGGGGTCTTTTAGTGATCGCGTTTACCTCCAATCGTGGAGTCTTCCAAGCGTTTCTCGCCTCGGACTTGACCATCTCGACGTAGCATTGCCGAGTAGCCAACTGATCGCCCTTGACTTTGCCAACCTGGTCGTCTACAGAGAATTTGATTTTTTGGCAGTAAGTAGATACTACCGCCCGAAACTCGTTGATGGTCGGTCGATCCAATATGACATTGTAGGCCGACGGCGCGTCCACCACGATGAAGTTTGTGGTCCTCGTTCTCCTTAGTGGCTCCTCTTCGAGCGAGATGGCCAGTCGGGTCTGTTCAAGCGGCAACACTTCATTGCCCATGAAGCCATAGAGAGAGGTCGTCATGGGTAGCAACTCGCTTCAATTAATTTGTAATTGATCGAACGCTTTCTTAAAGATAATGTTCACCGAACTCCCTGTATCAACAAAAGTTCAGTGAATTGTGTAGTTAGGAATTACCGCTTGGATGATCAATGCGTCATCGTGAGGGATCTCCACTCCCTTCAAGTCGCTGGGGCCAAAGCTGATCTGGGGCCCTTCGATCTTCTCCTTGCTGCATCCCATGACGTGGATCTCCAACCGCCGAGTGTATGACTTCCTGGCTCTGTTGGAGTCGCCTCCGGTCAGCCCTCCGACGATCATGCCTATCTCTTTTCGGGAAGTGTTGTTCCTGTTTTCTTCTTCCCGAGCGGAGGGTCTATTTCGCTCGGCCGAGACTCGGGAGGGATCGATATCATCCCTCCGTTGTCGCCCTCTGGCCGATCAGTAGATCGATGCCTTTGTCGTTGGTCAAGAGAAGGAGATCGGCGGCGGTATCCACACGGAGCCGGTTGGCTGACGATTGGTGTCAGATCGCAACAATCATGCGTGTTGTGGGTTACCGACTGGTGGAAAGAACAAAACATCGACGCCCATATTTTGCCCTTTGACGCCTTTGGCTGATCGGACGCCACGTGTTGCACGACATGTACCCTGGTTTCCTGGTGTGGCTACGCTCCTTCGGCCCTCGACCCCTTTAGCGGCTGATGGCTGCTTGAGGGTCGGCGTTCGGTCGGCGCCGTGTGTTCGATCGACACCTCTTTCCTATTGGGGCAATTTCCCTAGGTTAAGTTTGACTAGTTTGACTAAGTTTGAGTTGAGTCAAGCTTGAGTCAAGATTTGAGTTTTGATGTTTGACAATATAAGGAGATTGCTGGAGCAATCGTCTGGTTATGGAGATGGGCAAAGGGTTGACCAGGTTGATGAGAATACAAGTCAAGCAGGTCAAGGTTGACAAGAGACTTGACTGGGAAAGTCCTAACTGGATGTTAGACATTTGGAAAGTCCTAGTAAGGAGCTAGACAGGAGAAAGTCCTGGTGAGGAGCCAGCAACGGAAAGTCCTAGTGAGGAGCTAGGCAAGGGAAAGTCCTGGTGAGAAGTCAGGCAACGGGAAAGTCCTAGTGAGGAGCTAGGCAGGAGAAAGTCCTGGTGAGGAGCCAAGCAATTGGAAAGTCCTGGTGAGAAGTCTGGCAAGTGGAAAGTCCTGGTGAGGAGCCAAGCAGTTGAAAAGTCCAAGTGTGATCTTAGCAAAGGAGAAAGTCCTAGTGAGGAGCCAGGCAATTGGAAAGTCCAAGTGTGATCTTGGCAAAGGGTGTAAGTCCAAGAATGTGGTCTTGGCAAGGTAAGTTCTGGTATGACTTGGCAAGGAAGACCTGACAACTAGGATGAGGTCGAAGGAAGCTCCTGAAGGCAAGACATGAAGAATGGGGAGATATTCGAGGGATGCAAGGCTGATGGAGGAGGCTAGAAGACTAGTTCGAGGTTGGTTGGGTATGGTCAAATGATAGGCATGGAGACCCAACAGGGCACGGTTGACTGGAAGTTGGGTTTGGGACTTTGGACTTGAGTTTGAGTCAAGTTCAAAGTGTTCAATCGATCGGGCAATCGATTGAACAGGATCCAAATCGATCGGTCGATCGATTTGGACCGTGCTACAATTGTGGGAAGGCCCAATAGATCGACCGATCGATTGGGATGTGAAATCGCGAGCACAGAGACTTTCCCAATCGATCGGGCGATTAATTGGGAGTTGCCAATCGATCGGTCGATCAATTGGGCAGCAGAAGCTCTCACGCGGATGCGAGAGCACAGAAAATCGCTGAATCAATCGGGCGATCAATTCAGGCAGTCCCAATCGATCGGTCGATCGATTGGGAAGTGACCTTTGCACAGGATGCAGGTGATGGATGGCTGCGATGGAGCGGTACTGATGTGGCAATCGATTGGGGTTGATTTCAATCGATTGGAGGCACTGTATATCGCCTGGGCAGAGCGTTTTCTTTTCTAGATCTTTGCGATTTCTCTGCGATTTTTAGCGACAGACTCCAGATTCACCGCCATTCTTGAAGGCGATTGGGGTGCATTCCCAAGGTTCAAGAGGCAACAACAAGCAACAAGTAAGCAAGAAGAAGGGTGCATTTGTAGTTATATCTTGTATTTTCTTCTTGTGTGAGTTGTGTTATTGTGTGTGGATTTGTACGAGGCTTCTCCGCCTCCTACTGTGACCGAGAAGGAGTTGTTATTAGTGGAGATAGCGTTTCGTGTGTGGATCCTTGGATTAGTCACCTCTTCTTGAGGTGGATACCAAGTAAACCCTAGTTGTTAGCATTGTGAGTGTTTGTCTTCGAGTATTCCGCAAGACAACAACAAGACGAAGCAAACCGACACAAGCACGACGAAACACTATTCACCCCCTCTAGCGGACACATCGGTCCCAACATTTCCTTTTGGCTGATTGGACTTCTTTCATGTTTATATACTCGTTGGCCTTCTTGAGCATGTGGTCGAAGTCCCTGGGCGGCTTCCTGATGAGCGATCAGAAGAAATCTCCTTCGGCGAGCCCCTGAGTGAAGGCGCTCATCATTGTCTCAGACGAGATCGAGGGGATGTCCATGACCACTTGGTTGAAACACTATATGTACGCTCAGAGCGCTTCCTTGGGCCCTTGGTTCAAGGCAAAGAGGATGACGCTTATCTTGTGATAGCGTCGGCTGTTGGTGAAATGGTATTGGAGCGTGGCTCGAAAGTCTTTAAAACTCCATATTGAGCCATCTGACAGTCTTCGGAACCAGCGTTGCGCCGATCCGGAGAGCATAGTGAGAAAGACTCTGCACTTCACTCCATCTGTATACTGGTGCAGCGTGGTCTCATTGTCGAATCGATCCAGGTGATCATCTGGATCGGTTGATCCGTTGTACGTCTCGATCGCCAACGGAGTGTAGTGTCTAGGCAGAGGGTCTTGTAAGATCTCCTCTGAGAACTGCCGGTTGATCTGTTGGGGAGACGCATTGCTTCGGGGCGCCTTGCCTTTGCATGCATCTTGAACGGGAGCATCATCCGAAGATGATCCTTGCTCCTGATGTGCCTGGGCTATCTCCGAGGGGGTTTGGAACAAAGCGCGATGGAAGGGGATAGGCGTGGCCGGTGCTTCACCCTATGTGTCGGTCGGCCTTCGGTTCTGCCCCCATACGGAGATTTGCTCCACTCGATCTTTCGACTCCGCTCGTCTACCGGCTGCCGATGTTGCAGGTTGTGGCGCTTATCGATCAGCTAGCGCTTGTTGTTGTTGTTACTCAATCATTTTTGATGCTCGAGCTTGAACAAGCATCTCAAGCTCCTCTTGAGTGAGCGTCACGGTGGTGAGTCTTTCAGCGTTCTCCATCTTCTCGTCTCGGATGCAGGTGACGTTCCCACAGTCGGCGCCATATATGATTCTGTCCGAAAGTCGAAGAGACGGAAAGCTGGGGATGTGGCGCTCACGCTGATCTCCTGTGGACTCTGCGCGGACCTGCAACACAGACTACGCCAGTGCCAAGTCGGGGAAGGGGTCCCCTGCGTTGGCCCTCCGACGCTCAAGTCAATCACCAACGATGAAGTGAAAAGTAGAGCAATAAGAAGACTACTGTAGCACAAACAGTGAATCTCGCATACCTCCGCTGATGCTTGAACTCCCCTTTATATAGAGCTCTGATGGTGCATGTGTATGCTTCCCAAGACGAGCATGCTTCTCAAAGTTTTCCCTGAAATGACTTGTCAGGAAAGTGCTCCTGATACAGTACCTTAACAGGCCGAGCATATATCTGAAGTGATAGTAGAAGCTTCCGCCATACAATCTTCTGGCGACCCATGCCCAATATCAGTGGCACCAACTCCGAAAAGGATATCACTGGATATCATCAAAAGTGTACTACTAGGCCGAGTGAGTAGGCCACTCGGCATAAATCCCGTCGCCTTGGTGCCCCGTCTGGTCGGCCAGAATCTCACTATTCCTCTGTGTGTGTCTGCTCGACTGAAGGTCCACTGTGTTATTGCCAAAGCCTGCTGCAGGGCCGAGCGGGGTAGCCGCTCGGTCGAAGCTTGTTGCTAGGTCGAGCGGAATAGCCACTCGGCCAAAGTTGAACTTTGCATATCTCTGTTGTCTGACCGAGCGGGGTAGCCACTCGGCTCGGCCTCTGCACATTGTCTCCCTTGAGTGTTGGTTGTTTGATTGCTCCTCGTGTCGAAGGCGATAGTAGGTCGGAGCCTTCTCCCCGGCCGAGGCATACTTCGCCCAACTGGCCGATGCCCCTTCGCGATGACTGCCTTGATTTTAACCTCAATCGTGACAATTTGATAGGACTTTTCATCATCACCGCATCAATTATTATTGTTCTAAAAGATTTGGTTGCTAATTTAGTTTAATAAATTGACAACTAAACTCAATAAGAAGTCGGATAATAATGATAAAGATAGTAGTCTAAATATTATTTATTATCATCGTAGTTTCTTAATATATTATTATATTTATTATAATATTTTTATATATTATTTTAACCCTATGTATTAATAAAATTATTAATATAATTGTTAATGAGAAAGTAATGGTAAACTTTCTATCTCTTTATGTTTTATCATTGGACAAAAAAGACGATAATACTCGTCTCCAACGTCTCCGTCGTACCTTGTTTAAGGTCATCATGAGGGAGGTTAATCACGATAACCGGAGAAGTTAGTGCGCAGTGAGAAAAGGGGCACGGGGATCAGGGATTTACGCCTGACTATCTCACGATTCAAATCCATAATCTCATTGGACAACTTTCTACGTACTAATCACTCCGGATAACCCCGTGGAACCTCTTTATGTTTTATCATGAACTAGCGAGTCTGTTGTTCAAACCAAAGGAGAAAAAAGAAAAGGCGAGAAGCTGATGGCCCCTTAAGAATCAGCTAAACAAGACCAAAGTCGTTAATTCATATGCATCTTTACAAAATTAAGCTTGCTAATTCTCATGTGGGCTTCAAGTCCTGAAACATGGTGTCCCACGTAGCTTCTCCCGCTGCACTCTCCCAGTATCCATCTCCATCATCATCGTGGTCATCATCAGCACAAGAGTGAACCATGGGGCTGGAGCTGTGGGAAGGAGGACGATGAAGAGCTTTAACAGTCACGCCACGGTCGGCGATCATTACCCGGCCCTGCTTCAGCAGCGCAAGCTTTGTTTTTCTCTTCAACATTGATCCTCGCCACTGGTCTCCGCCGTTGCCCCCATAAGAAGCCTTGGGCACCACCAAAATCGTCGGATCTGCTGCCCTGTTGCGGCGCATCATCATGGAGCGGATGTAGTTGGCGAAGCAGGTCTTGGAATTCCTTATCACGGAAACAAGCTTAGCTGCTGGCAGAGGAGACGAAACCCTTAAGAAAAAAAAATAGCTAATCAAACAAATTTGGCATCGCTTTCCACAGGAGTAAATTAAATATTGTGTATGATTAACTTGCCAAGCACAAGCACATCATGTTGTAGTATTTTCGTTAGTTTTACCTTACGCGATGATTTATGAGCTTGAGGATCTCAAGGCGATGTTTAGCGATAGTGATGCCCATGCTCTGCAGGAACCCGTGGTCGAAGTAGGCAATGTCCTCCTCCTCCAGCTCGTTGCTAGCGAAGAGCAGCGCGTACTGGCAGACGATGGATGGATCGAGGCCGGAATTAGAGAGCCAGGAAAACCAATCCATGGCTGCTCTGGTTGTGGAGGTGATCTCAGTGGTGCTGTTGGTGGTGAAGTGGATTAATTTGGGTACAAGTCATGGTTTGATTTATATAGAGAGCAGCAGAGTGGTGGTGGATTCCTGCTAGAAATCCAAATCACACGCTGTGGGAAAGTGGCCCATGCATTGAGACAATGCATGTGACACCAATATATATCGTTGTGAAACTGATCGACGAAGACACAACAATGTACAGAAACCAAAATTGGTATGTCTCCATTGTACGTGGGTCCAGGCAAAGTTTTTCCAAAGTCTATCACGTATACTTATATCATCTATTACTATTGCGGTATTCGTTAAATCATCTATGATTATTGCAGTATTCATTAATTGAGTATGGTATGTATTTATAGATTTATTAACATTTGAATATATCTTAACTTTGTACTCGGTTTTATAAACTGATCCTTAGTTCTATCTATTCAATCAACAACCTTCATTATTCGTTAGCAGATGCAGCAAGAGTTTAGGTCGATTAATTCGATCATTATGAAGAAAGACAAAAAAAAAAAAGAAAAAGAAAGTGTTGGACGTAACTGGCCGAAAGCATAAATTAAATTAGACCTGAAAGAGATGAATGGGGGCAAAGGCAGAAAATAAATGGAGAATGGAGTGAGATTGAAGCTTCAATCACGGCATGGGCAGAGGCATAGGCGGTGGCCGGTGGGCCTCCTCTACATTTAAAAACGTTGAAGCATGGAATTCAGAGAAGCAATCAAGAAAAAAAAAAGTCATTTGATTGCCGAAGGAAACGGAAATGTAAATGTAAATGTAAATGTAAATGTAAATAGAAATGGAAATGGGAGGCTGACAAAGCATGCTCTTATTCTGCATGTTGTTTGGTGCTTTCCATGACTGCATTTCGGCGCCCGTGACAAGTTTGTATTAATCAGCACATGTTATGTACCAAACCGGAGACGTGGTTTATCGAGATCGGTTCACTTTTACTAGCAATCAACGGGTTCACCTCTTCGAGTCATCAACGATTTATAACTTAGTTCACGGAGGGGTTCCCAATTTAATGACCGATTCAATTTAACAGACAATATGTAATTTTGTTATCTTGTACATTAATATTTAGTGTTATTTTTTTTAAGATTTAGAATTTAGAATTTAATATTTAGGTCAAAGAAGTGATTTTTTTTAAAAAAGAATAATACTAGATGTCGCAGGTTGCCTATAAATGAATGTACAGGTATCTTACATTACCCAACCTAGGCGCGCACCTTACGCATGCCTGAGGGGCTGGCAGTCAACACGTTACCCTCCACATGAGTATATATATATATATATATATATATATATATATATATATATATTAATATTCTAGGCCTATAAATCAAACTTGGTAAAAGTTTATTTGTACCAAATTAATTTAATATTATACTTATCTTAACTAAAAAATGTATATTTTCTAACATCGTGGACTCAAGATATTTATAAAAACTTTTTTGCTCACATTATTGTCAATCATAAGATGTGATACTAAAGAGAAATATGACTGTATATTTTTTTATATAAAATAATCAGAGAAAATTACTAATAAGTCATAAATTATATATATATATATATATATATATATATATATATATATATATATATATATATATATATATATAAACTCAGTTAGTCTTAAGGATGATCGTTTCGGCCCCACGAAATTTTTTCACTGGTCACCAGGACAAATAAGAAGTACTCGCGGCGGACGGCCAATAAGCCCAACATCCTTTATTTGAGCGTCCCATTTGGAGAAAAATTTATTATAAATTCACAATAACTGGAGATTGAACCGTGAATACCTAATGATCCTGTCCGGAATCCGAGTCAGACGAAGGTCGGATGAGCTGTTGCTGGTGTTGACGGAGAGACGACTGGAATACCTTTCTCATATGCGCCCACAAGAATATACCTCCATGTGGTGCTGATGGACAATAGTGGCTGAGCCGGCGGTACTTGAGCTCTGCGCACTTTCAGACAAGCACACGGAACGTTAGAGGCTAGAAACCAGGGAAAAAGTCCCCAGAGCAGACCCTCCGACGCTCAAGTCAAGTACTTTTCCCCAGAAGAATAGTGTACAAAGGAGAAAGAAAAGTAGAAGACAAGTACGAATGTGCGAGAAAGCGTACCTACGCAAGGGAGAGGACCTCCCTTTTTATATGATCGTGCATACTTTTGGAGCCTGAGCAATGTCAGAGAATGTCGGGTGTCAGGACTTGTCGGGTGATGGAGGACACGTGACACCCTTTTATGAGGCGGAAGAAGGTTCCACTCGCAGGTGATAGCTGACCCTTGGAATATTCTCTGACTCTGACAGACAGTTGCGATTTCCTGACCTTGTTATCGTTTAGTGCCTTTTGTCGTGCCCGAGTATGATTAGAAGAAGCTCGGGATGGTCAGGAGTTGGCCTACTAGGAGAACCAGGTCTGAATATAACCGAGCCGTGGAAGCCCGATTAGTCGGAATAGGTCAGGCATCATCCCGATTATCCCCATGTCTCAGACCTGGGTGTCTCAAATCTGGTATCCTGGCCTGTGAGAACCTAACCGAGAACCATGCTGCTAATGTCATCAGACAATCCTACCTCTTATTTCTCCAACTACTGACTGCCACGTCGCCTTGACTTCTGACTGTCATGCCCCTTGACTTCTGACTGCCACATTCCTTTGACTTCTGACTGCCACATCCCCTTGACTTTTGACTATCATGTTCCCTTGACTTCTGACTGTTTGGCTTTATCGAACCCCACCATTATGCACCATATCACAAGCCTCCCTCCCAAGTCTAGTCGAAGGAGGCTCATGTCCAACTGACTAGACTCAAACTCCGGTTTTATTTATTTCGCCATTATGTCCCTAAATGCTACTCCTTTTCCCAGATCCTTGATCGTGTAACCTATTTAATTACTCAATCAACCTAGGGAGAAGGATTATTTTAACTTCAAAAGTTGCTTTCCCCTTCCCCTCCTGTTTAAAAGGAGGCCGATCTATCACCCTCCATAGAATCATTCTACTGACGCCCTTTACCCATGGATGTAAATTCTTAGTCGGATGAATTGCAGTGTCTCCGTCAACAATTGGAATAGACGACTCAACTGCTTTCCCAAAGGAGTACGACCTTAGCCAAGATGACGTAGGATAGAGATCTTCAATCTTCTCTCCGTCGAGACATTGAGGAACTTTGGTTAGTTGCTAAATCTCGGGCTCGGGCTGAAGTAGCGTTGAAACAGAAAGCTTATTCAGACCTGGAGAGCCAAGCCCAATTCCTGATCTACTTGAAAGAGAAACATGCCGCTTCCATAACCCTTCTTCAAGAAGAAAACTGGCTCAAAGACAAAACCATTGATCAACAACGTCGCATTATTCAGTCCACCAAGGCGGAGCTGATTCAGGCGCGATCTTACCTGGAGCAGGCAAGTCAAGCGGAACACCTCTACTCAAGGTGCCGACCGACTACTGATACTGGAAAGGAACTCTAATTACTTAAATGCCCCTAATTTGAAAATGAGATTTCGAAGGGTGTCCCCTCTATTTTATCAAATAAATGTAAATCTGGTTGGGCTTCAGTCTTTTTGTTTCCTTTTTCCTTTCTTCCCTGGCACTTCTTTACTTTATGTAGACCCCAAGGGAGGTTAGTGAAGGCTTTGCTTGCTGAAAACTTGCCCTGGGATAAGAGTGTAGAAAGCTGACCCATGAGTTGCTAAATGCGGGAGTGTGCTTGTTTATAGCCCGTGCTAGGGCGCGAGGGCGAGAGTCTGAAACCCCGACCGACCTCACCCCGACCGAGAGGTCGTTGGTCGTGAGAGCAAGATCACTTATAACTCGTGTTGGGGTAAAGTCTGGAGGTGTGAGAGCATGTTCACTTATAACTCGCGCTGGGATGGGAGTCTGAAATTTCGACCGAGAGGTCGTTGGTCGTGAGAGCAAACTCACTTATAACTCGCACTGGGGTGAGAGTCTGGAGGCGTGAGAGCATGCTCACTTATAACTCGCATTGGGGCGAGAGTCTGGAAGCGTGAGAGCATGCTCACTTATAACTTGCACTGGGGCGAGAGTCTGGAAGCGTGAGAGCATGCTCACTTATAACTCGCGCTGGGGCGAGCGTCTGGAATCCTGACTGAGAGGTCGTTGGTCGTGAGAGCAAGTTCACTTATAACTCGCGCTAGGGCGAAAGCCTGAAAGCGTGAGAGTATGCTCACTTATAACTCGCACTGGGGTGAGAGTCTGGAGGTGTGAGAGCATGCTCACTTATAACTCGCACTGGGGTGAGAGTCTGGAATCTCGACCAAGAGGTTGTTGGTTGTGAGAGCAAGCTCACTTATAACTCACACTGGGGCGAGAGTCTGGAAGCGTGAGAGCATGCTCATTTATAACTTGCATTGGGGCAAGAGTCTGGAGGTCTGACCAAGAAGTGATCTGGAAGCCTGACCAGGAAGTGATCTGGAGACCTGACCAGGAAGTGATTTGGAGGTTTGACCAAGAAGGGATCTGGAGATCTTACCAGGAAGCGATCTGGAGATCTGACCAGGAAGCAATCTGGAGGCCTGCCCATGAAGCGATCTAGAGACCTGACCAGGAAGTGATCTTGAGACCTGACCAGGAAGTGATTTGGAGACCTGACCAGGAAGTGATATGGAGGCCTGACCAGGAAGTGATCTGGAGACCTGACCAGGAAGCGATCTAGAGACCTGACCAGGAAGCAATCTGGAGGCATGACTAGGAAGCGATCTGGAGGCCTGACCAGGAAGCGATCTGGAGGCAAGGAGTAAAGGCGTCGAATTTTGATCAATGCTTCCCGCCGTCTTCTACTTCATTTCCCGAGGCCGTTGTATGGAATTTTCAGTCCTCGAGGCATGGTCTTCATGAGGTAGGGCGCTCCTGTTTGCATACCCCCCCTCCCCCTCATGATTTTCCTGTCACTTCCATCATAAATGTCCTTTTATCGGGAGATGCCACTTGCCCCACGAACTTTACTCGTCATAGTGTATGACGCACGCTTTTTGCACGTGACCCCAAATTGCTTCCGCTTCTCGATCTGACGGTTGAGGTGTGTTGTGGCATTTCAATTGCCCACCTCACATCCCGATGATTCCTAAGGGTTTTAATTTAAAAACCCTAAAGGATGTCCGTCGTTGTTCCTTAACGCTTCGTTTGTCCTCGATCTTTCTTTCTCTTTTTGCTTTCGGTCGCTCGCCTTCCACTTTGTGCATCTCTTCTGTAAGTACTCCTCCTTCTTCATCTTCCACTCCTTTTGTCGATCCTACAATGGCCGGCGATATGGAAGTGGTCTTGTATGCGTACTTCCATTCCAACTTGGATAGGAGTGATCTTAGGGCGATTCAGTGGAGTTTGCAACTTTCCGAAGCCTATAAGCTCCGTCCTCTGGGGCCCGATGACCATCCTTCTTCTCCCCCTATTGGTTTTGTGACATTTTTCAAGGATCAACTCCTCGGCGGTCTTCGCTTTCTTGTCCATCCGTTCTTTTCTTATCTGAGCAGGTATTTCAACATTCCACTATCCCAATTCGCTCCCAATGTATTCTGTTCTATGTGTGGGATGATGGTTCTTTGCTGCCTATACCAAATCCCCTTGACTCCGCAGTTTTTTCATCATTTCTATTCCCTCAAATGCTCGGAACCGGGTGTCTTCATGGTGCAATCCCGTACTGGGTCCAAGTTTTTCGAGGGAATGCCTTCTTCCAACAAGGGTTGGAAGTCTCAATTCTTTTATATCCAATTGCTTGAATCAGAGTCTTGGCCTGTTGAGTGGCGTTACACTCTTCCACCTCCCTCCGAGCTGCGTGGCCACCAGCATCAACCAGATTGCCTAATGGATTTTGAGAAACTGGAGGGCGTGCAACTCTGGCTTTCCTTGCTGCTATGAGAGAGTGTGCTATACACTTTCGGGCTCAGCCCTATCCAGACGTCTTTGGCACTCCTTTTGGTAAAATCCAATGTCTCCCCTTCCAAGTCTTCATTAACTGAGGTATCTTCCCTTTGTTTTACAGAAGCTATCATGTTTTGTGCTTATGCCCTTAACTCCTTTAAGTTACCAAGCGAGCTTCTGAAGAAGCGAGGCCAAGAGATTTTGGTGGACCAGGAGGTTCCTCCGGCCCCTCAGGCCAGCGCCTCAGCAGAGGCTTCATCGCAACACTCTGGGGACCTCGAGGCCCTAGGAATTGAATCGCTACCCCCCGAGGCAACTGTGGCCGAGAGAGCTCCTTCTCCCGCTCCTGAGAAGCGTCTATAACTTCAACGCAAGAGAAAGTGAGTTATCCCGTCAGTCCACGCTTCTCCATCCAAGCCTCTTCTTTCGCAAGCCTCTTTTAAGGCAAAAACCCCTGCCCCGATGACTCCTTCCCCAACAACAGAGGTTGTGACCTCTTCTCCTGTTCCTGTCTGCATCTCGGAGTAGACCAGCTCCCAAGCAGGAGACCAGGCTAGGGCTTCCACGTCGTCCGCTCCTATTTTGGCACCTACTTCCTCCTCCCGTCCCAAGGAGCGCCTAAGAGAAGGTATGCCTTCACCTCTTCCTTCCAGCTGTTGTCGCTACAAGTGTTGGGCCCCATTCCTTCTGCCAGCACCTCCCCCCACTGTGGTCATGTGCAGCTCCATGGGGCCCTAGCCAACTCATGGAAATCCGCTACCGACCCAATTTTGAAGGGCCTGCAACTGGAATTGGCCAACTTGTTCTCACAACGGCTAGTATCGGTGAGTTTTTTCTGTCCTTTCCATATCCTTGAGATAATGCTAATCCTCTTCTGCTCTTGACAGACCTATGCCCTGAGTCTTAGCATATCACAGTACGTGGTTAGTCTGCAACGAGAGAACGAGTCTCTGAGGGCTCGCCTCCGAGAACTGGAATCTCTCACGACCGCTAGCCGCGCTTTTGATCTTACCACCCCTGATAACCCGATGCAGTCCTATCTTCAAACTGCCGAGGAGAAGGCCCAAGTCGCTAGGGGCATGGCTCAGGCGGAGTCAGAGAAAGTACAGACCTTGCAGACGACCCTGAAGACGAGTAAATCCAAGCTTAAGTCTGAGGGGCTGAGACGTGCCCAGCTCTTGGCCAATCTCGAAGAGAAGGAAGCTGAGGTAACCTTCCTCTCTTCGTGGCTACGAGAGCTTCAAGAGGCCCACACTATTTTGGAGAGAGATCTGACGCCCGAAAAGGCAGATCTATCTACAAGCGCTGATCGGGAAGCTTCCTTTCAGAAGCAGTGGGAGGTAGCCAAGGATACCCTCAAGTCTCTTTAGGCGGACCTCTCGAAGGCCCGACACAAGGCCACCACTGCACATCAAGAGCTAGCTACAGTCTGAGTTGATGCAGACAAGGCCAAGGGCGAGCTGAAAAACTATCAAGCCGGCGAGGCTGCTCCCCTACAAGCTTATAAGGCCACCTTCCTTGCTTCCCAAGAATTTGGAGCTAAGATAGACAGTCTTATTGATCGGATGGTTTGCTATGGTGGTGTGGGGGCCCTGCTGTAGTTCTGTGAGAAAGGTTACCTCCGGTCAGCCCCTCCTGACGGCTTCTTGGACCGCGCTCGCCTTCTCCGAGAGCTTCCTGATGAAGCATTTCCCTCTTTTGATGATTAGTCTGTGCTTATCTTGTACCCTGCTCTTCCAAGGATGTAAAATTTTTCCTCCTTCTGTAACTTTGATTTGGAACTTATGAAAGGCATGTATCTGGGCGGACTACCCCTGTGCAATGTATTGTCCACTTAGTACATTCACCTATAGTCCACGCTACTTCCCACTTGATATGTTCAAGTAGCTTGTTAAGTGTTTTATCCCTCTCGCATGTATTTAGTTAACATCTATGTAGACGTCAAGACATGTGACCGGGCAGGTCCCTTTACCTGACCGGACGTCTATCCTGACCAGCCAATTCAATGTCCCGACCAGGATTATCGATGTAGCTACCTGATCAATCGCTCTGCCTGACCAGCCTACTGTAGGGCTCATGACCAAGTTTCATGTGATCCTGCTACTCGCCTAGTCATGAGCCACGATATTCAAGAGTCTCCTTACAGGACTGAGGGGGAGTTACTGTAGCATCGCCTAATTCTCGAAGCCACTACAAACCCTCATTCCCCTCGTGTCCCCCACCTCCACTTTTTTCGACATACCCCCTTGTGGTGAGATTTTCTAGGATGATCCTATAGACATCGTTGCTTTTAAGCTTATGGCTGATGCCAGCTGCCTTAGGCACAAACCGTCTGATGGGCGCTGATGATGAGACCCTCTGTGCCCCCCTTAACAGCTATAAATATCCTTCCCCTTCCACTTTACTGAACTTTTCGTCTCCAAAGTAAGCCTTCCTCTTGTTTTTGGTACCTATTGTGCTCTGACCCTTGTGCTTCATGTTCACACCCTCTCATGGATTCCCCTGGCCTACCTACGCTCCTAGATTTTCAACCTTCACCGGCGTGGATCTGGATGATCTCCGCTTCTCATATGAAATTCCCATGGCCACACATATCATTATACCCTTTGAAATTCATAGGGTCTCTTCTCCTCCGGCGGGGTATGTGACTTTCGTCAAAGAGCAGTTTGTCGCCGGCCTCCGTCTTCCCATCCTTCCTTTCTTCTCTGAAGTGAGTCGTTACTTCTGCATCCCTCTTTGTCAACTGACCCCCAACTCCATGAGAATCTTGTGTGGGTTCGTCCTACTCTGTGAAGTGTGTGACATACCTTGGACTTCTCGCCTATTCCACTGCTTCTTTACCCCTCGCCGTCACAGTGAGAGCCTTTTTCGTCTCCAGGCCCACACTCGAACTACTTTCTTTGTTCCCCTCCCATCCTCAGACTCGGAATGGAAAGAGAAATATTTTTTCCTGCGTTTCCCCCTGGCCGTGGAGTGGCTTACTCAATGGCGATCAACTCTTCCTCCGGTGCCATATCTAGAAAATTTTCAGACTGACCCTAACTTTACGGAGGCCTCCGCGCAACTGGTAGGTTGACGCTTAGACTTGCTCATGCTGCTGACAAAGGACGTGTTGTTTCTGTTCAGGTTGAGCCGCATCCCTTCAAAGCTACCACATTCGTTAGGTAAGGTTTACCCTGCCCTGACTTGCCTTTGTCATCCTAATTTGATTTTGGTACTCTTCTTGCAGCAAATACTCTGGCTCGAGTATCCCCAATCAGGCCTCTTCCCCTTAGCGATTTAGAAATAAACCGTCGGGGGCGCATAATACTGGATAGGAGGGGTCTCTTGCATTTTGCTCCGCTTCCTATAGGGGTGACTGCCTCAACTACTCCTCGTCCAACCGCCCGAGTAACCTCGCACATTCGCTTCGCTCCTGAGCCTTCCAGGCACACTTCTCCCATGCCTCCTGCTCATCGGCCCCGAACTCCGTCAGAGGAGTCAGATTCAGATGAGCAGCCGCTTTTGCAACGGTCCAGAGTCGACCTATGGGACCCAACCTAGTATCCGAGGCCTAGACTGCTACTCCAACATCCCAATCAGTCTCTACTTCCGTTCTCGATCCACAATTCTTGAGTGACCCTGTTATGCCACCCAGAGTCAGGACTGGAGCTGAGGGAGGGAAGACTCCGGTTGTTAAAGAAGAAGCTGCTACAGAGCTACCCTCTGCGCCAACGTCCTAGGCTACACCGAATGCCCCACCCAGCCCTTCTTCCTCCATAGAGAGGCCTCATATGCCAGCATCTCAAGCTACCCCCACTACCCAAGACGGGCCTTCCTTCTCCCGACCATCTGCCTCTACGCATCCCGACCCCAGCAAAACTGCTGCTGGACCATCACATTCGCAGCCTTCTAACTATCATCGTTATCATGCCACTAAGACGTCAGAATGGGGCTTGCACCATCAACTAAACGCCAAGACTAGCCGCCTCACACTAAGGGGACAATTAGTGACTCATTGGGAGGAGAGTTTACAGCAAATGCATACTCTCCCCCTGCTCGCTCAACTGGATTGGTTCTCTGAAGGATCTGTTGCGGTAGGCCCTCACTCTCCCTTATTGCTTCTCTTTTCTTTACTACTTTAACTACTAACTTACCTACTAACTTATCTGCGCAGGTTTATGCTAAGTCCATAGTGTTGAGTTAGACGTTCTCCTTCCTGTATCAACAAAATAAAATTTTAAAGGATAGTGTGGCCGACCTGAAATCTCAGTTATCCGACCTTGCCTTAGTTGTGTCCCAACTAAAGGCAGAGGTGGCGACCTTAAGAAAGGCGAATGCCTCCCGGGAACAAACCTTGGGAGAGACCCAACTAGAGATTGATCGTCACCGAGATGACAAGAATAAGCTTGAAGCTCTCCTACAATCATCCGAGGCCAAGTGTCAAGAGGCTCAGTCAGAACTGACTCAACGTACTGCAGCTCTGGAGGACTTAAGGCTCATGCATAAGCAAGAGACAGATCGCTTGACTCAAGAGCTGCAATCCAAGGACATGCTTCTTATGGACCAGCGAAGGGATCTGGAGTCTCAGGCAACAGAGCTGGGCTCTTTGCAGATAGAGCTGTCTCAGGCTCAGTCTGTCTTGTCTAGCTCTGTTATTGTCTTAGAGACTTATAAGGCGGGGGAGAACGATCGTCTACAAGCGAGCCGAGAAGAATATTTACGCTCTCCAGAGTTTGGCTCCCAAGTGGGGAATCGCTTCGTCGGATCTGTGACTTATGGGGCGGTAGGAACACTTCAGCAACTCAAGGAGGGTGGGCATCTGTCTCCTGACCCTCCTGAGGACTTCCTGGATCATCGTCGGATACTCAGAGAGATGCCTGACGATGTATTCTCAGAATTTAAATAACTCTTCTTATTGTACATGAACATCTTGTCTATTGTACTTATAAAAGCTAATTTAATTTTCACTATTCCTGCTACTACTTCCTCTTTAGGTTTTATGTTTTTTCCCTAGCCCTTACCCAGTGAAGCTCAATCTGTTTAACCCTAGTACGGGGACCTGAGCGGGTTTTAAAGGAGATTCGTGAGTCTTCTAGATCTAGTTATCCTGATCGGGTATTTCATGCCCAACCAGTCATGTCGTTTCGATCTCAAGTCTTACAAAGGAGTGGTTTACTTAAGTAAGATAGGGTTGGAGGTAGTTAACACTCCAAGGACGATCTAACCTCCTACCCCGGGCGTCTTGTAAGTAGTAGGCACCTGATGCTAACTTTTTAACAATTTTATATGGCTCGTCTCACTGAGGCGCTAACTTAGTTACCTCCCCTATAGGCTTTGTCCTTTTCCACATTAAGGTGGTGTTTGGTTTAAAGGTTTGGGAATGAGGGAATGGATTCATTCTCAAACCTTGTGTTTGGTTAATGGGAATGGAATCAAGATTTTGGAATGAAACCCAAAAACTTGGATATGGATGAAACTCACATCCTCCCTTGGGTTTTGATGAAATGGGAATGAGAATTAAGTTTTGGACAAAAATATCCTTAGTATATTTATTCAATTTTTCTTTCATTTCACCCTCTTTCCTTATTCTCTCTCATCATACTTTCTCTCTCCTCATTTTATCATTATATTTTCTCTCTCCTCATTCTCTTTTATACACATTCTCTACCATTTTCTCTCTATATTCTCTCTCATCACACACACACACTCTCTCTCTCATCATTTTCTCTCTCTTTATTCTCTCCTCATTTTTTCATCATACTTTCTCTCTCCTCAATCTCTCTTACCATACTCTCTCTCTCCACATTTTATCTCATCACATTCTCTCTCTCTTCATTCTCTTCCACACTCTCTCTCCTCATTTTCTCTCATCACACTTTCTCTCTCTTCATTTTTTCCCATTACACTTTCTCTCTCATCATATTTTCTCATCATACTTTCTCTCCTCAATCTCTCATTTTCTTTCATCATACTTTCTTTCTCTTCATTTTTTCCGATCACTTTTTCTCTCTCATCACACTTTCTCTCTCATCATATTTTTTTTCTTCTCAATCTCTCTTATCACGCTCTCTCTCCTCATTTTCTCTCATCACACTTTCCCTCTCTTCATTTTTTCCCATCACACTTTCTTTTTCATCACACTTTCTCTCTCATCATATGTTTCTCTCATATTCAACTTTCTCTTCCATCTAATTTTTTTTCTCATTTCCTCTAAGGGTAAAAAAGAAAATTTAGATTCATTCCAATTGAAAATATTAAACTAACCAAACATTAATTTTAAGAATGATACTTAAGCTCATACTCATTCTTATTCCATAATACTATGATACCCATTGTCATTTCGATTCGTAGGAGAGAACCAAACACCACCTAAGTCTCCTTCTCCGAAGAACTGCGGAATCACCCTCCTATCGTAATTCTGACGCATCCATTGTCTATAGGTAGTTAACCGGATGGCTGCTCTCTCTCGAATTTCATTGATAAAATCCAGTTCTGAAAGTTGCCGCTCGACGTTCTCCTCGTGATACAACAACCTTCTAACGGATGGCACCCTGACCTCTATGGGCACAACTGCTTCACTACCATAGACCAGGTGAAAGGAGGTGAGCCCGGTGCTTTCTCGTGGAGTTGTGCGGTATGCCCAGATGATGCTAAGCAGCTCTTCCACCCAATCACCGCCTACATGATCCAGCTTGACCTTCAACCCCCGAACTATCTCTTTGTTGGTGACCTCTGTCTGCCCATTACTTTGAGGATAAGCTACGGACGTGAAAGCCTGGGTTATTCCAAATCTCCGACACCATTCTTGGATTTTGTGCCCTTGGATCTGCCTTCCATTATCTAAAACCATCTTGTGCGATATTTCAAATCGGCATAAGATGTTCTTTCACAAAAATTGAATAACGGGAGCTCAGTAATCTTGGCCAGGGCTTATGCTTCCACCCATTTAGAAAAGTAGTCCACTACTACGAGCAAGAATCGCTTTTGACCTGGTGCCATTGGGAATAGTCCCACAATATCCATGTCCCATTGATCAAAGGGGCATGAGACTATTGAAGTTTTCAAAGTGTTGGTCGGCCGATGAGTCAGGTTCTGATGCTTTTGGCAAGATAAGCAAGTATTCACCAGTCGTTGAGCGTTTTTCTGCAGAGTGGGCCAGTAATACCCGGCCAATAATACTTTTCGAGCCAGCATCCTTCCTCCAACATGATTACCACAACACCCCTGATATACTTCTTGCAGAGCATACTCCGCCTCCTCCGTTCCTAAGCATTTGAGCAATGGCCTGGAGAATGTTCGCTTGTACAGATGATCCCCGGTCAGAGTATATAAATGAGTTCTTTTCTTGATCAACCTGGCTTCTTCCGGATCAACAGGCAGGACACCCTGTTGGAGATAAATGATCATTAGGGATCTCTAGTCAGTCGTCTCCTCGATATTGTTCTGCGGGTCTATTTGAGCTATTAGGAAGGTCTAGGCTATCGACCTGTCTAGCACCCAAGTGGTCAAAGAGCTGGTCATTTTAGATAGTTCATAAGCCCTTTGATTATTTGCCCGGGGAATCTTAGTCACTGTGACTTCCTTAAAATCTTCTTTCATTTTCTCATACGCTTCCCGGTATACCTGCAACTTGTCACTATTAACCTCAAAGTTGCCCGGTAATTGTTGAGCTACGAGCTGAGAATCTGAATAAATGATCACTCGGGCGGCTCCCACATGCCGAGCTGCTTGCAACCCTACTAATAGTGCCTTATATTCCACCTCGTTATTAGTGGCTCTGAAATTTAACCTTACAGCCAGTTGCAGGACATTTTCCTGAGGGGATATCAAAAGTATCCCCACTCCGCTTCCCTGCTGGGTGGACGACCCGTCTACATAAATCTTCCAAGTTTTTTCGGAATCAGGTTGATGGACTTCCGTCAGAAAATCTGCTAGAGCTTGTGCTTTAATTGTCGTTTGGGGCTGGTACTGTATGTCATATTCTCCCAACTCAGTTGCTCATTTGATGACACAGCCTGCTACCTCCACGTTAATAAGAGTCTTCCCCATGGTGCCATTGGTCAGGACTATGATGGGGTGCGCTAAGAAATAAGGTCTTATGCGGCGAGCTATGAGTACCAATCCATAAATCAATTTTTCCAGGGCCGTGTATCGGGACTCGACCCTTTTCAATAAGTGGCTGAAGAAGTACACTGACCGCTGTACATCATCTTACTCTTTTACCAATACCGCCCCCACGGACTCAAGGGTGGTTGACAGATAAACCCAGAGCGGCTCCCTTACAATGAGCTTAAATAATGATGCCAGGGTTTCCAAATGCTTCTACAATTCTTCGAAGGCCTGTTTGCAGTCTTCATCCCATTGAAACTTGGCCGCTCTCCTGAGTACCTTGAAAAAGGGAAGTACTCGATCTGCAGACTGAGATATAAACTTGGACAGTGCAGTTATCCTGCCCACCAACTTCTGGGCTTCCTTTAGATTTTGAGGCACTTTCATATCTCGGAGTGCTTGTACCTTCTCCGAATTAGTTTTAATTCCTCGCTCGGTAACGAGGTATCCCAGGAATCCCCCCAACTCCAAACAAGCACTTTAATGGATTTAACTTCATCCCATACTGCCGCAACGTGCCACAAGTCTCCTCTATATCAAAGATCAAATTGATAGCCAGAGTGGATTTGATAAGGATGTCGTCTACATAGACCTCCACGTTACGACCTATCTGCTCTCGAAAGATCTTATCCATCATTCTTTGATAGGTAGCTCCTGTATTTCGTAATCCAAAAGGCATGACGGTGTAACAGAAAGTATCATCTGCCGTGATGAAGTTGACCTTCTCTTGATCTTCCCGCACCAGAGGGATTTGGTGGTACCCTTGGTAAGCATCGAACATGCAAATCCTTTCGCAGCCTGAGGTAGAGTCTACCATCTGATCAATCCTGGATAACGGGTAGCAATCCTTGGGGCTGGCGCGATTGAGGTCCCGGAAGTCGTTGCAGACTCTTCACTTATTGTTAGGTTTAGACACCAGGACCACATTAGAGAGCCAGAATGGGAACTGCACTTATCTAATGTGTCCTGCTTTCAAGAGCTGGTCCACCTTAGCTCGGATGATCTTATTTTGCTCGGCCGAGAAGTTCTGCTTCTTCTGCTTGACCGGCCGGGAATCGGGCAGAAGATGTAGTTTATGCTCAGCCACCTCGGGCCTGACTCTGAGTAGCTCCTCGGAGGACCAAGTGAAGACGTCCCTATTGTGCTCTAAGCATTAAACCAGGTTTGTCTTGATCTCGATAGGCAGGTCGCTTGATATGCGAGTGGGGCTTTTCGGATGCTCGGGATAGAGTTGGACCTCTTCCCAAGAGATGGGCTCCTCTGCTATAGGCAGAGACATGGATACTGCCATCTTGGGTTTTCTGAGCCTTGCGGGCCTCCACCTTCACCATGTCGATATAACACCTGCAAGAGACCAATTGCTCACCTCTGATTTCCCCGACCTGGTCTCCCACAGAGAACTTGATCTTCTAATGGAAAGTGGAGACTGCCGCCTGAAACTCGTGCAATGTCGGTCTCCCCAAGATGACGTTGTACGAGGATGGAGAATCCACCACTATGAAGGTGCTCCTCCGTGTCCTCACCAGGGGCTCGCTACCCAAAGATATGGCTAGCTTGATCTAGCCCATGGGTCGTACTTCATTGCCGGTGAAATCGTATAATGAAGTAGCCACGGACTGGAGTTCACTGGCGTTGATTTGCATGCCCTCGAATACACTCTTGAACATCATGTTGACAGAGCTTCCGGTATCAACGAAAACTTTGGCCATGCGACTGTTGGTGATGACGACTTTGATTATTAGGGCATCATCGTGAGGAAGCTCCAGCCCCTCCAGGTCTTGCAGCCCAAAGCTGATGATGGACCCTGCAGCTTGCTCCCAGTTGTATTCTATAGCGTGTATCTCCAGGCGACACTCATGAGATTTCCAAGCCCTAGCGGAATCTCCATCTGTGGGCCCTCAAGAGATCATACCAATCTCGCGGATGACCGCGTTTCTCCTGTTCTCCTCTTCCCGGGCTTCTCCTGGCTCTTGGTTGCGACCGGGCTGCTGACTTCCTTATCTTGCATTGTCGGGCAGGGGTCTACCAGACTGACCTGCCACGGGTTGTTGGCTGGCCAGCAACCTCTGAATCTTGGGCGCGATCTCAGGTGGGGGCAGGCCCAGCTCAGCTGCGCGTCGGGAGTCACAGGTGAACTGGAAGCAATCACTTGTGGCATGGGTGTGAGACCTATAGTAACTGCAATAATGCGACCCCCACTGACCGGACCTTGGGGCTTGGACAGCTGCCACACGTTGGGCTGGCCTGGAATCCTGACCGGGAGGGAAGGGTGGTCGGGCATCCCGGGCGCGTGGAAGAGGCTGAGCTGGCGGTTGGGGTGGCCTCTTCTCTGATTTGTTGGCGAGAGCAGGTGCCTTGTCCGCTTTCTCTCGAGCCGCCTGATCTTCTTCTACGTTAATGTAACTGGCGGCCTTCCTTAACATCTCATCGAAGTTCTTCATGGGCTCTCGGATGAGGTCTCGAAAGAATTCCCCTTCTACCAATCCATGGGAGAAGGCTCTCATCAATATTTCAGAGGTAGTGGACGGGATATCCTGGCCACCTAGTTGAAGCGTTTGATATAGCTTCTCAAGGGCTCGACAAACCCTTGCTTGATGGCGAAGAGATAGTGGTATATCTTTTGGTACTTCCTACTGCTGGCGAAGTGACGTAGAAAGATAGTCTTGAAGTAATGAAAACATGTGATGGACTCGTTCAGCAATCCATCGAACCATTTCTGTGCTAAGCCAGTACTCTTAGAAAGAAGGACACTTGCTCCTTCGGCTCCCCTTGGGGCTCCTCCCTAAGGACTATGGCTTTCCCTTTCTTTGAGTCCCTAGGTGGGGAGCTTTCAGCCATGGAGGCATGCAGTTGCTCTTTCTTATTATAACAATCCGGGCCCTTATGATAATAGTTCGGGCTAGGTTCCCGATAGAAGGCCGGGGGGAGGGGGGGACTCCTTGGGTTGTTTCCTCTTAGATCGTCTATCAAAAACGTGAGTCGGGTTCTTGGAAACTACAAGCATCTTGTACGGTCGTGAAGCAGTGGTCTGTTTTCGGAAGTCACTCGCATCTTAGCCTCCTTGAACAGTTCGTACTCCCCTGCCATTATGGTCACATTGATGCATCCTGTGTCCTCCATCTTCACGCTCCAGAACAGGTGAAGGAAGTTCCCACAGACAGCGCCAAATTGATCTTGTCAGGAATCTGAGTTAGACGAAGGCCGGATGAGCTATTGCTGGTGTTGATGGAGAGGCGACTGGAACACGCTTCTCGTATGTGCCCACAAGAACGGACCTCCACGTGGTGCTGACGGACAGCGGTGACTGAGCCGATGGTACTTGAGCTATGCGCACCCTTAGACAAGCACACGGAACGTTAGAGGCCAGAAACCAGGGAAAAAGTCCCCAGAACATGCCCTCCGACACTCAAGTCAGGTACTTTTTCCCCAGAAGAACAGTGTGAGAAGGAGAAAGAAAAGTAGAAGATAAGTGCGAATGTGCGAGAAAGCGTACCTACGCAAGGGAGAGGAGAGGACCAACTTTTTTATATGACCGTGCATACTTATGGAGTCTGAGCAATGTCAGAGAATGTTGGGTGTCAGGACTTGCCGGATGATGGAGGACACGTGACATCCTTTTATGGGACGGAAGAAGGTTCCACTCGCAAGTGATAGGCGACCTTTGGAATATTCCTTGACATACAACATTTATTCTCTAACAGGCAGTTGCGATTCCTTGACCTTGTTGTCATTTAGTTCCTTTTGTCCAGTTCGGGTATGACTAGAAGAAGCTCGGGATGGTCAAGAGTTGGCCTACCGAGAGAACGAGGTCTGAATATAATCGAGCCGTGGAAGCCCGACCAATCGGAGCAGGTCAGACATCACCCCGATTGTCCCCATGTCTCAGACCTGAGTGTCTCAGATCTATTATCTTGGCTTGTGAGAACTTGACCAGGAACCATACTGCTGATGTCGTCAGATGATCCTACCTCTTCTTCCTCCAACTACTGACTGTCACGCCACCTTGATTTCTAATTGTCATGTTCCATTGACTTCTGACTGTCACATTTCCTTGACTTCTGACTATCACATCCCCTTAATTTTTGACTGTCATATCTCTTTGACTTTTGAGTGCCAATTTTATCACTTCCTAGTATTATACACCATATCACTTAAGTACCACTACACCATTGTCCTAGGGACAATTGGACAATTAATATGACACTGGCATGGACGTTTAATAATTTTGATCAAAGCTATTTAGGGTTAAAATTATAGAATTTCTTTAGTAATATTGACCAATACTATTACTATTACGTCAATTATAAACGTAAAATGCAAATGATAAAATATACAATCTTTTTAAAATAATAGAGTGTAATGATGTAAGGTTTATAAATTTTGTAACTACGAGAAAATTAATTTTTTAAACAAAGTAAAATATATATAAAAAAACATGAAATAATTATAGTCAAAGCTACCAGATGATAATGATAATTTTAGTAAAAATACTTGATGGGGGAGAAATGGCAGGCCACGTGTGGTAGGGCACGGCAGAGATCAAGTTAACTAGTTAAAAGTTAAGTAGAGATGGAAATTAAAGCAGCCATTAGAATCCTCTGATTCGGCCAACTTGATTACGATTCGACATTGGACTCCTCTAATGTGATCCACCATCTTCCGACTTGACCACCAGACTCCGCCGATTCAGCCAACCCCAATTCTCCAATTCCACCACCAAACTCCTCCGATTCGGCCAACCTTGACTCCTCCGACTAGTCACCAAACTCCTCCGATTCGGTCAACCCTGACTCCTTCGACTCATCACCAAACTCCTCCGATTCAGTCAATCCAGACTCCTCTGATTCATCACCGGACTCCTCCGACTCGGCTAACTAGACTCCTCCGATGTGATCTACCAGACTCCTCCGACTTGACCACCAGACTCCTCCGATTCGATCAAGCCCTACTCCTCCAACTATGCTAACCTGACTCCCCCGACTCTGCACCGGAATCCTTTAATGTGGTCTTCTAGTCCCTCCGACTCAGTTTATCAAGCCGCATCAGCTAGTTTATCAGGGTCCTTCAACTCAGCCACCCTTGAGAGAGATCCATATCATATGTGTCTTATTATACAATTTTTCTCGAAGAACATGGGTAACCTAATTGTTACTTTCGAAAGACGTGAGTAATGTAGCAATTTCCCTGGGAAGACATGGGCAAATGCATGGGTAACGTAAGGGCATAGTTGCAACCCTATATAAAGTCATCTTCCCCCATGGGCGTAGGTACACCAAACTTTTTACCGCATCTTTTCTCCTACTTAGGCTTTGTGCTAACTGGAGCGTTAAAATGGCCATGCTGAGTCCAACCTCAATGCCCATTCTAACCTCTTGCTGAATGTTTGTAGGGATTTCATGAGCCTCCCTCATCATTATCTCACTAACAACTTTCTTTGCGACAGATGCTTTCTGCTGACTCACCATATCGCGATTTCAGATAGGAACAAATTGATATCATCTATAGAAAATGCTTGAATTGAGACGTTGAGATGGTGGAACCCAAGAGAATTGTTGAGAATCTCAGCTTCACAAGTGACGTGACTTATGGTGAAACTATCACCATGGCTCAAGGAAACTTCCAAATGCTACTTGATTAGGCGGTATAGTACAAAGACTCCTCCAGTGAATTTGACTCCTAAAAAGGTACCCACTGCCTTGATTGAAGTGCCGCCTATTCCTAGTTGAGTGTCGTTTGATCCAATGGGTCCTCCTTTTGCCACCTCCGCCAAGCCATGAAAAAAGACTATGATCTAGCTCAAAGAATACTCAGATGGATCGATGGCAGGAGAGACCCCTCCTTAGAAGCAGAATAAAGGCAAAGAGCCCTTGCTTGCCGAGGAGAGTAGTTCGGACACCTCTGCTCAAAGAATATACCAGGTCAACCAATCTTGAAGATCACCTAGGTCAGTTCGAGAATGCTGCCTTATTGCATCAGTATATGGACGACGTTAAGTGTAGAGTCTTTTTAACCACTCTTTTTGGCTCAGCTAAATGGTGGTTTAATCTGTTGGCATCCTAATCCATTCGAACTTTTGTTGACTTTAAGGTCGTGTTCCTGTATCATTCTGCTAATAGTAAGTGGTATTATAAGACACCTCTTAACCTATTCACTTTAAAACAGACAACCAAAGAAACCCTGAGAAAGTACATACAATGATTTAACGAGGTTTTCATAGACGTGCCCTTGTCACCTCTAAGGTGCTCGTAAGTGCTTTCTTTCAAGATCTACAAGGAGAGACTTCTTCCATCTCTAGTGAAGAAGCCTCTAGCGAATTTTGATCATTTCTTGGGTCAAGTAGTGAAATATATCAATATGAAAGAAGTTTAATCAGCAAGAAAGAAGCCAGTATACCGACACCTATGTGCTCCAACCTGAGTGTAAAGCTCCCCTAGCCACCTATTCGACATAAGTAGCCTTTCCCAAATTAGTAGTACCAGCTCGAACAGGTGGGAGAATAGTATAGATCGTGGAAACATGCTCGATCTCCATCTTTGATGCGGAAAAATCAGACAATGGGAAGTCAGAGTGTTACTACAATTATCATCGATCTTGGGCACACTCCACCCAGGAGGGTTGATAGTATACTAGAGAACTCTGTCGGTGGCCGAGGCTTTTCTACTTACTAGACGGTCACTTCCCGCACCATCCCGATGATCCCAGGCTCGGACCGCTGAGATGATCATCGGAGGGACTCATCCCTCAAAATGAGGTCTCCAAAGCTGGTTCAGCATCGCCACGGAGCTCACCCCGAGGACGGTATGTTGGTGCGGGAAGCATCCGACGATCGAACATGTGTTTTGATTATGTCAAAGGGTCCAAAGTTAAGTTGTCTTGTTGTTAGTCAAAGGGTCCAAAGTTAAGTTGTCTTGTTATCTAATAAGGTTCATTGAGCTTGCAGAAAAATCCTAAGTTGTCTTAGGCAAAAGTCCTAGTGGATTCTAGGCAGGTGGAAAACACTAGGGGGTGACAACCTGAGGTGGTGGAAAGTCCTAGCTGCGGTTAGGCAGGTGGAAAACCCTAGGGGGTGGTAACCCTAGGTCCTAGGGGTGGTAACCCTAGGTCCTAGGGGGTGGTAACCCCAGGCTGAAGAAAATTCTTGGGGGGTGGTAACCCTAGGCGGAAAGTCTTGGCGGGTCAAAGGCTTCGGGCAAAAATCCTAGAGTCATGTACTATAGGTTGAAATCCCGGTGTCGCAAACCGGGTGGAAGACTGGACGAGTTATGGAGCGAACGTCTAGCAAAAAGTCCTGGAGATTCAGACGCTGAGCAAAAGTCTAGTTGGTTTGGAGGATCAATCTGGAAAACAGGTAAACTCTCCTGAGTGGAGTAGGTGAGAACACATTCCCCGGTGAGGGAACAGTAGGCGTCAGTTCAACCTAGGATTTCTGGAGGTGAAATTCGAAGTCAGGACTGGACAGTCCGGAGATTATCAAAATAACTTTCTATTTATATTATTTTATTGTACTAACCTTGTTTTGCAGGGTATACTGTGTTTGTAGACTAACATGCCTTGCAGGACAGAAATTGCACAAGAAAAGCCTCGGATGAACAATCCCGAGGCACCCTCCATGGAGCTTCGAGGCGCCTCGGGTGACTTGATTGACAACCCCACAGCAAGGTGCGAGGGTGCTCTCCATGGAGCTTGGAGGCGCCCTCAACCGGATAAGCAGTGAAGATGGAGGAGCTTATCGACGCTACGATTTCGACGAGGTTGGAGGCGCCTTCAACAGGATATTTAAGCCTGGTTCGAGCAGCAGCTTACACAACACTTGAAATCGCGATCCTTCTTCCGTGTGCTGCTCAAAGAACGATTCGACAAAGCTGTAACTCGACTCTGACGACTAGAAGTTTCAAGTTTACTGATTTTAATCATTGGTATATTTTACTGCATTTAATTAATTGTACTTAAAGTTGTAATATTTTTGAATTGATAGTGATTGGCCAAAGTAAATACTCAACGAGTGTGGGCCTTGGAGTAGGAGTCACCACAGACTCCGAACCAAGTAAATCCTTGGTGTTTGTATATTGTTTTTATTTTTCCGTTGCGTATTTTACTCTAATGAATGAATTAGCTACGAACGCTATTCACCCCATCTAGCGTTTTCGATCTTACAATTGTTATCAGAGCGGGGTCGCTCTGAATCGGTACAACTACCGTTCGAGCATTCTTATTCGTTACCTTGAATCGGTACAACTACCTTTCATTTTTTCTCTCCAAATGTTTTTGAAAAATTCATTTTCATCTTTTCACCGTTGATCGGTATTAGCGAAATATTGCATTTTCAAAAATTTGTAATAATATTTTATTATTTTAAAAAAAAATTAGTAAATTACTATTTTTATTTTTCTCTTGCACTACTAATCCAAGACCAAGTCTTGAGATATTTGGTTCTTTTTACTTTTTGTGCGAGATTTTCTTCTACAATGGTCCACCAAGAAGGCAACAGCACCACACACCTACCACTCTTATCCAGCGAGAATTTTTGATACTGGAAAGACCAGATGGAGCACCAACTGAAGACCCAAATGAAGATATGAACCATAGTCCAGATCGGATTTATACTCCCCACCGAAGAAGGTGTGCCCATCGCCTATGATAAATGGGATGCACAAACAAAAAGAAAAATCGAGGGAAATGCAAAAGCAACATGTACTCTCCTATGCGAACAAACAAATTTAGAGCTTGATCGAGTTGAAAAGTTCAACAATGCTAAGGAGCATTGGGAGAAATTGATCAAGTTTCATGAGATTCCTTCAGAGTCAGAAGACCAAGTCGAATCTGAGTTCGAATTTGAGTTTGAATCTCTAGAGTCAACCTTCGAACCAGGCTTAGAAGAATCGGATCAGATCGATTTCATAACACTGATGGCCAAAGAAAAGATAACTGAATTTGAGTCTGAATTCGAGACGGCAACAATCAAGGGGGAGAATCCTATCATGGATCCAAAAGGTAAACTTGTAAATTCAAATTATAAATTTCACATAACTTGTTTTAATTAAGTGCAGGGAGAGAGGGTACTATAAAAACCAGTGCCCTACTCATAAGATTCGACCGACACAATCGGAAGAGAAGGAGAAATCGATCCGGAAAGGGAAGAAACACATTGAATGCTCCAAGTGCAAACGAATGGGTAACTGCAAAAGACAATGTCCAGAAAGAAGACCCAAGAATCCAGGGGGAAAAATCAAGGTTAGTAAATTTACATTACATGAAAATCCAATTTTTGTAACGCATGTTTGTCCCCTAACTAATTCTGCTTACTCTAGTATATATTTCTCTAGAAAATTAGATATGCATGCTAATAATACAATGAATAAATTTGATTCAAATCTAAATAAGAATAACCCAAAATTATTTAATAAACATAAGAAATTAACTTTTAGAAAATTAGAGAAACAAAGCAATATTTTAAAAGATAAAATAGATAAGTTAGAAAAGATTATTAATAATTTAACTAACCCACAAAATCTAGACTTAAGTTACAAGTCTAAGGTAAAACTTAAACCCTACAAATCAAGCTATAATCAAGTACCTTATAATTATAAAACAAACTTAAATTAAGTCTAACCTAAACTAAAGTAACTTAAATCTAATCTTAAATTCAATTAACTTAGATTTAAACTAAATCAAATTAAAACTCAATTTCAAAGTTAACTTAACTAATAAATTGCTTGACTTGGTTGATCCATGCAAATTAACATGACCATGCATATGCTAAATTGATAAATGTCAATCATGATTATTAATTGTATAATCTAGAATGGTTAGATAAGGACTTAGGCTTGATCTATACTTGACTAGTCAGACCTAGGTTTTTCAGAAAGAAAATTAAATATTTAATTTCTTTGAAAGACTTTGTCTAGAAGTGGTGGATAATCTCATACCCAAGAAGGTCTAGTGCCTCGCTACAGCGGGGAAGCCAATTATTGAAATAAATATTTAATTGACTAACTGTAAAACTTTAGTTTAACTCAATTGTAAATCAATCCTTAGATTGGAATTTAAATTGAAGATTAAATTAACTATCTAACAAAAATTATTAAAGTTCCCTGATTAAAAATCTAGAAGAGGGTGAGATGGTCCTAGATTTAAAATATAAAATAGTTACCCAAACTCAAATTAATTAATTCAATTAGGTTAACATAATTAATTTCAAAAGCTTAATTAATTTTAAAATTATTTTCAAAATCATAATTATATTATGATTAATTTCAAAATCTTAATTAATTTCACAAGTATAATTAATTTCTAATAATAATTAATTTCAAAAGTTTAATTAATTTCGAAATCTAATTAATCATAATCAATTACACAAGTATAATTAATTTATAAAATCTTAATTATTTTCAAATGTTCAATTAATCTTCAAATTTTAATTATATTTTAAAATTATATATTTTTTTCTCAAAATTCAAATTTAACTTAAATTATTTTTGAAATATACTTCAAGATCATAAATATTTTTCAAAGTTAAAATCAACTTAACTCCGTCTCACACACACTCATAAGTTGAACATCCTTGATAACTTAGAATGAGTGAGATGGAAAATCAGGAAAATAAATAATAACCTTTATGTTTTTCATTTACATACTTGGACTCTAGGATTCCCAAACCAAAATTACTTAATTAAATTTTTTTGACATTAATTAAGGGGAAATGAAAGAAGAAGTTTAATTTTGAAAACTATTTTTCAAAAGAGTTCTCTTACTTAGTTAAGTATTTTTATCAAAATATGTTTAAAGCTAAAGTTTTTTTTTTAAGCTAAATTTTTATCAAAATATTTTTAAAGCAGAAGTTTTTATCACAATATTTTTAAAGCTGAAGTTTTTATCATAATATTTTTAAAGCTAAAAATATTTTTAAACTAAGTACTTAACTTAATTTTTATCAAAATTTTTAAACTAATCTTTAATCAAAATCCTTTTTAAGCTGAGTACTTTTAAATAAGTCTTTTTCAAAATCTTTATAAAGCTAAGTATTTCACAAAATAATTATCGTCAAAGCTAAAATTTAGCTAAGTTGTTTTTTTGAAAAAATCTAAGTATTTTCAAAGTATTTCTAAATTAGCTAAATGTGTTTCAAAGAACTTATTTTCAAAAGCAAAGTTTAGCTAATTTTTTTTTTAAAAAGGCTAACTCACTTTCAAACGCTTAAAAATTAGCTAAGTTTTTTAAGTGTTACCCTTCAGGGGAGCTTAAAGTTAAATAGAATAAATAATTTTTTTCTATCTTTACATGTAAAACAACCTTATCTCTATTTAGTATTTTTGATTTATGTCAAAGGGGGAGAGAAAAGTCAAAGTTAAAAATTTAAACATAATTTTTATGAAAGGGAGAGCATAAGGAAGTTTTTTTTTTAACAAATTATAGTATTTATGCTCATGCTTAAATTCCTTTATTATTTTGTTATGTTTTAGTTAACTTTGAACCATATTGCCATAATAAAAAAGGGGGAGATTATCGGTGTGAGAAGCATCCGACGATCGAACCTGTGTTTTGATTATGTCAAATGGTCCAAAGTTAAGTTGTCTTGTTATCTAACAAGGTTCATTGAGCTTGCAAGAAAGTCCTAAGTTGTCTTATGCAAAAGTCCTAGTGGATTCTAGGCAGATGGAAAACCCTACGGGGTGATAACCCTAAGTCCTAGGGGGCGGTAATCCTAAGTGGTGGAAAGTCCTAGCTCCGGTTAGACAGGTGGAAAACCTTAGGAAGTGGTAACCCTAGGTCCTAGGGGGTGGTAACCCTAGGCTGAAGAAAATCCTAAGGGCTGGTAACCCTAGGCAGAAAGTCTTGGCGGGTCGAAGGCTTGGGCAAAAATCCTAGAGTTGGGGGCTCTAAGTTGAAATCCTGGCGTCGCGAACCGGGTGGAAGACTGGACAGGTTGTGGAGCGAACGTCCAGCAGAAAGTCCTAGAGATTCGGACGCTGAGAAAAAGTCTAGTTGGTCTGGAGGATCAATCTGACAAACAGGTAAACTCTCCTGAGTAGAGTAGGTGAGGACACGTTCCCCGATGAGGGAACATAGGCGTCGATTTGACCTAGGGTTTCCGGAGGTGAAATCCGAAGTCAGAACCGGACAGTTTGAAGACTTTCAAAATAACTTTCTATTTATCTTATTTTATTGTACTAACTTTTTTTTGTAGGGTATACTGTGTTTGTAGACTAACATGCCTTGCAGGACAGAAATTGCACAAGAAAAGCCTTGGATGAATAGTCCCAAGGCGCCCTCCATGGAGCTTGGAGGCGCCTTGGGTGACTTGATCGACAACCCCGCAGCAAGGCACGAGGTGCCCTCCATGGAGCTTGGAGGTGCCCTGGACGTTGGATGGAAGGCGCCCTCAGGCGGATAAGCAGCGAAGATGGAGGAGCTTATCGACGCTGCGATTTCGGCGGGGTTGGAGGCACCCTCCATGTAGTTGGAGGCGCCCTCAATAGGCTATTTAAGCCTGGTTCGAGCAACAACTTACACAACACTTGAAATCGTGATCCTTCTTCCTTGTGCTGCTCAAAGAACGATCCGACAAAACTGTAACTTGATTCCGATGACCAGAAGCTTCAAGTTTACTGATTTTAGTTGTTGGTATATTTTACTGCATTTAATTAGCTATACTTAAAGTTGTAATATTTTCGAATTCATAGAGATTGCCCAAAGTAAACACTCAACGAGTGTGGGCGTTCGAGTAGGAGTCGTCACAAGATCCGAACCAAGTAAATCCTTAGTATTTGTATATTATTTTTATTTTTCTGCTGCGTGTTTTACTCTAATGAATGAATTAGCCATGAGCGCTATTCACCCCCCTCTAGCGCTTTCAATCCTACATGGTAAGGAGAATCCCCTATCAAGATGAGACATCAATATGATCTTGGGAGGCTCAACCAATTGAGATTCAAACAAAGCTAGGAAAACTCATGGTTGAAGGCTTGAGAGTTATGAGATTGGCACCAGAACTCAGCCAAAGGTTGGTCTTCCGATCAACATCGATTCTCGAGACCTAGAGGGAATGACTACTCACAAGGAAGCACTAGTAATATAGGCTAGTATAGCTAAGTATAATGTGGGCAAGGGTCTTTGTGGACATAGGAAGCTCAATAAATGTGCTCTTTAAAAAGGATTTTGACCAGATGTAGATAGATCGACATGAGCTGTGACTCATCTCTACTGTGCTATTTGGGTTTACCATGCATGAGGTGGAGCTGTTGGGGTAGATTAATCTTCCATTATCTTTGGGAGAGGAGTCTCAGAAGTGAACTTGGACTACTGTATTCATAGTGGTCAATGCCCTATCCGCCTACAACGTCATCCTATGGCGACCTACCTTGAGCTTGTTTTGATACATAGTATCCACTTATTGTTAGAATTTGAGGGATGTCCTAAGGTAATCGCCTTACGATTTTTTCTACTTATTTGATAAGTATAGATTCACTATTTGAGTGCATATTATATGTTTGATTGTCTTAAACGCATTTCCTGAATGTTCGTGATATAATTTATAGCATGAGAGAATTTGTGATTGGATCACAACTAGTGATTATCTGGAGACATTGGGATGTCGAGAGTTAAACGTGGATGTTGGTTATGGTAACTAGTTCATTGGAGTGACTCGCTGTAAGACTTCATATGGTTCTCTACATATATATAGATATGTCTGTGAATTTCTTACTGTAGCACGAGTGTAAGTTTCCTTCGACTTTAGGTATACAAATCATCTTGGTCATGAAGACTTATACTTTGACATCTTAAGCATCTCATTGAGATGTGGACTCAGGATGATTGGATATAAGTATAGGATTGAAAATAATTTAGATATCTCCACAATTGCATGATATTGTCCACTTTGGGCCTAAGCCCTCATGGTTTTGCTCTTGGGCTCTACCCCAAAGGCCTCATACCAATGGAGATATCTTTTCTCTTATAAACTCATGATCTTTCCCATGTGTTTCCAATATGGGACTATGTTTGCAACCTTGCAACCCCAACAATCCCCCCTCAAACAAAGGACCATAGGCTTCCCACGTCCGATCCTCGACCCACCAGGTCTTCCTGCCCCTCGGTCCACCCGACCTACTAGGACTTCCTTGCCTAGTCGCAACTAGGACTTCCTGCCTGGTGTCTGGTCTTCTTGATCCGAACATAGGAGCCCCCACTTTCTTTGTTCGAGGTCAATATTGTACCCACATGGCTCAATCAGACCATAACTCTTGTGCACAGTCGGCGGTTAAACCTTCTGGCAGTCCCTGCTCTGATACCAATTGTAGGATCGAAAAGAATTTAGATATCTCCACAATTGCATGATATTGTCCACTTTGGGCCTAAGCCCTCATGGTTTTGCTCTTGGGCTCTACCCAAAAGGCCTTATACCAATGGAGATATCTTTCCTCTTATAAACCCATGATCTTTCCCATGTGTTTCCAATATGGGACTATGTTTGCAACCTTGCAACCCCAACAATAAGTTGAAGTGCCCGAAGATGTTTGGATAGCCCACAGAGGATTTATCACTCCTTGCGAGGAGACATATACCCTATGGTCTCTCGTTAGGATTATTATTCAAAATCTTTGGCCAACGCATCTCATGTTAAGAGTGCGGGACTCTTGTACAAATGTATGAGTAATTTTAATCCGCAGAACGAGGAAGTATTACTTGCGCTACGTGTGACGTAGTCAGTCTAGTGGAGACAAGACACATATACAATGTCCTGAATCAAGTGGGTATAAGACGAGTGAAAAGAACGAGGCACGACTCACTGTAGCTGCTGAAGGATTTAGAATTAATTCTAAAATTAACTATGATTTTTCAACTAATTGGGGATCATGATATACTACTAGATGCCACTCATAATCGTTCTATAATTAAAAAGTTAATTATGGACGGCTAAGATAAACCGGGAACCTATTCGGTCACACACATTGACGAGTCTCTAAAAGACACAAACCAAGTTAAAGAATAGGATTCTTAGATCAAGAGATAAATGTTTAGTTGGACCATACATAAGATAAATATGGAAATATTTGTCGCAATGAAAGCGCGATGAGCCACATTTTTTATGGAAGAGTTGGACCATATTTGGTTTAATCATGAATTAGTCATGAACCAACTTGGTTTGGTTGTGAACCAAACCAAGGGGTTAATGAGTTAATTTTTTGTTAAAGGGTAATGGGTTGGATTTGGACTTTCTAATCCAACTCATTAATAAGGGCTATATATTGATATGGTTGAGAAAAAATTATACACATGAGATTATTAATTGGCTTGTAAGGTTTTTAGAAAACCTTAATCCAATTTCTCTTCTCCTCTCCCTCCCCCCTCTCTCTTTGTCGCCGCCAACAAGGGGAATTGCCATGACAACCACAAGGAAGAAATCTCTTCCTTGTGTGTTTCTCTTCCTCTTGATCCCTCTTCTTCGTTCGTGAGTAGTAACTTCCGAAGGAGAGACTTGTACTCAAGGAGTTGTCTTGAAGAGCTCAGTGTGGATAAGAATAGAGGCGAGGTTCGACAATGTCGTCACGGTTGATGCCCTTCTCGTTACAAGTCATCTGTATGGTACACCTAGCGTAAATTTACTTTCCGTAAAAAATTTAATTATGCGATCATGTTTGACATGTTGTATCCTTGTATGTATGTAGTGCGTGTGATGTAATAATTTAGGAATTATTATTGTTTTATTTTCCGCTGCGCGTGTTTACAAAATGTGTTTTAGCACACACCGCATTGGGCATATCCCTACAATTATCACTAGTGAAGGATCGAAAAGAAGCGATAGGGGTGTGTGAATATCGCTCGTTAAAACTTTTTCTTTTCATAAAACAAGAATCAAAGTGGCAACGGAATATAAAAGTAAAAACAATACAGATGACTTAGATGGTTACTTGGTTTGGAGCCTATGTCGACTCCTACTTCAAGACTTGCGATATTTGATCGCACCGTTGAGCAATTCACTATAATTCTTATTTTCGAAATCTTCAGAAAGAAACAATTCATACAATGAAAGAATGATAGTAACACTACTATCTTCTTGTAAGAATGCAAGCTACAAATAAAATATATCGACAAAGAGTAGATGATTAAACGAGTCGAAACTTCTCAACGTAGCAGCTTGCACATGGGGTTGTGGCGCAGAATAGTAGAGTCATGAGCAGAATGCAATAGAGGAATGATCAGAGAGTTGTTACTTCAGAACATATCTCGAGGTCTTTTATAAGTCAGGTTCGGTCGACCGAAAAGCCTTCGGTTGACCGAACCCCCTATCAGTTGACTAAATACTGCTCTTTCCTTCGGTGATGAGATATGATCTTCACGTAATTAATGTCATTAAAGGTTCGGTCAACTGGTCACTTGGTTCAATCGACTGATCCCTCAAACTGCCTTCTTCGCTGGGATCCGAATCTACTTCGTCATCAATGCTAATAAATGTTCGATCAATCGATCATTGGGTTTAATCGACCAATTCCCTTGCATTCCAAATGTGTTTTGCTAAATCACAATGTGCCTTGTCAATTTGGTTCAGTCGACCGATCCCTCGGTTTGGTCGACTGATCCACCTGGATCCTATAAAATAGAGTTAGTTCGAATACTCTTGCAAAATAGAGTTAACATAGTATAGTATGATGCATGAGTAGAAAAGTACGAGTAGACAATAAACTTGGTTTTGATCTCAACTTAGAAACCTACCTATTTCTTAACTTGAATCAACGACCTAGGGTTTATTCCTTTTCGGAACACGACCTCACTGTCGCTCCTCTCCCGTTGGTTACCCCAACCTACCTGCCAAACATTAGTCATCCAGACACATTTGGACTTTCTCTGCTCAGTGTTTGATCGTATAATCCACCGAGACTTTTCCTGCAATACTAAATTAGCCAACATCAATAATAGTAATGTACAATACTATGGTAAAACTTGTTGGGATATGCCCGATGCGGTGTGTGCTAAAAGATGTTTTTGAAAACATACGCAGCGGAAAATAAAATAATAATAATTCCTAAATTATTACATCACATGCACCACACGCATACAAGGATACAACATGTCAAACATGATCGCATAATTAAATTTTTTATGGAAAGTAAATTTATGCTAGGTGTACCTTATGGATGACTTGTAACAAGAAGAGCATCAACCGTAGCAACGTTGTTGAACTTCGCCTTTATTCGTATCCACGTCGAACTCCTCAAGACAACTCTTTGAGCACAAGCCTCTCCTTCAGAAGTTACTAGCCACGAGCGAAGAAAAGAGATCAAGAAGAAGAGGAAAAGAAGCACACAAGGAAGAGATTTCTTCCTTGTGGTGGTCACGACAACAAGGGGAAGGGCTTCCCCTTGTTGGCGGCGGTAAAGAGAGAGGGGAGAGGGAGAGGAGAAGAGAAATTGGGTTAAGATTTTCGAAAAACCTTACAAGCTAATTAATGATCTCATGTGTATAATTTTCACTCAACCATATGAATATATAGCCCTCATTAATGAGTTGGATTAGAAAGTTCAAATCCAACCCATTATCCCTTAACTAAAAATTAGTTCATTAACCCCTTGGTTTGGTTTACAACTAAACCAAGTTGGTTTATGACTAATTCATGATTAAACTAAATACAATCCAACTCTTCCATAAGAGATGTAACCCATCCGCGCTTCCATTGCGACAAATATTTCCATATTTGTCTTATGTATGATCTAACCAAATATTATCTTTTGATCTAAGAATCCTATTCTTTAACTTATTTTATATATTTTAGAGACTTGTTAGTGTGTGTGACCGAATAGGTTCCCGATTTATCTTGGTTGTCCATAATTAACTACTTAATTATAGAACAATCATGAGTGACACCTAGTAGTACATCATGATCCCCAATTAGTCGGGAAATCATAGTTGATTTTAGAATTAATTCTAAATCCTTCAGCATCTACAGTGAGTTGTGTCTTGTTCCTTTCACTCATCTTATACCCACTTGGTTCAGGACATGGTCTATGTGTCTTGTTCCCACTAGACTGACTACATCACGCCTAGTCCAAGTGATACTTCCTCATTCTGTGAATTCAAATTACTCATACATGTGTACAAGAGTCTTGTACTCTTAACATGTGATGCTTTAGCTAAAGACTTTGAGTAATAATCCTAACGAGTGGTCATAGGGTATACGTATGCTCGCAAGGAGCGGTGAATCTTCTGTGGGCTATCCAAACACCTTCGACCACTTCAACTTATACCTAATCATCCCGGGCCACATCTCAATGAGATGCTTACTTAAGATGTCAAAGTATAAGTCTCCATGACCAAGATGACTTGTATACCTTAAGTCGAAGGAAACTTATATATATATATAACCATATGAAATCTTACAGCAACTCACTCCAATGAACTAATTAACATAACCAGCATCCACGTTTAACTCTTGACATCCCAATGTCTCCAGCCAGTGAGAAAACAGTTGTTTGGCCAAACCAAGGAGTATAATTCATGCTAGTCTTACAGAATTGATGATGTCCGAATGCATCAATTCGACGACTAGGAAAATTTCAATATATTCATAATTGCACATGTAGAGATAATCACTAGTTGCGATCCAATCACAAATTCTCTCACGCTATGAATTATATTATAGACATTTAGTAAATGAGTTTAAGACAATTAAACATATAATATGCACTCAAATAGTGAATCTATACTTATCAAATAAATAGAAAAAAATCGTAAGGCGATTGCCTTAGGACATCCCTCAAATTCTAACAAAGCTAACTTAGAATTACCAAGATCCGCTAGTCCAGTCAACCACGCGCGGTCGATCGAAAACCATCTGATCAACCTTACTTAGAGTTCACTCCTCTAAGACTTCTCGTTACTTAAGGTTACCTCCCCTTACGATTTTCTTCATCTGGCTTCACTCACCAGAACCTAGAGTTGCCTCCCTCTAGGATTTTCTCCACCGGACTTCACTCACCAAGACCTAAGATTACCTCCTCCTAGGATTTTCTCCACCTGGCTTCACTCACCAAGACTCAGCATTGGATCGACTCACTAGGGATTTGACATTGGGTCCTCCAGATCTGCTGAATCCTTCTACCTATCTTCCATGATCTACTGAGATTTTCCTTACCTAGCCACAATTAGGACTTTCCTTTCTTAACCGCAGTTAGGACTAATCACTCGGTTGACTTCTCACCTTGCCTAGCCACGACTAGGACTTCCCTTGATCAAGCTCCATTAAGCATATTTGTTGGATATTAAAACCTTGGAGGTCGATTGCACCAACAACTAGAAGATAAAGTTTCTTGTGGATGATCAAGTGGGCAAAGTTAGGGGTGACCAGATAGTCGCACGAAAATGCTAGTGAAGGATCGAAGAATGCGCTAGAGGAGGGGGGAGTGAATAATACTCGTGGTGTTTTATATAATTTTCATAAAAACTAGAGAAAACACAGCGTAAGTAGAATTAAGAGAAGGACAAAGAAATCACTAATATAAGTTAGTTTTACTTGGTTCAGAATCTTCAACGACTCCTACTCCAAGGCTCACACTCGTTGAGTATTTATGTTGGACAATTCACTAACATTTCAAAAAATTACAAAACAAATATGCATTACAAAGTAAATACAAATACAAAATTTATCAATACCTTTAAATGAGTAGCAACTTTGATGTTGGCTGTCAGATCAACGTTTGGACGTCGTGAAGAGCTTTTCGAAGCAGCGACAAGTATAGAAGTCATAGTGAATTGTATTTTAAAGCGGCTAGTTAAAGCACTTTTTATTGCCTTTTCTAGGTGCCTGGACTAGTCTCAAGTGCTTGGACCAGTTTCAGGCGCCTGGACTGACACTTCTATGATCTTGTTTCATCGGGGATTTATCCAACTTTAGGCGCCTGGACTGACCCTTATCCGATCTTATTTCGTCAGGGATTTACCCAACTTTGGGCGCCTGGACCGACGCTTATCTGATCTTGTCTCGTCGGGGATTTATCCAACTCTGGGCACCTGGATGGCCCCTGGGCACTTGGATGAATGATGTGGCCACACTTCGACGAGGCTCTATCTGTGTAGGTTTTATCCATCTCCTAGTGTCTGACTCATCTAATGTGCGTAGATTATATACACTTTTATGCATGCTTTGATATACATCTACTTGTATTTCATGAGAATAATATATGTTTATTGCACCTTGTTTCATTGTAATATTATATTTTCACTTCTTTGTCAGAGATATGCTCTTTGTGTGCTTTCTTGTTGACAAGATACTATTTGGAGCGAAAATAGAGCAAAAACGCACACGGGAGCAACTCTGGAAGAAATCAAGGTCAGACTGTGTGAAACCACACGACCGTGTGGCTATCCCGAAGCAAAGCAGGCTCTGGCTATGGCAAATGGCATGATCGTGTCAAGTTTCTAGAGAGGGAGCAAACCCCGACTATATGAATTCCACACGGTCGTGTGGATTTCCATAGACAAAGCAGCACACGACCGTGTGAATCCACACGGCTGCGCCACTGGACTAGACCGTGGTCGTGTGGTTCTGCACGGTTGTGCCACCAGACCAGAGTGTGGTCGTGTGGATTCATAAGGTCGTGTCACGGCCTAAGCAAGGGTCGTGTCTAAAGCTATAAAAGAAGTTTTTCTCCCTTTTTCAATACTCTTTGGCTTGGGGCTTGCCCTTATTCCTTCCGAAAGGGTTCTCCCCCTTTGAGGAACCTGAGATCTTGTATCTTTGTCGATTCATCCACCTCCCGAGTAAGGGAAAACCTCCAAAGATGCCAAGCTTCAAGGATAAGCATTCTATTCTCTCTCAATCCATGTTTTGAGTTGCAGTTTGTTATTTTCATTGTCTTTTGGATTGTAATCCTTTGCTATGGAATAGATTCTCTAGATCTAGAATGTAAGAAATAACTATAATGTAATGTATGAACTATGTATTTGGATATTTTCCTATGCAAATGATGTGTTTACTACTTGTTCTACGTGTTATGCCTTTTATGTGTTTGTCGAGATGTATGAACAGTGTAAACATGTAGATGTGTGGGATTTTATCTCTATATTAAGGTTGCTACTAGACTGGATAATTGGGAGATCCTTACTGACAAATAATGTCCATTTAACTAAACATATTATGCCCTTAATGACAGAGTACATCGATACTTACCCACTTTTTATAGTCAAAAGATCTTAACATAGAGGCTAATTCTTGTTAGGATATTCTAATTGAAGTAGATATTCCAGTGCTACCATTAGGAAGTGACTGTGTAATCTAGGAACATATGACCAGAGGTCCTAGTGACAGGGATTTCCTCTTAACCGGACTTCCTAGGTACCTCTCTACTTAATGACGTTAGAAGTTGGGTAGATTCTTTAATGTGACTTTCCCGGGGTTGTACCGGACTCTAGTTAGAAGCCCTACACGAGTACAAGCATGGAGTTAGGTAGATGAACAATGCATAGGGACATTAACTACTATCATAACGAAACCAAAAACTTAGAATCTATCATCCTTCATTTACCTACGTTTATTTTCTCTCTCTCTACTCTCTCTCTTTTCCTTTCTCTTTCTCTCTAACGTTTGTGAGATAACCTTTGACTGTCTAGATAATTCACCGTGTGAAGTTAACTAGTGCTTAATTACAATCTATGTGGAATCGATATTTTTATTACTGACGATGTAGTCGTGCACTTATGACTTTGTAACACTGTCCGGGCGTTGGGATTCTGACGTGTGCTAGCAAATTGAAGCACACCACCTCATCTGTACTCATGGTTGGGTTCAACCCAATTCGAGCGTCTAGACCTACTCTAGGCGCTTGGACATCAAGGTGCCTGGACCCTTCTTGGTCACCTGTAACTCCCTTTTTCGACCATCTTCTAGCTTCAATTTCTTATACCACAGAGTTAGTACAAAAGGAAAAATATACCATTTTAACTTGGTTTGATAGTCTCGAGACTGTCTAATTCTGACTTTCAGATTTTTTTATGAAACCCTAGGTCGAACCGACCTTTACTGTTCCCTTAATGGGGAATGCATCCTCACGTACTCCTCTCAGGGGAGTTACCTTTTGTCAAATCTCTGTTTGGACTTTTGCTCAACATCTGACCTTGACTTTCAGAACTTCTGCTAGATGTCCGATCCTCGACCCGCCTGCCTGGCATTCGTGACCCCTAGGACTTTCGCTCGATGTCCTCGATCTACCATGACTTCTGACCAGTCCACTTGACCAGGACTTCATGCCCAATCCCTTGACCAAGACTTCATACCCAATCCCTTGACCAGGACTTTAAGCTCAATCCTTTGACCACGATTTCATTGCTTAGCCTCAACTAGGTCTTTCCTGCACATTCAGGTAAACTTATTAGATTACAATGCAACTTAACTTTGAACTCTTTGTCATTATCAAAACTAAGTTTAATTAGTTAGTACTTCCAATACTAATAATCTTCTTCTTTTTTATTTATGGCAAATCTGGTTTAAAGTTAAATAAAAAACATAACACTTAATGAAATTTAACACAAAAGAAAAATTCTTTAAAAATAAGTTTAAGTGTTTTTAAAGAAGCTTTAAAATTTTAAAAATTTTAAAGTAAGGATTTTTTTTTTAACTTTGCTCCCCTAAATTTCACATTCTCCCCTGGAAATTTTGAAAGCTAGCATACTTTTTTTTTTTTAAAAAAAAAAAATCTATTTACATACTTTGAAAACCTCGAGAGATTTTTAAAAGTTAACCTACTTTAAAAAAAATCCATTTACATACTTTGAAAACCCCTAGAGAATTTAAAGATAGCATATTTTAAAAAAAATCTATTTACATAGTTTGAAAAATATTAACTTAACTTTTAGCATTTCTCTCCCATTTGACATATATAAAAATAAATTTTGAAAGAGAGAATATTTTAGCCAAATAATTTTGATTTTTTGAAAATTTGCCATTGTATTTTGGATGATGAGAAAATCAACAAGATTGTTAGGATTTGAAAACTATTTTTAATAATTAATTTCAAAAATAATATTATCTGATTAAAAACATTTATTATCGTTACATTTCAAATATTTTGTAGGTATAATTTTTTATTCTGACTTTGATAAAAATCTTTAGGATTTTTCGAAACATAAAAATATTTTTTAATTTATTTTTGTTAAAACAAAGAATTAATTGATAAAATTAGTATTTTTAAATTCGGTAAAAAAGATAGATTACTGAAAAAAATTAATATTTTTCTAACTATTTTTTTGATTTTTCCCTAACATATTTATTTTAATGTGATCAAAAGAGAGAGAAAATTAAGATTAAGTTTAGGGGAGGTATTGATATTGATTTAATGATTTAATTTTTTACTTGTAATAATTGAAAACTGATTGGAGTTAATTGTAATTTTATTGTTTGCTTTAACCCTAACTTAACTTGGGTTGATGCACATCAAAAGAGAGAGATTATAAGTACCCTAGATTGGTTTTGATGTGATCAACCAGGTTAATTTAGGCTCTGCGTATTTGATATCTTGTGTCTAGGTATGTAGGAGACTTAGAAATACAAGAAGTCGAGCATAAGACGCAGCGACCAAGAAGGATGACACGAGAAGCTAGTCGACGGATTCAGTGCATTCGAGGGGCGAAGAGCTATGGAAGAGTACACCGACAAACGAGAAGGACGCGCGTGGCGCTTCCGAGGGACGAGAAGCCGGGAGGGAAGTCTGCTCGAGGAAAAGGTCGGAGTTGGGTTCGGGTAAGCTCAACTTTAGATGATCGGAGAATCACCTAAGCGACCAGAGCAGTAGCCGGACAAGTCAACACAAAGTTGACTTGTCCAAGCGCTTGGACCAAGTCCAGGCGCCCGGACTCCAGGCACCCGGATCAATTCGGGTGCTTGGACTCTAGGCACCTGGGCCAGTTCGGGCACCCGGACCAGCTTGGGCTAGCAGAGGCGCCCTTTCAGAGATGTTGCAATGGGAATATAATTTTGGTCCACATCAGCAACATTTCAAGCGCCCGGACTCTTGGTACCCTATGGTAGTTTTGGTGTGATCAACTAAATTAGGTTATGTGTTTGTTAGATATCTTGTGTCTAAGTATGCAGGGACATATGAGCATGGGAAGTCGAGCAAAAGATGCAGCTAGCGAGAAGGATGACACGGGAGAGAGTCGATGGGTTCGGTGCGTCCGAGGAACGAGGTGCTTTGAAAGAGTAAGCTGGTGGACGAGAAGGAAGCGCGCAACATTTTCTGAGATACGAGAAGTCGGAGCGGAAACTTACTCGAGAAGAAGGCCGAAAAATAAGTTTAGGTGAGCCCTATTCTAGATGGTCGAAATCACCCAAGCGAATCGAATCGGAACGGAGGAAAACTGGACAGTCAATGAGATGTTGACTGTCTGGGTGCTTGGACCAAGTCTGGGCACTCGAACTGGTTCGAGCGCCCAAACCCCCTAGGCACAGCCCAAGGCGCCTCCTCGACGCGCCTTGTTTGGCAATTGATCAACATGGTCCGGACACCTGGAGTTGTTCCAAGTGCTTAGACCACTTAAGTTTTATCTGTTGTGCACTGTTGCGCCATGGATAAAGTTTTATCCATGCCAAGGCGCCTGAACCAATTCTAGGCACCTAGAGCTGCCACGCCAACAAATAATCCAGTCGGCTATAAATAGAATTCTGGTTTCAATAATTCAACACAACACTTGAAAACGATCTTCTTTCTGTTCGATTTTGTAAACTAGTGCTTAAACTGCTATAAGAGGCTTCTCCGCCAAAAGGAGATTTGATAGTAAGCTTTCAATGTCTTGGACTAGCAATCTGCTGAATGCAAACCAAGTAAAAATATATGCTTCTTCTTTTTTTCTTGTTAATTAGTTTTTTATTTAACAAGTGTTTCTTAACTAAGTTTGAAAAGTCGAGAAAGGGTTGATTTTCATTTTCAAGGTAATTCATCTCCTCTTGTTAGCCGACAAGGGACCAACAAGGACCGGTCCAGGCGCTCGAGCATGGATAAGAGACTTATCATGAAGCCGTTGTGAAGCCATTGCAGAGCGGATAATGCACCACCCAAACCTGGTCTAGGCGCCCAGAACCCGCCATGTCATCAACAACTATATTTCAACTAGTGTGCTATAAATAAAGCTCTGGTCCTCTTCATTGAATACAACACACTGTATTTGAATTATGTTCTTTGTTTCTATGCTTTCAACGATTGTAAGAGGCTACTCCGCCTTCATCAAAGAAGAATTTTTAGTGAGCTTCAACTGCCATGGATTAACAATCATCCTAGTTGTAACTAAGTAAAACTTCTTGTCTCTTACTCTTTCTTTATGTTATTATTTTGTTTAAACTAATAGTGTGTCCTTGCTGAGTAGAAAGCAAGAGATTTGTTTTAAAATTGTGCTTGCAAGCTATTCACCCCCCTCTAGCCGGCCTCACCGGGACTTATATTTGGTTTACACAAGATTAATTTATTTTGTTTTCAATATTAGTTCTTGTAAGAAATTTCTTTGCCTTCAAGAAGGAGAAGAGATAGTGGGATTCCAGGGATGACTCTCCCAATGAGTTATAAATTGTAAAATAGGATGTTGAAACTTTTGAACCTCGTGAAAGACCTATGCTTCCACTGTGTAACTAAAATTCTAACCAAGCTAACTCTTGAGTTTAAGATTATTCAATTTTGGATTACGGTTATTCACTCCCTCCCCTCCCTAGCCACCACATTGATCCTACATTATGGTTGTGTCATCGTAAGAGATGACTAAAAATAGTAGCTTTTCCTCTAGTTCTGATTCTCATGGACAGTGCTAAAAAATCCATTGACTAATTTTAACCACAAAAAACTAATAACTATTAAACTTGGGAGTTATGTTGATCTAATCTAGATGTTGCCCTTGAGATAGTTTCTTCCATTTTGAGAAAAAATGGTATGACTCTCTAGATTCCATTTGAACAAGATTTCCAGAATATATCCGCTCTCCAACAGAGGTTTGAATGAGAACGAAATCCCTGTTTCCTTTATAACACCAAAAAAAACAAATGTGTCTTCCTTAATCTTGAGAAGTAACAAAAATTGCAAGATGTATAATGCAGACCATAGAGAAACAGGCTCATGCTTCCAAGTTTGTATGCTAAATTTGACCTAACATGCACCCATGCATTATTGTGCAAATTCCAAGAATCCTAGGAACTATGGATTTCACTATTGAAAATTCATCACCATCTAGGGTTTTCTAAAGTACTCCGAACAGTGATCTCAAGTTCTCAAGATATAAGAATATTACCATGCTATTTAGGAAGTCATGAGCGGCTACATATATTTTCTTATTGTGAAATGTGAACAGCTTCATACACATAATCCATAGAATGCAGCTCAATTTGCCAGCTCTACTTTGTACTCGTTGCCACATTGACAGTTGATGATATATGAGAGGTTCTGTAAAGAAATATGAAATAAATAACAGCAGGAAAAAAACAATGAAAACGATGAAAAACAAAGAGGAGGCTCTTGAGAATCATAGTCAAATGTTAATCTAATATTAACTATTAGATACCCTAGAAAAAGACATGATTTGATGCAAAAGAGGAATAGCCAGAACACATGGGGGGTTTGATCTCTACTCAGCTTATTCTGCATCGAATTTCACAATCATGTGCTTATGTTCAGAAGAAAGCGTTTAATGCATATAGATGCTTTTGATGTTCAGAATGTAGCTCTGGAAGCTGACGGTGGTCAAAAGGATCCACTAGTGCTTGTCTTTGCTTACAACTTTCGGTGTTGAAAAGGGCTGTTGGAGTTTCTTCATACATTATTTTAGCTTGTTGCTTTCTAGTTTTTTCTGATAGAAAGCATGTTGCTTCTCTGCAATGCCAGGAGAGTCGGAGATGCATTTGCTGCTAATGTTTGCTACATACGCGTCATAAGGTGAAATTTGTTGTGGCTCACTTCAACCAGATGCACGTTTTGGAAGAACTGTTTTCCCCAATTGAATGTAAATTTGTCTACCTTTGTATACTAAAATCTCTAAGGTTATGCTTAAAAAAATATTTTGAGGGTCTTAATAAGGAGTTCTGGAAGATAGGGTCTTTTTGTGACTAGATCCACCTTTAAATTTTAGGTCTCCCAAATTCGATCTTTGATCTATCACATTTTTGTTGAGGTTCCATACACTTTTTTTCTTTTCTCCCTATCCTAAAGCTAAAGATCTGAAATGAAAGAATTGAAAAAGGAGGGATAAAATTTGAAATTTGAGTCATGTAGAATTGTATCTCTAATTTTATTCATTTCTTCACATATCAATAGCTAGAGTATAAAAAAATGAGAATGATAAGGCATCTGGGAATAAACTATTAATCTCTATCAATAGGCCATCAACCTTGCTTACCTTCTAGGTCATTTTCCCTATTTTTTATCTAATTGCTATCATGTCAATCACAGCCAACTTAAAACACATACTGCAAGGAAGAAAAGTGGAAATTGTATTTTTGTGCTAAGTTACAAGAATGAGGAAAATAGGGGGAAAAAATGAAGTCTGTCATAAGATGATGGAGAAAAAAATGTAACCAAATACCTTCAGTTGATCGATCCGTGCCTCTAGGGACTGCAAATACTCCAGTTCCCCAGCTTTATCAGCCTTCACAGAACTGTATTCATTCTCCAGGGCTTTAACAGCCATTTCCATAAGTGCAGACTGCATAAGGACAACAGTATTTGATGCACACAGAAAATTTGCTAATGTACGACCATGTAGAAATATAGCAGTGAGAAGGGTAGAGTGGCATCAGAGATAAATTGCACTCACAGGAGTTGACTGCATCTTACTATTCATCTGCTCAAGTAGCTGCTGCGTCTGTTAAATAAAAGAAACTAATACACTTACTTCCTGAAAATTGTACTAATTAACATGTTTTAATGATGCCAGTCAAAATACAATACCTTAACTCTATCCTCAATAATCTGTAACTTTTTTATCTCTAATTCATCTAGCTTCATTTTTGCAGATTTCAGGTCTAAGTCACCGCATCTTTCGGTGTTTTCATCACCCTGTTAACAATGAATTGATCATGTAAGATGACAAAGTGAATGAAGAATGAAACAATGAAGTAAATGAAAATTTCAAACCATATTCTCAGAACTCATTTGCATCCAATGTGCAGCATTTTTATTTTCTGCACAATGAATAAATTTACAGGGATCAATTGAAGAAAAGATAGAACAATTTGCTTTCTATTTTTATATCTCCTAACTGTTCATCTATATTATATATTGAGGTATATATGATGCAAGAGTATGACTATATTATATATAGTTTCTATTTTTACTGGAGGAAGAAACTATATTGATGTAACAATTTGATTGTTTGTAGAAGCCCAAGAAAAGACTTTTTTTGTAATAACCATACCTTTGTCTAGAAATATTTCTTCTTCTGCACTACCCATGCCCTAAAAAACACCATTTAGTTAATTAGTTGAGAATTTTTGCTGAAACTTATAAGCACTGTGAAATGCTTAATTTATTTAACACTGCAAAAATTTGGTTTTGTTATTTTATTAATTCAAAAGGAGGAAGTAGTTAAAAGGTTAAGTTATAAATGCTATGTCAAACTAAGGTAGAAAATTCAAAGTTAAACAGTTTAGGCTTGTAAACATTGAACCAAGTCCAGTTAATATATAGCAAAATCAATGATTCAATGGAGCATTAACCATAAGTAATAGAAATTTGAGAAGTTAAATGTGGATTCCCCAGTTGTGAAATATCATAAAAACTTACCGATGTTGGATCTTCTATCATAAGCATGTATGAGTTGTACCACTCCTAATCGCAGGATAGGAAAAAAAAATCTTCTCAATAATTTTTTTTATCATTGTGTTCACATAGAAGAAAGATTAGATAAAAGAGCTCTGAAAGGCTAGTCAGCTGTAACCTGTTGTTTCTGCACTTTGAGGTTCAATTCTTCAGAAATATTTCCATAGTGCAATCTATTATGAGAGATAGATAAAGCATAGAATATAGAATTATAAAAACCCGTTGATCCTTTGAAAAATGCACATCCCAGTATAATAAATGCACACCTTTTCTCTTTCAGTCTCAATAACAAGTTGGCCACTGCTTGTTTGAGAAGTTCCACGGTCTACAATTCAAGCATATATCAAGCTACAAATTAACATGAAAAATACAGTGACCAAGCATTTCATGTCACTGTTGAAAGTAGCTCTTTTTATGCATTGTTGCCTAAATCACTAAATAATCAAACTTGTTAATATGACAAGAAAAATGTTGAAATATTATTTAGTCTGCATTCAGGGGCACATATTAACAATAAAACTAAATTCAGACGAAATGCAGATCATATCAGATAAAGTATCTCTCATACTGAGCCAAATCTACATTACAAGTACAGGAGAAGAGCTGAAAATTACTGCGCTCGCATTAAGGAGCTAAGAATTACCAATTAAATTAAATTTGACCAAATTTAAAGAAAATGGCTAATAAAACAAAATAACGTCAGAATTGCTTATCCTAAAACCTGAAGGAATGGTAAGTTTAGTAATCTATGTTATGATGTATGAATCGAGCTCTGTATATTCACATTTGTGTCTAAGTTCTGGGGTAGATTAATTACCTGAGACAGGCTACAAGACTCCGCCTCCAGAAGAGACAATTTCCTTTGCTTCTCTGTGATCTCGGAGCCAATATTAGCCTTCGCCTTGAGCATCTCCTCCGCCTCATCATTCAAACGCTTTGTTTCTGCTTTCACTACAAGAAACGTAGAGAAACAAGTACAGGAACTAGTTAAGATACCTCGGTGAGCAAGATCGGATTCACATCAGCTCAAGGAGGAAAAGCCTTTTTTCAAGCGCCTACCCGTGCTAACCCTAGGCCTCCATCACTTTCTTTGAAGAATAAATCAAAGAAAAAAAGAACGAGGAAAAGAAAGAGTTGGTTAAACGGAAGAGGATAGGGCATACCGGAACTGATATCGGTTTCCAAGGCCACAATGGCGGTCTTCTGTTTCTGCTCTTCCACCGATCTGTTGGCCGCCGCCTCCTCGATATCTGGGTTACCGACGACGATTTCAATCTGGGTTGATAAAAATGCAGAGGGGAATAGTAGATGGATGATAAACTAACTCACCATTCATCTGCGATCTCAGCCTTTTAACGTTCTCCAGGTATTCCTCCATTTGAGCGTCTTCTGTTGCTCCGTACTCGATCATCAGTGCCTCATTTGGAACGATCCACGAAACTATCAAACGAATGAAAAGCTAAGAAAAAGATAGGAAGACGAAGAATCGTACTGCTGATGAAATCGTCTAAGCAGAAAGAAGAGAAGTGTGATTGAGAATTAAGAGAGGAATGGAAGCGAGAGATCGTTCCGTTGGTTTTCTGCGTAGCGGAGTTTTTTACTTCGCACCCTCATGGTTTAACTGCCAGAGTTTTCCACGATTTACTTTTTTGCATAATAACTCTCAAATTTTAACAATGTAATATCTTCTCTAATTTAGAGCAGTATAAAATCATATAACAACTTTCGACAAAACTATTATACGATCTTAAACTACTTTAATTCAAAAGCAAGCATTTCTATGTGTTCTTTATAAACCTTTGAAATAGTTATATGTCTTTCTTTTTTAATTTATATGAATTTAAATTTATATAATATTTTTAAAAAATTATTATTCAATATAAATTATTCCAGAGTCGCTGTATATATATCTTTCTTTTAAATTTAAACTAATTTAGTACTACATAATAGTTTTATTTAAAATGACTATGTAGTATCTAAATTATTTTAAATTCACAGATAAACACTTGTATTCCTTAAACTCTCTAAACTATTTTATCTTTCTTTTTCAATTTAAAACAGTTTAAAACTATATAATAATTGTAAACAAAATATTATAATAACTTAAACCACTCTAAATTCACAAATAAACATTTTGTACATTTGTTAGAGATATAAAATTCATTACTTTTCATATTGAAATAAATATTGATATATGTAGTAAACTGTTATATAGTCTTAAAATGATTAAATTCACATAAAATAAAGTTACGGAATAACATTTTTTTAGTGCATATATATTAAAATTATAAAGTTAATTTTTTTCTACACATATATCAGAGTTACTGACCCGTAGTATATACTAGTGTATATACTATATCAAAATTATAGTTACTAGTCCGAGCTATAGAAGGTGAATAGCATCGAGTTGATGTGTATAGAGGAAACTTAAAATCAAAACAACATCATATGCATAATTCTAAGATTTTACTTAGTTCACCGCTTCTCAAGATGACTATTCCAAGGCTTAGTCTAGATCTAGTGATCTATCACCATTAAATCTTCTCTTCTCAAACATCTTCCAAAAATGAAGAAATCTTTTAAAATATATGTTCTTACAAAACAATACAATAAAAATACAATACAACTTTTAGATTATCCCCCCCCCCCCCCTTCCCCTTTATCCTTCTCAAGGTTGAAATGATGTTTTTTTACTTTACTAGTTAGGCGGTACGTAGGATGTGTAGGTGGCATTCCATCACTTTCGGTGAGATCCCTATGAGATCCTTTGGAGACCATGTGAAGATGGTTCCGCATGAGGTAGCTAATCAACTCTTCTTTCAACTTGAGACCCAACTCCCTTGAAACCCGAGTAACTTTCACTACATCCCCTGTGACAATAACCATTGCTTTTATTTCTTCTTTAATTAGGATGACAAATTCTCCTCCCCTTCTTCTTTAATTAGGAAGGCAAATTCTCCTCCCCACACCAAGTGAACCTCCCCACCCTTGCTCGTTTTGCTGACCTAGGTGGTTTCTAGGTGGGCCCTCTTTTGATACGTGTGAATGACCTCCACATCACATTTTCTAGAAGCTTGTTATTCTTTCCGTACTTCTCCTTACTTCCTACTATAAGGAATTTGATCTTCTGGTGGTAAGAGGAATCATTACTTGCAAAGCACTAAGGGTCGAGTGGTCCAAAATAATATTATATGTTGAAGGAGTGTCCACCACCATAAAGATGGTCATAATCGTCTTTCGTCTGAGCTCTTCCCCTAATGAAACATGCAATTTGATTTGTCCCAGCGGTTACACTGTATTTCCTAAAAATTCAAAAATGGGAGTGGTGATAGCTAAAGGTCATCCACCTTTAACTACTCCCTCATCTTTTCCATAACGGTCAGAAAGAGCACATTGACTTAACTTTCAATATCAACAAAGACTAGTGATACATCATAATTGGCCACCATAGCATAGATAACCATTGCATTATTATGGGAGTTAATTACCACCACTAAATTATTGGTACAAGGAGTACCACATGAACCTATATTTTGATATATGGTCAATTTAAAGTTAGGTTATCTTGTGATTTGATAAGGGTGACAAGTGTACAGGTGTAGAAACTTGACAAAGGATAAGTCTTGATAGAAGTGATGTGTGTTTCTTGCATGATTTTAGTGTTATTTTACATACATTTTGTGACATTTTATGAGGAAATTTTACATTTTCACATATTTCTTTTTATTGTTTTACTCTTTTAGTTTGAAGAACTACTCTTTATATATTTTTGTTGATAGGATGCATATTAGGAGTAAAAGTGGAGTCATAAGGCTTTGGAATGGGGAATCAATGCAAGGAACATGCTCTAGTCGTGTCTCATGACACGGGAGTATTCCTCTGGCCGAAGATAAACCAAGAATGGAGCAAAAACAAGGCTTATAGCGATTGACATGGGTTGGTCGTTCTCCCAAACACAATTGTATCCCATCAAGAACTCGCTAGCCCCAAATGCTCCCTTGGCACTGTTGGTGCAATATTCCCTAGGCCAAGGTTGATCTGGTTGACTGAGCTTGAATTTGTCCAAGCTCGAGTCTTGATGTTTGGGTTTCGATGTTTGAAAATACATGGAGACAATATATGGAGATTGCAGGTGAAAGACCTAGTGAGTGACGCTAGGCAGTTTGGAAAATCCTGGTGAGTGAAGCTAGGTGAAGTCCTAGTGAGGGAAGCTAGGAAGAAGGAAAGTCCTGGTAAATGAAGCTAGGCAAAAGGAAAGTCCTAGTGAGTGAAGCTAGGCAGAAGGAAAGTCCTGGTAAATGAAGCTAGGCAGAAGGAAAATCCTAGTGAGTGAAGCTAGGCAAAAGGAAAGTTCTGGTGAGTGAAGCCAAGCAGAAGGAAAGTCCTAGTGAGTGAAGCTAGGCAGAAGGAAAGTCTTGGTGAGTGAAGCCAGGCAGGTGAAAGTCCTAGTGAGTGAAGCTAGACAGATGAGAAGTCCAGGTGAGTGAAGCCAAGTAGTTAGAAAATCCTAGTGAGTGAAGTTAGGTGGAAGTCCTAGTGAGTGAAGCTAGGCAGATAAGAAGTCCTGGTGAGTGAAGCCAGACAGTTGGAAAAACATAGTGAGTGAAGCTAGGTGGAAGTCCTAGTGAGTGAAGCTAGGCAGATGAGAAGTCCTAGTGAGTGAACCTAGGCAGAAAGGAAGTCCTGGTGAGTTAAGCCAGACACGAGAAAATCTCAGGTGGATCAAGGCTGATCGGACACCTGGTATTGGTAAGTCCAAGTGGGTCAAGGTTGACCGGACACTTGGCACGAGGAGAAAGTCCAAGTGGGTCAAAGGGATTGACCGGACACTTGGTGAGAGAGTCCTAACAGGTCAAGGGTGGTCGGATGCTAGGCATGATGTACCAATAGGTCATGGCTGACCGGATATTGGTTTAGGGGACTTTGGACTTGGTTTTGGGCAAAAACCATGAGCTGGATCGATCAGCCGATCGATTGGCTCATGCCCAATCGATCGGCTGATCGATTGGGTGAGTCCCCACGACAAGCCTCCTCCCAATCGATCAGTGGATCGATTGGGAGAAGCTCGCGATCGCACAGGACAGCTCTGGATCAATCGGCCGATCGATTCAGAGCCTCCAATCGATCGCCCGATCGATTGGGAGCAGTAATTCTGCGCGATAAGCCCTGGATCGATCAACCAAGAGCACAGAGGCGCTCTGGATCGATCGGTCGATCGATCCAAAGTCTCCCCAATCGATTGGGAGCAATCCAATTGATTGGGATTTGACCGTTGGCGTTGTTTTTAACCATTGGCGAGCGTTTCTCTCGGCAGAACTTCCACGGCTTTCTCGGCTTTCTTCCACATGACTACAAGTGATTCCTCCATAGCTTTCTTCTCCACTCTCACGCCAATTCTTGAAGGATCTTGGAGGCACGTCCAAGTCAAGAGGCGAGAATACAACAAGAAGATGAAGCTAGGGTTATGGTTTCTTGTGTAAATCTTGTAAGCTTTCCCTTGTATTTGCTTCTCTTTATTTCTTGTTGTATTGAGAGTGTTGTAAGACTTCTCCACTTTCGGTAGTTACTGAGAAGGAGTGTTTTTATAGTGGAGGGTATGTGAGTGTGTGGATCCTTGGACTAGTCATCTCTTCTTGAGATGGATACCAAGTAAATCCCTAGAGTTAGCGTTGTTGTTTGTGTTTCTTGTATTTCCGCTGCACATCATCCCAAGAAGCGAGCAACGACGAGCACGACGATCGCAAAGAGCTATTCACCCCCCCTCTAGCTACATTTCGGTCCCAACAGGCACGATCGTGTTTCCCTCCACAGAATGCAATACAATTATGCCTTTCATCGCCAAGCAGACATGCCCTGATTGTGCCTCCTAGGCATGATCGTGCTTCTCACTCCAAAGCAAAACACAACCAAGTCGTGCCCAGAGGCATGGCTATGTCCAATCCCTATCCAGCCGTCGATCATGACATGCTTAGGTCATGCCTCCTAGGCACTACCGTGGCACGACTGTTGGGTTGCTTCCAATAGTTTTTTTTTAAATTTTAGAAGGGCTATAAAAGACCAAGAAACCTCCTAACTCTAGTAGCGGTTTCCATATTCCAAGGAACCCTAGAGTTGTCAAACCAATCTTTCTAGCATTGGAGCTTAGGAATTCATTCTAAGATATCGACATCAATTGACTAAGCTTTCTCTTCTCTCTTATTTCAATTTTCAGTTGTAGATGATTAATTTCGTGTCTTCCAATTGTAACTCCATCTCTATGGAGTAGTTCCACAGATTCTAGAACAAGTGAGTAGTCCAATGTAATTGTTGACATTCAATTTTAGTATTTCTTTATCTTTATCTATTGCATGATATGTTTATTTCATGATTCAACTTTATTATATCTACAGGATTGTGACACTAATCTACACCTTCGTATCTCATCGGACATAGGAAATGATCAAAAAGTGAATATAAATCTCTGCATATCACCCCAATAGGATAACCATTGATTATCACAGAGCTTAATGGGTTTGCCTTAACTTGGCGTCATTAATTAGAGAGAAACTAGGGGGCCCTGGAGTATTATGACAGGAGCCTCCCTGAGAAAGTGGTTGCACTAGCAATGTCACCTTAAAAGTAGACATCGAGTTTGGGTAGGCACGCTGATATTATTTCAAAAGTCTATATTAGTACCTCAGGATAGACCACATGCATGTGAACAAACATAAAGTTATGAAAGTAAACAATATTTAGGATGTCAATGATCAACGCTGCAAAACCGAAATCCTAGGATCATTTCCCAAATATAAATTTCTTCCATGACCTTTTTCTTGCTCTCGACTCTGTTATTACTGGAAGCACAACATTTTGTAAGTACCTCGTGATAATTTTAATGTGATCAACCAAGTCAAGTTATGTTTTGATATCCTTTTGTCTAAGTGTGCAGGAACTTAGAAGCAGAGGAGGTTGAGCGAAAGACGCAACTAGAGAGAATGACAACACGAGAGAGTCGACGGGCTCAGTGCGTCTGAGGGATGAGGTGCTACTAAATAGTACACTGGTGGACGAGAAAGAAGGGTGTGGCGGTTCTGAGGGATGAGAAGACGGAGCGAAAGGTTGCTCGAGAAAGTCAAAAAATGGGTTCGGGTGAGCCCTATTCCAGATGGTCGAAATCACCCAAGCTAGAGGAGTATACTGGCGGATGAGAAGGAAGCGCGCGACGGTTCTGAGGGACGAGAAGCTAGAGCGAAAGGTTGCTCGAGAAGGTCAGAAAATGGGTCCGGCTGAGCCCTATTCCGGATGACCGAAATCACCCAAGCGAGAGGAGCCAGAGCGAGAGCCCAGATTGAAAAGTCAATAGGGAGGTTGACTTTGGTCTAGGCACCCAAACCAAGTCCAGGCGCTCGGAGGGTCCGGGCACTTGGATCACTTGGGCGCCCTGGGGCACCTTGCCTATTGGGGGGCCATATCGACATCGTTCGGGCGCCCATAACCCTTCCAAGTGCACAGAACCCTTCCAGGCGCTTAAACCAGATAGTTTATCGAAACTCAGCATGTCGCGATCTGTTTTGACATGGATAAAATTTTATCCACGTCCAGGCACCCCGATTAGGGTTATAAATACAACCCTGATCCCAGAAACTAGATAGAACACTTGAAAATAATTCTATTTAAGTTTAGCTTTATAATTATGTGCTTTGACTGCTGTAAGAGGCTTCTCCACTTACAAGAGATTTTAGTGGGGTTCTAACATCTTAGATTAGTAATCTTCTAATTGCAACCCAAGCAAAACCTCTGTGTCTCTTTCTCTCTTTAATTAGTTTCTTAATTCCTTTTATGCAAATGTTTATTTTAATAAAGCTATAAGTCAAGGAGTTTATTTTCTTATTTCAGGCTATTCACCCCTCTAGATGGTCGCCAGGGGACCAACACATTTAACCTAGAGTTTTGATGTATGACTAAGGTTAAAGTTAAGTTAGTTGTAATCTAATAATTAGTATCAATTGTGTAAGTGTAGGTTACTTACATGTGGTGAAGTTCTGGTTGGGAGTCATGCAGTGACTAAGTCCTAGTGGAACTAGCAACTAAAAACCTAATTAGGAGTCAGACATGAGCTAAGTCTTGGTTAGAACCAAGCAAGAAAGTTCTAGCTGGGTGCAAAGTGGAGCCAACTGGGAGCTAAAGGCTTGGCAGACAAAGACAAAGTAGAGTAAGCTTGGAGATGAAGCTTAGTGGACAAGTCCAAGTGGAGTAAGATGGGAGTTGAAGCTTAACAAACAAGTACAAGTGGAATCAGCTGGGAGTTATAGCTTGGTAACTCAATCTAGATGAGTCAACAGGGGGTTAAACATCTAGACCCCACGTAAGTTTGAGTAACTTTACATTTTTTTTTTCATACTCATTACATGTAACCACTCTAGGGAAGCAAGGTTTGATGGTCTTAGCTACTGGAGGGAGTCTAGGACGATTGACTGGTGATAACTCTCGACGAGGGAATTCAGACATATCGAGTCAGGGTGGCCAGAGAATACAAGTGATTGAAGCAGCTTCTTAGCGACTGGGAGATAACATCATCAACAATCCAAGTTAGGTCAAGATCATATTTGACTCCTCTCCAAGCAACATAAGTGCTTCTAATCGATTGGAGAGCTTCATTAATGTATTATAACGGATAAAAGTAGCAACCACATCAACACCTATCAAGGTGACCAAGAAGTATCTAGGCGACCAGAGAAGACCTATATAAAGGGCTTCGAGACAGAGCTTGAAGAACACTCATCTACACATAATTTGTTGGGATATGCTCGATGCGGGTGCATGCGAGAACACGTTTCTTAAACATACGTAGCGGAAAATAAAACAATAATTCCTAATTATTACATCACATACACCATATGCATACAAGGATACAACATGTCAAACATGATCGTATAATTAAAATTTTATGGAAAGTAAATTTACATTAGATATACCTTATGAATGACCTGTAACGAGAAGGGCATCAACCATAGTAACATTGTCGAACCTCGCCTCTATTCGTATCAATGCCGAGCTTCTCAGGACAACTCCTTGAGTACAAGCCTCTCCTTCGAAAGTTACTAGCCATAAGCAAAAAAGAGGGATCAAGAGGAAGAAGAAGAGAAGCACACAAGGGAGAGTTTTTCTCCCTTGTGGTGGTCACAACAACAAGAGGGAGCACCCTCTTATTGGCGACGGGAGAGAGAGGAGAGAGAGAGGAGGATTAGGTTTCCAAAGTCAATCAATCAAATAATAAAATTTGTATCTAATTCTCTCATAATTACATCTATATATAATCCTCTTTAATGAGTTGGATTAAAACTCCCAAATCCAACCCATTATCCCTTAAAAAAAATTAGTTTGGTTCACAATTAAACTAAGTTGGTTCATGACTAATTCATGATTAAATCAAATATGGTTCAACTCTGCCAATAAAAGATATAACCCATTTACGCTTCCATCAAAATCAATATTTTCATATTTATTTTATGTATGGTCCAATCAAACATTTATCTCTTGATCTAAGAATCATATTATTTAACTTATTTTATGTCTTTTAGAGACTCGTTAGTGCGTGTAACCCAATAGGTTCCTAGTTTATCTTAGCCGTCCATAATTAACTACTTAATTATAGAACGATCATGAGTGGCACCTAGTAGTACATCATAATCCCCAATTAGCCGAAAAATCATAGTTGATCTTAGAACTAATTCTAAATCCTTTAGTAGCTATAGTGAGTCGTGTCTTGTTCATTTCACTCATCTTATACCCACTTGGTTAGGACATGGTCTATGTGTCTGCCCCCACTAAACTGACTACGTCACACCTAGCCCAAGTAATACTTCCTTGTTCTGCAGATTCAAATTGCTCATACATGTGTCTAAGAGTCTTGTACTCTTAACATGTGATGTTTTGGCTAAAGATTTTGAGTAATAATTCTAACGAGTGGCCATAGGGTATATGTCTCCTCATAAGGAGCGGTGAATCCTCTATGAGCTATCCAAACATCTTCAGGCATTTTGACTTATACCCAATCATCCCGGGTTCACACCTCAATGAGGTACTTCCTTAAGATGTCAAAATATAAGTCTCCATGACCAAGATGACTTGTATATCTCAAGTCGAAAGAAACTTACACTCGAACTGTAGTAAGAGCTTCACAGATATATCCATATATATAGATAACCATATGAAGTCTTACAGCGAGTCACTCCAATGAACTAGTTTCCATAACTAGCATCCACATTTAACTCTCAACATCCCAATGTCTCCAGCTAATGAGAAAATAGCTGCTTGGCGAACCAAAGAGTATAACCCGTACTAGTCTTACAGAATTGATGATGTCTGAATGCATCAATTCGACGACTAGGGAAATGTTGGTGCGGGAAGCATCCGACTATCGAACCCAAGTTTTGATAATGACAAAGGGATTCAAAGTTAAGGTGTTTTGTCATCTGATATGTGTGAATGAGTTTGTAGGAAAGTCCTAACTGCGGTTAGGCAGGTGAAAAATCCTAAGAGGCGGTAACCTTAGATCCTAGGGGGTGGTAACCCTAGGTGGTGGAAAACCCTAATAGGTGATAACCTTAGGTCTTAGGGGGTGGTAACCCTAGGTGACTGAAAACCCTAGGGGTGGTAACCCTAGGTCCTAGGGGTAGTAACCCTAGGCAGAAAGTCCAGTCGGTTTGGAGGACCGGACTGATATTAGGTATGCTCTCCTGAGTGGAGTAGGTGAGGACGTGTTCCCCGCGGAGGGAACAGTAGGCGTCGGTTCGACCTTGAATTTCTGGTCAGAAATCTGAAGTCAGAACCGGACAGTCCGGAGACTATCAAAATATTTTTGTTATTATGTTTATTATGTGCTAACTTTGTTTTGCAGGATATGTTAGTATTTTGTGGACTAACATGTTTTGCAGGGGCTAAAAAGCAAAGTGTTCCTCGGATGAATAGTACCCGAGGAACCCTCATGGAGCTTGGAGGCGTCTTGGGTGCAGAGGAGGAGAAGTGTGCACAGCAAGGCTGGGGGCGCCCTCATGGAGGCTTGAGGCGCCTCGGACAGCCTTGAAGGCGTCCTCAAGGAGCATGGAGGCGCCTTCAACAAGATGAGCGATGAAGAAGTTGTTAGGACCTTCGGATGCGGCTAGAGAGGGGGGGGGGTGTGAATAGCCGACCCTAAATTTTCGTTTCTTCCTACAATTTGAGTTAGCGCAGCGGAAATAAAAGATAGAAACGAAACGGGAGAAGATCAAACCTCAAACGCGACGATATAACGAGGTTCGGAGATGATACTCCTACTCCTCGGCGTGTCCGTAAGGTGGACGAATCCTATCAATCCGTCGGTGGATGAGACCCCGGAAAACCGGCTAATAAAAACGACTTCTAGGTGTTGGAACCCCAAGGTGTTTTGATGTGATCAAACAAGCTAAGTTAGGTCCTGCGTTTGTTTAACCCTTGTGTCTAAGTGTGCAGGAGCTTAGGAACACAGGAAGTCGAGCGGAAGACGTGGCTAGCGAGAAGGACGGCACGGGAGAGAGCTGACGGGCTCGGTGCGTCCGAGGGACGAGGTGACCGCGGAAGAGTACACAGGTGGACGAGAAGAACGTGCACGGCGTTCGGCGAGGCAGGAAGGAAGGCGCTCGAGGGTCCGAAGCAGCATGGTTGAGCCCTATTCCGGATGGCCGATATCACCCAAGCTAGTGGAGCGGAAGACCCGGACCGAGGCAGGCTGAAGCGGAGCGACCGGATGGAAAAAGTCAACCAGAGTTGACTTTTGGGGTCCAGGGCGCCCAAAGCTGACCGGGGCGCCCGGACCGAAGATATTGACCGGATCGAGTCAAACTCGATCTGAACGTTGGGGGATAAAGTTTTATCCCCCCAGGGCGCCCGGAACCCCTTCGGGGCGCCCCGACCAGTGCTATAAATATAGCACTGGTTTGCACAGATCAGAATAACTAACTTGTAATCAATTCCTTCTGTGCTTTCAATTCTGTTCTTTTCATTTGTGCTGTCAACGTTGTAAAGAGGCTACTCCGCCCAGAGGAGAATCAGATAGTGCGCTTACATTCCTTGGATTAGTAATCCCCTGATTGCAAACCAAGTAAAACTCTGGTGTCTGCTTTTCTTTACTTAGTCTCTTTTATTTACTTATTACAAGTGTTCATTATATAGTTGAAATCCGAGAAAGGTTCGAGTTTTATTTTGTAGGGCAATTCACCCCTCCCCTCTTGCCGGCCTCCAAAGGGACCAACAAGTGGTATCAGAGCCAAGGCGCTTCAGGAGGACTAACCGCCGATCGAAGCAACAAAGATGGCCGGACCAAGCATTGTTCCACCAAAATTCGAGGGGAACTTCGCAGACTGGAAGCGTCGTATGGAGGTATTCCTAAAAACAGATTTTGAAATTCGGTTTATTATGAAATATGGTTTTGTAGCTCCAATAGATAAAGATGGAAAAGAAAAAGAAGAGAGCGATTGGACAAAGAAGGAGCAGAATGAGTCGGTAGCAAACAACCGTGCGGAACATCACCTGCTGAGCGTGTTACCGCCCAAGAGGTCAACCACATCGGAAATTATTTATATGCTAAAAAACTTTGGGAGAAGTTCTTGGAACTCCACGAAGGCACGTCCGAAGCAAAGCTCGCTAGAAGGGACATCCTCCGTAACAAACTGATGAACATCCGTCTGGAGAAAGGTGAGAAAGTAGCCGGTTTACATGCAAAGGTAAAAGAACTAGTTACTGGTCTCGAAAATCTTGGTGAAACGGTAACAAACCGGGATACTATTCGCTACGCACTCAATGCGTTTCCAAGAACTCCGGAGTGGACATCAATCGTTGATGCTTACTACATTTCAAAAGACCTGGAGGTAAGTACTTTAGAAGAGTTGTTTTCTACCATTGAATTACACGAAACTAGATATGCAGAGATATCAAAGGACACAACCCAGACTATGGCGCTGAACGCAACCAACAAGGATGAACCCGAGTCAGACTCCGAAGACGATCAAGAAGTGTACATGGTAAGAAACTTTAAAAAGTTTTTTAGATCTAATAAATTTAAAATGAAGAATAAAAAGAATCAAAAAGGTAGAAGAAAGGTACGGTGCTACCAGTGTCAGAAGGAGGGACACCTAAGGGAAGACTGCCCAGAACTCAAGAAGGTTAAAATGAAGACACCCAAGAAACACAACCTAAAAGCAACTTGGGATGACACTTCTTCATCTGAATCAGAAGCTCAAGAATATGCGGGGATTGCACTGATGGCAAGCCACAAAGGACAAAGTACATCAGAACCCAGCATCGATGAAGGGGGAGCGACCTCAGATGGAAGTAGCAAAGCAGGGGGAGATTCAGGCTTCAAGTCTGATATGGTAAGTGAGGTATGCCTCTTACCCCCTGATGAACTTTACTTTGGTATCAAAGCTATGACTAAATCCATGTATAAATTAGAAAATAAAAATACCAAATTAGAAAATGAAATTTTAGAAACAAAGAGAATTTTGGCAAAATCATGTCTTATAGAGGATTTTGAAAAATTGAAAATTGAAAATGAAAAACTAAAAGAAGAAATAGAAAGATTGAAAAAATCTAATGGTTCAAATATTTATACTTTTAGAAATTATGGAGGTTTAAATTGGTATTATAGATTTCATCAAAATCAAATTAGAAATATATCAAAAATCTATATACCTAGGAAATACTTGGTTAATCCTGTTGGTAAGAACCTCTATTGGGTTCCAAAAACCTATTTAATTTAAAATTAAAAATTAGACTTAGCATTTTCAACAAGGAAATTAAACAACTAATTTCTTTATGAGGCTTTGTCTAAGGAAGTGGTTGTTGCTCCAATAACCAAGAAGGCCTAGTGCCTCGCCACGACCTGGAAGCCAAGTATCGAAATGAAAAGTTTAATTGACTAACTGAAAAAACATTAATTTAAATTACTTGATACTTTAAAAGAGTTATTCAATTTGTGTTAGAAAATATTTTATTTTCTTAAATTTTTTATTATCTTAGAAATTTTTATGAAAATTGACTTAGAAATTGACTTCGAATTGTTTCTTATGAATATTAACTTAAAATTTTTTCAATTAATTAGAAATTTTTTTTTTGGAGATGCTGAGATAAGTTTCAAACTTAAAATTTTTTTTAACACTTATAACTGTTTTATCTGAAAAATGTTTTACTTAAATATTTTTTTCGAAAGAAAAATTCTGAAGAGTGTCTTTAAATTGAATTTTACTTAGACATTAGTAAATATTTTACACTTAAAGCTTTTGTTAAGTCTAGGGGGAGGTACTATAATTTTTCAATTGAAAAATATTTGACCTTATTGAAATATAAATCGTTTTTATTGCATATGGTTACCCTAACTTAACTTGGGTTGCTCACATCAAAACGGGGGAGATTGTTGTTGGATCGAGACGCGCTAGAGGGGGGGGGGGGGTGAATAGCGCTCGTGGCTATTTGTTCGATTATCGGAAAACTATCGGAGTAATTAAAATGCAGCGGAAAAATAAACACAAAGACATAAAGGGATTTACTTCGTTCGGAGCCTAAGGCGACTCCTACTCGAAGGCCCGCGATCCTTGATCGCTTCCGATGGGCAACAACTATAAGCTCGATAAGAATTACAGATTACAAAATGTAACAGTAATTAGAATAACTTTGTACCGACAACTTAAAGAAGAGAAAAACGAAGCTCCGGGTCGTCGGAATGTTGCAACAGCACTTTGGAATGACTTTGTTAGCAGCACGTTGAAGAAGGAAAGCTCAGAACTTGATACTTTGAGATGCTGGTCGAAACCCCCTTATAAAGGGTGTTCAAGGCGCCTCCATGCTGCCTAGTCTTCCGCGTGGATCAGATATGAACTGGTCGAACTTCATCCCTTGGAGGCGCCTTATACCCTGCTCAAGGCGCCTTATACTCCCTCCAAGGCGCCTTCGATGAACTTTCACAGCCAGCTCAGCTTTTGCACCCGAGGCGCCTCCAAGCTCCATGGAGGCGCCTCGGACACTGTTCATCCGAGGTTTTAGGTTGCTCCTTTGCACCTGCAAGATACGTTAGTCCCAAACAATATCCTGCAACACAAAGTTAGCACAATAAACATGATAAATGAAGTATAGACAGTCTCTGGACTGTCCGAGTCTGACTTCGGGTTTTCGTCCGGAAAACCCTAGGTCGACCCGACGCCTACTGTACCTCTACGGGGAACGCGTCCTCACCTACTCCACTCAGAAGATTTACCTGTTGCCAGTCGATCCTCTAGATCGACTGGACTTTTGTTCAGCACTCGACGCTTCCGGACTTTCTGCTGGACATCCGCTTCCCGGCTAGTCCAGTCTTTCACCTGGTTCACGACACCAAGACTTTCCACCTAGGGTTACCACCCCCTAGGACTTTTGCCTGAAGTCATCGACCTGCCAAGACTTTCCGCATAGGGTTACCACCCCCTATGACCTAGGGTTACCACCCCCTAGGGTTTTCCCTTTGCCTAACCGCAGCTAGGACTTTCCTGAAATTCTCAAGTAGACTTGTTAGACTATAAAACATCTTAACTTTGAATTCTTTGCCATTATCAAAACACGAGTTCGATCGTCGGATGCTTCCCGCACCAACAATCTCCCCCTTTTTTATTATGGCAACTCAAATTCAAAGTTAAGTAAATGAACGAATAGACATTTTTAGCACAGGCAAATCTGCTAAGTATAGATGAACAAGGTAACTAAAGCAAGTTTGCCCTTTATGCTCCCCCTTAACTTTTGCTCCCCCTTAACTTTTGCCTCCCTAATTTTTTAATTTTAACTTGAATTTTATGTTCACATTTTTACTTTTGCTACTCTCCCCCTTTGCCATAACTCAAAAATGGGCAATTATAGATATTTGATTGAGTTGTACACAATTAAGGTCAACAGGTTAGCTATGTTCAATAGGGTTTGAAAGTTAAGGTCAATTGGAACTGAGTTTTAGGATAGGGTTATTTATTTAGTTAAGTTTAGTTGGTCCTTAGGTCCAAGCATAAGTCATGTTCACTAGATTGATTTACTAGGTATCAGAGCCATGAAGAACAAAACATGCTTAACAAAAAAAATGAGTATTCTTTACTAACTGTCTAACCTTTAGTTACTTGCTGATTGTCTACAGGACAGTAGCTTTCACTAGGTTAGTCAAGTTAAATTATTTTGGTCCAGCTAGACTTGACTAGAGCTGGAGAATTTAACTTGATTAATGTTTATTGCATATTTAACGCCCAAACTCATATTGATGCACAGATATAAGCATTCTTGAGTCCAGACTATACCCTATGCATCTCACGCCGTTCTATGTTTGTCAATCACAATCAAGGTAAACCTAGGTGTTTGTGAGATGCTCTGGCTTAATTCTAGGGGAACATGATATCTAGGGGGAAATCCTAGGTTAATTCCAGAATTTTAAAATCTAGGAAAAATTGGAGTTTTGAAAACTGTTTTTCCTAGAATTTGAAAAAAAATAGAACATAACACATAAAACTGAGTAATAACATGTCTAATCAATTTAAAACATCCAAGATATACAAAAAACTGAGTAACAGATCCCAGATGTCACTAATATGTCAAGGCAGGTGAAAAGATAGAATCAAGCAGGTGGATCATCAGCTGGAGGATCGTCAGCTGGAGGATCGGCTAAGTGCTGCTCAGGTGGTGGCTGAGACTGTCCCTGACGCCGAAGCTCACCTCGAAGAGATGCGAAACCAGTAGCTATCTCAGATCGCATAGTCCGAAGAAAATGACGGCTTGCGGCAAGACACGAACAGAGACGAAAATGTTTCTGTTCGTGACAAAAAGGAGGTTTTAAGGCGCCTTAAGATCCCTTTAGGGCGCCTTCGGAGGCGCCTTAAGTGGGCGGTGGGAAATTTCCCGCTGCTGCTTGAGGGCGCCTCCTCTTAGATGGAGGCGCCTTCGGAGGCTACGTGTTCCTTTTTTTTTTTTTTTTAATTTATTTTAAGAGACATATTCTTTATAGTTTGATTTTGAAATTCGAGTTTTTTTTTAAAATAATTTTGAAATTTAAGTTTTTGAAAATAATTTTGAAATTTAAGTTTTTGAAATAGTTTTGAAATTCGAGTTTTAAAAATAATTTTGAAATTTAAGTTTTTTGAAAATAATTTTGAAATTTAAGTTTTTGAAAATAATTTTGAAATTTAAGTTTTTAAAATAACTTTGAAATTCGAGTTTTTAAAATAATTTTGAAATTCGAGTTTTTAAAATAATTTTGAAATTTAAGTTTTTAAAATAACTTTGAAATTCGAGTTTTTTTTTAAAATAATTTTGAATTTTAAGTTTTTTAAAATAACTTTGAAATTTAAGTTTTTAAAATAACTTTGAAATTTAAGTTTTTAAAATAACTTTGATATTAATTTCAATTTGAATTAATTATCAGTTTGATTTTAATTACTTAGTCATCTCACCCGATCTAAATTCTCAATCAGGGAATCCTATAATTTTTGTGAGATGAATTGAGGTTCAGTTTAAGGATTTGGTTTAGTCTTGTGTTAGATTCAGGTTTAGCTTTGGGTTCAACAAGTAAGCATTCTTTGGATAAACTTCTGGGCTATGGTGAGTCACAAGGAGCTCATTAAAGTAACCAAGCCTTCGAGGTTTTCCAAATAGTCCTACCCATTGAACTTAATACTAAGACTTGGTCTAACTGGTTAGGATCCATTTAAGGGTAGCTTCGGTCAGTTCCACCAGGTCGAAGCCATATCTTCCTAGACATGCGATGCCCAAGCTTCCCTAACGTACTATCATCCAAAAACTTCACCAGTACTGTGGTTCAAGTTAAACTTATCCCGTTTTAATCTAACCTTAATTACCCTGCCGGGTAATCTATTCTTGTTTTACCCATTCTAGGTAAATTAAGTTCAGTTACCCTGTCGGGTAGTTTAGTTGGAGGTGCCAGCTAGTTTGGATCCTCCATCTATTTTTCAATTTTATAATTTCAACTTGTTGAATTTTGAATTTGTAATTTAATTTTGAATTTTTAATTTAATTTCGAATTTTGGATTTGTAATTTAATTTTAATTTGAGTTCGAATTTGGAATTTTGAATTTGTAATTTTAATTTTGAATTTAGAAATTTAAGATCGTTTTCATTTTAGTTTTCCCTGGATCATGGCCTCGATATGGTCTATCGAGGTAGTGTATTTGATCCTTCGGAACCCAGTATTGGCCAAGTCCAATTTGATTGATCAATTTGGACTTGGGGACCCATGCTTGGACTGAATTACTATTTCGTTTTATTAATGATAAATAAGATCTATATTTCTTTTTACTTTTATATCCCAGTCCAGTTTTGTTGTAGACGACTCTTTGTGTCCCAAGAATTAGATCCAAATTCTTGGAGCCCAGAGAGAACTTTTCTAAAGTAATTTTTAAATCTTTTAACTGATTTTTCAGATTTGAATTTTCTTTCTCAAGTTGTTGTACTTGAGTTGAATCTTCAGTTTGAACTTGATCAGGTGAAGATTTTGAGTTAGTTACTCCTTTAAGAATGATTACTTCTTTTAAAAGTGACTTAATTTTCAAATTTGACTTGGCTAATTTGCGAAGTAAATAATTGACTAAATTATTAAGCCTAGGAATACTTACAGCGGAGTCTGGCCCTTCGGAAACGGATGCGGATCCGTGGCTTTGCTCGGAGTCGGCTTCTGACTCGCTCTCGGATTCGCTGATCTGGTCCCGGGCCATCAATGCGAGTAAACTCGTTTGGTCGAGTTTGTCGTGTTCGTCCTCCGAAGAAGATTCATCCCAGGTTGCCTTTAGGACTTTCTTTCTTCTTTGCTTCTTAGCTTCCTTTTGGTTGGGGCAGTTTGCCTTGATATGGCCCTTCTGGTTGCACCCGAAACATGTGACTTCGAATTTTACCTTTGATTGGGCCTCCTTAGATTGAACTGCCTTCTTCAGATCTTTCTTGTTGAAGCCCTTCTTCTTCTTGTAGAGTTTCTTTACAAGATTCACAAATTCGTTGGCCAGTTCATCTTCTGAATCTTCTGAATCAGGTTCGTCTTCTGATTCCGATTCAACTTTTCACCGTCCTCTTGATTCCCGTGTTCGACTCGTTCCTGCAACCAAAGCAATCCCTTTCTCGGATGGCTGTGCATTAGTTTGTTCATGGAGTTCAAATTCACTAAATAATTCGTCTAATTTTAAGGAGGACAAATCCTTAGAGACTTTGTAGGCATCTACCATTGATGCCCATAATGTACTCCTAGGGAATGAGTTAAGGGCATACCTTATTATATCTCTGTTTTCTACCTTCTGCCCGATTCCATGTAGAGAATTCAGGATATCTTGAATTCGGGCGTGCAAAGAGCTTGTCGTCTCGCCTTCCTGCATTTTCAAATTGTATAGTTTATTTAGTAACAAATCACGCTTACTTACCTTGGTTTCCGAGGTGCCTTCGTGAAGTTCGATCAGTTTCTCCCATAGCTCTTTTGCGGAGGAGAATGGACCGACTCTGTTGAGCTCTTCTTTGGTAAGACCGCACTGAATGGTGCAGGTGGCTTTGGCGTCTGCTTCCACCTTTTTGATAAATGCTGGCTCCCAGTTCTCACAGGATGTAGGCTTACCGTCTGTATCAGTTGGTAGTTGCAGTCCTGTTTTGACGATCATCCAGGTGTCGAACTGGATCTTTAGATATATCTCCATTCGCCCCTTCCAATATCCGAAGTCTTCTCCGGAAAATAGTGGGGGACGAACGGTGCTATATCCTTCCTGTTGGCCCATTTAGATCTACAGAAACAGAAACAACAAGATCTATTCCAAGACTGAGTCTTGGATTAGTAGTGCGGGTAGGAAAAAAAACGAGTCCAAGTGGTATTGACCAACTTTGAGCAACTCCGATTTGGAAAAAAAATTAGAATATAGCTATGTGGCTAAATTCTAATTGACTCCGAACAAAATCACGAAAAAAAAACTGTTTTGAATGGTGGTTGCACCAATTCAAAACAACCCCGCTCTGATACCAATTGTTGGATCGAGACGCGCTAGAGGGGGGGGGGGGTGAATAGCGCTCGTGGCTATTTGTTCGATTATCGGAAAACTATCAGAGTAATTAAAATGCAGCGGAAAAATAAACACAAAGACACAAAGGGATTTACTTCGTTCGGAGCCTAAGGCGACTCCTACTCGAAGGCCCGCGATCCTTGATCGCTTCCGGTGGGCAACAACTATAAGCTCGATAAGAATTATAGATTACAATGAAAGAATTAGAATAACTTTGTACCGACAACTTAAAGAAGAGAAAAACGAAGCTTCGGGTCGTCGGAATGTTGCAACAGCACTTCGGAATGACTTTGTTAGCAGCACGTTGAAGAAGGAAAGCTCAGAACTTGATGCTTTGAGATGCTGGTCGAAACCCCCTTATAAAGGGTGTTCAAGGCGCCTTGAAGTCTGTTCAAGGCGCCTCCATGCTGCCTAGTCTTCCGTGTGGATCAGATATGAACTGGTCGAACTTCATCCCTTGGAGGCACCTTATACCCTGCTCAAGGCGCCTTCCAAGGCGCCTTATACTCCCTCCAAGGCGCCTTCGATGAACTTTCGCAGCCAGCTCAGCTTTTGCACCCGAGGCGCCTCCAAGCTCCATGGAGGCGCCTCGGACACTGTTCATCCGAGGCTTTAGGTTGCTCCTTTGCACCTGCAAGATACGTTAGTCCCAAACAATATCCTGCAACACAAAGTTAGCACAATAAACATGATAAATGAAGTATAGACAGTCTCCGGACTGTCCGAGTCTGACTTCCTACGTCGACCCGACGCCTACTGTTCCCTCTACGGGGAACGCGTCCTCACCTACTCCACTCAGGAGATTTTACCTGTTGCCAGTCGATCCTCCAGATCGACTGGACTTTTGCTCAGCACTCGATGCTTCCGGACTTTTTGCTGGACATCCGCTTCCCCGGCTAGTCCAGTCTTTCACCTGGTTCGCGACACCAGGACTTTCCACCTAGGGTTACCACCCCCTAGGACTTTTGCCTGAAGACATCGACCTACCAAGACTTTCCGCATAGGGTTACCACCCCCTATGACCTAGGGTTACCACTCCCTAGGGTTTTACTTTTTGCCTAACCGCAGCTAGGACTTTCCTGAAATTCTCAAGTAGACTTGTTAGACTACTAAACATCTTAACTTTGAATTCTTTGCCATTATCAAAACACGAGTTCGATCATCGGATGCTTCCCGCACCAACAATTGTTGGAACCCCAAGGTGTTTTGATGTGATCAAACAAGCTAAGTTAGGTCCTGCATTTGTTTAACCCTTGTGTCTAAGTGTGCAGGAGCTTAGGAACACAGGAAGTCGAGCGGAAGACGCGGCTAGCGAGAAGGACGACATGGGAGAGAGCCGACGGGCTCGGTGTGTCCGAGGGACGAGGTGACCGCGGAAGAGTACACCGGTGGACGAGAAGAACGTGCACGGCGTTCGAGGGACGAGAAACCGGGAAGGAAGGCTGCTCGAGGAGAAGGCCGGAACATGGGTTCGGGTGAGCCCTATTCCGGATGGCCGAGATCACCCAAGCTAGTGGAGCCGGAACAGAAGACCCGGACCGAGACGAGCTGAACCGAAGCGGAGCGACCGGACGAAAAAAGTCAACCAGAGTTGACTTTTGGGGTCCGGGGCGCCCGGACCCCTCCGGGGTGCCCGGAACGAGGTTTTTGACCAGATCGAGTCAAACTCGATCTGAACGTTGGGGGATAAAGTTTTATCCCCCCAGGGCGCCCGGAACTCCTTCGGGGCGCCCCGACCAGTGCTATAAATATAGCACTGGTTTGCACAGATCAGAATAACTAACTTGTAATCAATTCCTTCTGTGCTTTCAATTTTGTTCTTTTCATTTGTGCTGTCAACGTTGTAAAGAGGCTACTCCGCCCAGGGAGAATCAGATAGTGCGCTTACATTCCTTGGATTAGCAATCCCCTGATTGCAAACCAAGTAAAACTCTGGTGTCTGCTTTTATTTACTTAGTCTCTTTTATTTACTTATTACAAGTGTTCATTATATAGTTAAAATCCGAGAAAGGTTCGAGTTTTATTTTGTAGGGCAATTCACCCCTCCCCTCTTACCGGCCTCCAAAGGGACCAACACTAGGTGGAGAAACCTCACCACAATCTCTCTTGCAACAGCAAGATCAGTGTACAAGAAATACAGCAAGAAGACAAGAACAATATGAATGTAAAAAACACTAGTTTGCTTGCCTTCTCGTCGACTGGTGATGAAGCAACCACTTCACGCCAACAACAGCAGCAACTGATTAGTTGGAGTCCAGCCGAGGGAAGCTCACACGAAGTTTCAGTAATGGAGAGCTCAGCAAAGCTCTGATCGCAAGGAACAAGAAGGAGCAAGAGCAAGAGCAAGAACCAGAAGCAATTCAGCTTCCCTGTAGTGACCTTCTTATATGAACCTGCGAAGAAGACAAAGAAGAAATCTAGCCGTTGTGACTCAATGGCTAGACCTGGACCGATCAGGCTCCACCCTGATCGGTCCAGGGTGGATCTGATCGGTCAAGGGACCGATCAGGCCCTACGCTGATCAGTCCCCAGACCGATCCCAACTCTTATAGAGAGTTGGTTGCGATCCCTGATCGGTCTATGGACCGATCAGCCTTCTTACTGATCGGTCACCAGACCAATCAGATTACTCACAGAAAGTTTCTATGTGATTACTGATCGGTCCACAGACCGATCAGATGACCCAGTGTATCACTGGATCGGTCAGCAGACCGATCCAATTTCCCAGCCTTAAACCTAAAGCCTTCCTGATCTAGAGAACGAGCTACCGAGCCCTCTCCAACTTCCACGTCCGGTCCAGAGAACGAGCTACCAAGCCCTCTCTGACCTAGTCCGGAGAACGAGCTATCGAGCCCTCTCCGACTTCCACGTCCGATCTAGAGAACGAGCTACCGAGCCCTCTCTGACCTAGTCCGGAGAACGAGCTACCGAGCCCTCTCCAACTTCGTCCGGTCCAGAGAACGAGCTACCGAGCCCTCTCTGACCTAGTCCAGAGAACGAGCTACCGAGCCCTCTCCAACTTCCACGTCCGGTCCAGAGAACGAGCTACCGAGCCCTCTCTGACCTAGTCCGGAGAACGAGCTACCGAGCCCTCTCTGACCTCCCATGCCAAGCTTCCATACTTGGACTTTTCCCCGTGCCAAGCTCCCTGCTTGGACTTTTCCGTGCCAAGTCTCCATACTTGGACTTTTCCCGAATCAGGTCAACTCAAGTCAGGTCAACCAGGTCAACCTTGACCAAAGGTTGCACCCACAATCCCCCAAGTTCCTATTCTTGTCAAACATCAAAATATAACTTCTCCATTCTTGTCAAACATCAAAATATACCTCGAGTCAGGACAACTCGAGTCGAGTCATCCAGGTCAACCTTGACCTAAGGTTGCACCAACAATCTCCCCCTTTTTGATGTTTGACAAAAACCATAATCAAGTTAGGTTAACCTGATAACCTAACTTAGGTTTTCCAATAGTTCTCCAATGTTCTTCCTTGAACATTCTCTGAGCATTCTCCCCGAACTCCAATGTTCTTCCTTGAACATTCTCTAGACATTCTCCCCCTTTTTGACACACATCAAAAAGGAGTGAATCAAGGTCAAGAGTTTCTTTCTAATGAAAGTCCCATATCTTTCATTGAAACCCTTAATTTCCCCCTTGATACTAAAATCAACTCAGTGATAATCACTCATCCTCAGAAATCTTGACGAGTAAAAACTCCCCCTAAAAGTCAACTCCCCCTTGACCAATAAGTAAAACTCTCCCTAAAGGTCAACTCCTCCTTGACCATTGCACCAACAATGTCTTGGAGAGTTTCAACCCTTTAGAAAACTAAAACACCAACTTCCATAGCTGAAATTTCAGACAATAGTCGAAAATCAGCATTTTGGCACGCTCTGATCGGTCACCAGACCGATCAGGCCTCCACTGGATCGGTCACCAGACCGATCCAGACTTCCCTGGACCGATCAGGATCTTCTCTGATCGGTCAACAACTCTCTGATAAGGATTTCTGATTTTTCTCTTAAAATTCAGAAATCCCTAAAAAATTATAGAAAATTCCAAAAATTGTAAAATTTTGAGGATACATTCCTCATAACATATATTATCATGGAAAAATAGTTTTCTATGAAAATAAATCTCATTTTTTTAATCTTGATACAAAGTTCGAAATACTTTGAAATAGCTCAAGGTTAATCCATCTTTGTATCAACTTGCTCAATGATGAATGCTATCACTAGAAAAGCTTCATCAAGGTTTTTCAAATCAATTTTGAAATGATTTTAAACCATTCAATTTAGGACCACAATCTTAGGACTAAATGTACATGACTTGTACACAAGTTTTCCCTATGATCCTCAAATTCGAATTAGGCTCATCTAGGTACAAGAACTATGCACCTTGATCCTAACTCATAATCCTAATATCTCACGCACATCAAAGGTGTATCAAACACATCTAAGTCAATTTTGATTTGAGATATGGATTTAGGTCATCTTAAGCTAAGTTCTCATGCATTTTCTAAACAACAATTTGATCTCCAAATCAAATTGTGTTTTTATCCTTAAATCAATTTAATTGATCATAAATGCAAGAGATGATGACATGGCATAAAATAATATCATAAGTGGAAATAAGTGCCAATGTCATGATGTCATGGCATAAAGTATGAAACTTAAATAAGGCATGACATATGACTAACCTAAGTATTATCATGATAATAAGTTAAATATGATGTCATGACATGGCATATGACAAACAATGTATGGCAAATAACATATAAAGGTATAGAAAATACCTAATTCTAGCCTTAGTTGCCATTTTTGATAATTTTGATCATTTTACCATAAATTCTATATTCCTAAGTGTAATAAACCTAACATCATATACTAAAGATTTTTAGATCACTATGTGCCAATTAGATTGACCCTAGAAAACTCCTCAAATGTGGTGGGCACATCCTAATCACCTTAGGAATAATTTTTAATTTCATTTTCAAGGCTTGAACATACCTTGAAAATTCCTAAAATGCCACATTTTGCCATGAGTAGGTTAACTACCTATCCAATTAAGGTTGGCACACCCTAAACCATCTAGCGTGAAGAAATCACGCTCCTAGGAACCCAATACCTATTTGAGCTCATTGGGTTCACTAAATATTCACTAAGGATGACTTCCCTAGCAACCCTCCTAATGACCCTCCTAGGCTTTAAAGCCTTGGTCATTTGGGACTCATCAAGATCAACTCTAGGGGTGACTCCCCTTGTGACCTTGGTGATGGTCTTCTTAGCCCTAGGTCTTGTTCCATAATCGAATGGAACATTATGATAAGCGGGCTTGACCACTTGAGACTTAGGTTTGTGACCCAAAACTCTCATGTCCTTGGGCTTTGATTTTTGACCCTTATGTTGGTTGCTACTCGGAAAACCTAGAGGTTCCACTGTACATAAATTTTGTACAAAGGTCTGAACCTTTTCCTAGCTACCTTGTGTTCTTTTAAATTAAATTTTGGATCGCCTGCGGAACTTAACACGTTTGATCCAAAACTTAATCTATTCGTTCTTTTAGGTTTTGACTTGGGTCTCCTGCGGAACTTAACACGTTCGACCCAAATCACCTTAAGTTATTAATTCCATTAAATATTAATTTCCATAATTGGTTCCCAATACTGACGTGGCGAGGCACATGGCCTTCTTGGATATGGGAGCAACCACCACCGACTAGACAAAACCTTTTATGGAAAGCTAATATTTAATTTCCTAAAATAACTTTAGGTTAACCGAAAAGAACAATCAAATCACAAGGGAAAAAAAATAAAAGAACATAACATCGAAAAACATATTCGAAATACTAGAATCGCATGCCTCTTGTATTTGGTATTATTTCCAAAAATAACTAGTATGATGCGGAAAGAAAAATTACTAGTTATACCTTTTAGAAAGACCTCTTGATCTTCTACCGTATTCCTCTTCTAACTTCGGACGTTGTGTGGGCAACGTTCTTCCGAGATGAGAAACCACCAATCACCTTCTTCTTCCTTGCAAGTTTCGGCCATCAAAACATCTTCTAGGATGAAGAGGTTCGGCCACCACCACCATGCTCCAAGGGATGCTAGAAACGAGGCTTGCTTTCTCTCCTTCTTCTCCTTCCTTGATCCGGCCACTAACAAAAGCTCCACCAAGAGATAAGTTTCGGCCAACAAGAGGAGAGGAGAGAAATAGGGCCGGCCACACCACCAAGGAAAAGAGGGAGAAAAATAGAATAGAGTCGTTAGCCTTGAAGCTTCCTCTACCCCCTCTTTTATAATCCTTGATCCTGGCAAATAAGGAAATTTTAATAAAAATTTCCTTAATTCTTTTTCCATTGAAAAGGAAAATTATTTAATTAAAATAATTTTCTTTCTCAATTTTATTTGACCGGCCACATAAAAGCTACAAACAAGGAGAGTTTTAATTAATTAAAACTTCCTAATTTGTCTCCAGAAATTTATAAAATTTCTCCAATAATTTAATCCCTTCATGATTGGTTTATAAAAAGGAAATTTAATAAATTAAAATCTTTCTTTTAAACATGTGGATAAAAAGAAAGTTATCTCTAAAAATTAAAATCTCTTTTAATCTACAAATAAGGAAAGATATCAAATCTTTTCTCAATCTTTTGTAGAAACTAATAAAAGAGAATTATTAATTATTAATTTTTTTTTTAAAAATCATGAACATGGTTAAAAAGGAAAGTTTTCTTAAAATTTAAAATCCTCATTTAATCAACAAATAAGGAAAGATTTCAAATTTTAAACTCTCTTTTAAACATGTAGATGATTTACAAATAAGGAAAGTTTTTACCAAAAATTAAAACCATCCTTTTAATCTACAAATAAGGAAAGAGATTAATCTCTTCTCTTAATCTTTTGTAGAAAACTATAAAAGGAAATTTTTAATTTTTAAACTCTCTTTTAAAATCATGATATCCACATAAGAAATAATTTTAATAAAAATCCTTTTTAATATTCTAGTGGCCGGCCACCTATATGGCTCATCCACTTGGTCTTGGCCGGCCCTAGCTTGGGTTCCAAGCTAGCTTAGCCGGCCCCATTGGATGGGTAAGAAGGTGGGTATGCAGTGGGTATAAATCTCTATATACTAGAGGCTACGATAGGGACCGAGAGGAGGAATTGGTTTTGGTCTCCCGATGAAATTAAGCATCCCGTGTTCGCCCCGAACACACAACTTAATTTCATCAATAATAATTCATTCCACTAAAGAACTATTATTGAACTACCGCACCAATCCCAAATTACATTTTGGGCTCCTTCTTATTATGAGTGTGTTAGTCTCCCTGTGTTTAAGATAACAAATGTCCACTAATTAAGTAAGTTACTGACAACTCACTTAATTAATATCTAGCTCCAAGAGTAGTACCACTCAACTTCATCGTCATGTCGGACTAAGTCCACCTGCAGGGTTTAACATGACAATCCTTATGAGCTCCTCTTGGGGACATTCTCAACCTAGATTACTAGGACACAGTTTCCTTCTATAATCAACAACACACACTATAAGTGATATCATTTCCCAACTTATCGGGCTTATTGATTCATCAAACTAAATCTCACCCATTGATAAATTAAAGAAATAAATATCAAATATATGTGCTTGTTATTATATTAGGATTAAGAGCACACACTTCCATAATAACTGAGGTCTTTGTCCCTTTATAAAGTCAGTATAAAAGAAACGACCTCTAATGGTCCTACTCAATACACTCTTAGTATACTAGTGTAATTATATAGTTAAGATAAACTAACACCTAATTACACTACGACCTTCCAATGGTTTGTTCCTTTCCATCATGGTCGTGAGCTACTGTTTATAATTTATAAGGTACTGATAACATGATCTTCTGTGTGTGACACCACACACCATGTTATCTACAATATAAATTAATTGAACAACTACATTTATCACAAATGTAGACATTTGACCAATGTAATTCTTATTTCTAGATAAATGTTTATACCAAAAGCTAGGCTTTTAGTATACACTCTAACACCTTAGACCCTAGAGTTGACTTCTCCAAATTCTTAAGGGCCTTTTCTAAAGTGTCAAGTCTTGACCTCAAGACTTGATTTTCCTTCTTTAATACCTCAAGCTTTAATTTTTCATTTTTCTTTGAGGTATTCCTAGGCATATGTCTAGTTGTTTTGGGATTCCTATCTAGGTTTTCCTTAACCTTAGATGAGTTAACTCTAGGGTTGGCATTTCTAGCATTGTCCTTATCTAGGCTAACATGTTTGGCATCTAAGCACATGTCTCGGTTTCTATGGTTATCATGCTTATCATTATTGACAATTGCAATAAAACTACTAGCATGTGTCTTATTAGAATTGCAAGAATGTGCCTTAAAGGATACCTTAGGGTTTGCCTTAGCTCCCCCCAGAGATGAGCTTGGTCTCTTGTCCTTGTGAGGTTGCCTCCCCCTTGGACATTGACTCCTATAATGTCCCCTTTGCTTGCATTGGAAGCACACCACGTGCTCCTTGCCCTTGCGTATCGGGACTCCAGCTTTCTTGACTTTTGGTGCCGGTGGAGTCTTCCTAATCCTCTTTGGACATTTACTTTTGTAGTGCCCATATTCCCTACACTCAAAGCACATCATGTGTAATTTACTTGAAATTAAGTTGCTTGAGTTACCTAGGGTTGAGGATGGATATAAGCTCTCTCCTTCATCCCTTCCGGAGGTAGAAGCTTCTTCTTCTTGCTCCAGTCTTGAAGAAGAACTCTCTTCCTTTTCTTCCTTAGATGTTGAGTAGCCCTCAACTTCTAATTCCATACCTCCATGATGTGAGCTACTTGACTCACTTGACTCCTCTTCATGACTTGAATTGGAGCTCTCCTCATGGAACTTAGCCAAGTTGTTCCACAACTCCTTGGCATTGTTGTATCTACCTATCTTACACAAGATATCATTAGGTAATGAAAATTCAAAGATTTTCGTTACCTTGTCGTTGATTATGGATTGGTGGATTTGTTCCTTCGTCCACTTCTTCTTTTCGAGAGGTTCTCCTTCTTTATCCACCGGAGGAATAAAACCTACTTGTACACAATTCCAATTTACTAGGTTAGTCATAAGAAAATACTTCATTCTTACCTTCCAAAATGCGAAGTCGTCGCGATCGTAGAAGGGTGGAATCGTGACGTCTTCTCCAAGTTGATCCATTCTCTAGCTCGTGCTCCCCCGGGTGTTAATCCGACGAAGAGCGACCTCGCTCTGATACCACTTGTTAGGACCTTCAGATGCGGCTAGAGAGAGGGGGGGGGTGTGAATAGCCGACCCCAAATTCTCGTTTCTTCCTACAATTTGAGTTAGCACAGCGGAAATAAAAGATAGAAACGAAACGGGAGAAGATCAAACCTCAAACGCGACGATATAACGAGGTTCGGAGATGATACTCCTACTCCTCGGCGTGTCCGTAAGGTGGACGAATCCTATCAATCCGTCGGTGGATGAGACCCCGGAAAATCGACTAATAAAAACTCCTTCTGGGTGGAGAAACCTCGCCACAATCTCTCTTGCAACAGCAAGATCAGTGTACAAGAAATACAGCAAGAAGACAAGAATAATATGAATGTAAAAAACACTAGTTTGCTTGCCTTCTCGTCGACTGGTGATGAAGCAACCACTTCACGCCAACAACAGCAGCAACTGATCAGTTGGAGTCCAGCCGAGGGAAGCTCACACGAATCTTCAGTAATGGAGAGCTCAGCAAAGCTCTGATCGCAAGGAACAAGAAGGAGCAAGAGCAAGAACCAGAAGCAATTCAGCTTCCCTGTAGTGGCCTTCTTATATGAACCTGCGAAGAAGACAAAGAAGAAATCTAGCCGTTGTGACTCAACGACTAGACTTGGACCGATCAGGCTCCACCCTGATCGGTCCAGGGTGGATCTGATCGGTCAGGGGACCGATCAGGCCCTACGCTGATCGGTCCCCAGACCGATCCCAACTCTTATAGAGAGTTGGTTGCGATCCCTGATCGGTCTATGGACCGATCAGCCTTCTTACTGATCGGTCACCAGACCGATCAGATTACTCACAGAAAGTTTCTGTGTGGTTACTGATTGGTCCACAGATCGATCAGATGACCCAGTGTATCACTGGATCGGTCAGCAGACCGATCCAATTTCCCAGCCTTAAACCTAAAGCCTTCCTGATCTAGAGAACGAGCTACCGAGCCCTCTCCAACTTCCACGTCCGGTCCAGAGAACGAGCTACCAAGCCCTCTCTGACCTAGTCCGGAGAACGAGCTATCGAGCCCTCTCCGACTTCCACGTCCGATCTAGAGAACGAGCTACCGAGCCCTCTCTGACCTAGTCCGGAGAACGAGCTATCGAGCCCTCTCCAACTTCGTCCGGTCCAGAGAACGAGCTACCGAGCCCTCTCTGACCTAGTCCAGAGAACGAGCTACCGAGCCCTCTCCAACTTCCACGTCCGGTCCAGAGAACGAGCTACCGAGCCCTCTCTGACCTAGTCCGGAGAACGAGCTACCGAGCCCTCTCCGACCTCCCATGCCAAGCTTCCATACTTGGACTTTTCCCCGTGCCAAGCTCCCTGCTTGGACTTTTCCGTGCCAAGTCTCCATACTTGGACTTTTCCCGAATCAGGTCAACTCAAGTCAGGTCAACCAGGTCAACCTTGACCAAAGGTTGCACCCACAATCCCCCAAGTTCCTATTCTTATCAAACATCAAAATATAACTTCTCCATTCTTGTCAAACATCAAAATATACCTCGAGTCAGGTCAACTCGAGTCGAGTCATCCATGTCAACCTTGACCTAAGGTTGCACCAACAGAAGTCTTAGCTTATCAACACGCGGCTGACTCGACAATTGGAGGCACCCTCAAGGAGGTTGAGGGTGCCCTCAACAGGCTTTATAAGGAGATCTTGACCAACACTTTGAGGTAACACATTCCAAGCGATCCTTCTTCCGTGTGCTACTCAAGAGACGTTCCAAAAGTGTTGAAGCAACACCCCGATGACTCGGAGCTTCAAATTTACGATTTCTTAGTGTCGATATAATTTCTAGTACATTTAACTATAATATTAAATTGTACTCATTTGTGCTATTATAGTTGTTACCTAAAGTAAATGCTTAACGAGCGTGGACCTTGGAGTAGGAGTCACCCTAGGCTCTGAACCAAGTAAATACTTGGCGTCTATGTGTGTTTGTTTTCTTATTCCGCTGCTTAACTCTTGTCAAATTTTCGAAAACGATAAGTGAAAGCCACGAGCGCTATTCACCCCCTCTAGCGCTTCTCGATCCAACAATTGGTATTAGAGCGGGGTCACTTTGATTTGGTGCAACCACTAATCAAGCACGTTTTTTGTGGTATTTTTCAATTTTTCGAAGTTGATCGGAATCGGTATTCTTGCCACCTTCCGATCTAATTTTTTCGTAATCAAATTCTCCTCTCGGAGTCGGTGCAACACCACTCGAGATCATATTTTATTTTTCTTTTAAACCGCACTACTAATCCAGGATCAAGTCCTGGGATGAGTTTTTCGATTTTTCTTTGCACAATTGATGTCGCTTTCAATGGCTCTCCAAGAAGGCTATAGCACTGTCCGCCCACCGCTCTTCACCGGAGATGACTTCAGTTACTGGAAGGGTCGGATGGAGTCGTACCTTCAAACTAACTTCGAGGTTTGGATGATCATACAAACCGGTCTTGAACTTCCACTCGACGGCTCTGGAAAACCGGTATCATGCGTGAATTGGGATGCAAGCATAATCAAGAAAGTAGAAGCAAACGCCAAAGCAACCTACTTCAGTGTGGCCTAACCAAGGAGGAGTTGAACCACGTAGGCCCATTCTCGAGCGCCAAAGAACTATGGCAAAAGCTGATCGAGTTGCACGACGGCAGGTCCGACACTAAGGTAAGCAAGAGGGATCTAATTCTCAATAAATTGTATAATATTAAATTGCAAGAAGGAGAGATGGTTAGCCAACTCCACGCCCGGATACAAGATCTACTCAACGGACTCCACGTAATTGAACATAAAGTGGAGAACCGTGACATCCTAAGGTACGCCCTAAACGCTTTTCCAAGAATACCTTGTGGGCATCCATGGTAGATGCTTACAAGGTTTCTAAGGACTTATGTTCAATTAAATTAGATGAACTATTTGCTGAATTTGAATTGCATGAACAAGTTAATACACAATCGACCGAGAAGGGTTTGACCTTGATTGCAGGTACAGGCAGATCGCGCGGATCAAAACCAAGACACAGAACCGAACCGAAGTCAGAAGAAGAACCAGACTCGGACGATGATGACGACGAACTCACGGCCAAACTCGTCAACTTAGTAAGGAAGCTCTACAAAAAGAAGAAGGGCTTCAACAAGAAGGACGTTAAAAAGGTAATCCAGTCCAAGGAGACCCAACTAAAGGTGAAATTCGAAGTAACATGCTATGGCTGTAACCAAAAGGGGCATATCAAAGCCAACTGCTAGAACCAGAAAGATGCGAAGAAACAAAGAAAGAAGAAGGCTCTGAAGGCGACCTGGGATGAGTCTTCCTCAGAAGAGTCCGACGATGAAGAGCTCGAACAGACGAGTTTTCTTGCAATGATGGCCCGGGATCAAATCAACGAATCCGGAAGCGAGGACAAATTGGAAGCTGAGTCCGAGAGAAGTCATGGATCTGTATCCATTTACGAAGGGTCCAACCCCTCTATAAGTACTTCTCATTTATACAATTTAATTAATTATTTGCTGCATAAATTAGCTAAATCTAATGTTCGGATCAAGTCACTTCTCAAGGAGGTAACAACCCTGAAAGAAGTAACTAACTCCGAATCCTTGACTGACCCAATTCAGACTAGAACTTCAACTCAAGTCCAAAAGCTTGAGGACGAGAATTCCAGCCTGAAAACTCAAGTCAAGGATTTGAAGATTGCATTGGAATGGTTTACACTGGGTTCCAAGAATCTTGACCTGAATCTTGGAAAACATAAGGCCGTATACAATCGATCCGGACTAGGATTTAAAACTAAAAGAAAATACCGATCTTATATGTCACTTGTTAACAGACCAAATAGAAAGATAGCCCAAGCATGGGTACCTAAGTCCAATTTGGTCAATCAAGTTGGACTTGGTAAATATTAGGTCCCCAAGGATCAAGTCTATTACCTTGATAGACCATATCGAGGCTATGATCTAGGGGGAGCTAGTAGGAAAACTATCTTAATAAATAAATAAAATTGCTTGATGATTGTTATTTTCTGTTTTACTTTATGCATACTTAGATTCGGCTAGATTAAGGACCTAGGCATAATTTACACTTGATTAGTTAAACCTAGGGGTTTCAAAAAGAAAATTAAATATATAATTTCTTTGAAAGACTCTGTCTAGAAGTGGTGGATGATCCTATATCCAAGAAGGCCTAGTGCCTCGCCACAGTTTGGGAGCCAATCCTTAAAATGTGTATTTAATTGACTAATTGGAAAACCTAAGTTCAACTCAAATGTAAATTAATCCTTAGAAATAATCTAAATTAAAGATAACCATCTCACAAAACTACTTAAGATTTCCTGATTGATAACTTAGAATCGGGTGAGATGGATCTAGGATGAATTTAGTCAAAATATACTTAACTTAACTAATTTAATTTAACCTAATCAAAATTAATCAACTTAATAATAAATTAACTTAATCTAATTAACTTAACTAATTTAATTTAACCTAATCAAAATTAATCAACTTAATAATAAATTAACTTAATCTAATTACCTTAACTAACTTAATTTAACTCAAAATTAATCAACTTAATAATAAATTAACTTAATTTAAGTAATTAACTTGACTAATAGATCAACTTAATAAATCATCTCACAATCACTCACAGGAATACCTTGCTTGATCATCTAGATTGGGTGAGATGGAACATTAAGGAGTTAATTTCAATCAAGCTATCTTCTGAATCCATTAAATTGACCCAAATCAAATAACTTTATGTAGGAACATAAAGATTTGGATCAATGGATGCTAGATAGTGGATGCTCCAGACACATGACTGGAGATAGATTGAAATTCACTAAGTTGAAACTCAAGAACCTAGGGTCCGTCGCATTCAGCAACGACGGAACCCTTAAGGTAATTGAAATAGGTAACATCCAATTAGACTCCAATTTTTACATTCGAAAAGTCTTATTAGTTGAACAATTTAGTTTTAATTTACTTAGTATTAGCCAGTTATGTGACTCAGGATACTTAGTCACATTTTCAAAAATTTAGTGCATAATTAAGAATATTAAAAATCCTGAAATCACACTTAAGGGAATTAGGAAAAAGAATATCTATACAATAGACCTACCAACCTCCTCATTAGAGTATCTATTGACACAACAAGAGGAAACTGAGCTGTGGCACAAAAGACTGGGTCACACTCACACTAGACTCATTGCAAAAATGAGTCAAAATGGTTTAGTTAGAGGTTTGCCCAAATTAAAATTTATTGAAAACTCAATTTGTAATGCTTGTCAACAGGGTAAATAAACCAAGTCAAACCATAAGTTAACCAACCTGAATAGAACAACCTCAATACTTGAGCTCCTTCACCTAGACTTGTTTGACTCACACGGAGCCAAGTCACTAAGCAAAAACCAATATTGTTTAGTAATAATCGATGACTACTTAAGATTTACTTAGGTAAAATTCATAAAAACTAAAGATGAAACATTCAAAGTCTTTAAAATCTTTTGTAAATTAATAGAAAATAAAAAAGATACTCAGATAAAAAGAATTAGAAGTGACCATAGGGGAGAATTTGAAAACCAAAAATTTATTGAATTTTATGAAATTAATGGATATAAATACAAATATTCATGCCCTAGGACCCCCCCAACAAAATGGTCTAGTAGAACGTAAAAACAGAACCCTACAAGAAGCCGCTAGGACCGTGTTGAATGAATACAACCTATCTAATCAATTCTGGGCTGAAGTAATTAATACAACCTGTTATATACAAAATAGAATTTTAATTAATAAAGGTCAAAATAAAACACCTTACGAAATATATTATAATAAAATCCTTAACTTAAACTATTTAAAAGTGTTTGGGTGTAAAGTTTCATTCTAAACACCAAAGACTACTTAGGAAAATTTACGTCAAAAACAACTCCAGGAATATTTTTAGGGTACTCAACAACCAGTAGGGCATATAGAGTGTATAACAAAAACACCCTAAAAGTTGAAGAATCAACCAATGTAATTTTTGATGAAGAAAATAACTTACCCAATAGAATAAGTGAAAATATTAATACAGAAAATGTTAGGAATGTAGAAGATGATGAAGATATTCAACCTAAACCTAGTGAATTACAAGAACTAGAAACTGACCCAAATATAAGACCAACAAGAGCAAGTATATATCACCCATCCAACCAAATTTTGGGTGACCCGACTCTAGGAGTCATAACTAGGTCATCTTATAGGAGTCTAAATCAAATAGCCCTTATCTCCAAAATTGAACCCAAAACTATAGATGAAGCCCTACCAGACCCAGACTAGACATTAGCAATGCAAGAGGAGTTAGCCCAATTTGAAAGAAACCAGGTCTGGGATCTAGTACCTAAACCCATTAACAAAACTATAATTGATACTAAATGGGTTTTTAGGAACAAGTTAGATGATTAGGGAGAAATAATTAGAAATAAAGCAAGACTAGTAACTAAAGGGTTCAACCAAGTAGAAGGATTAGACTATGATGAGACCTATGCCCCTGTAGCCAGACTTGAATCTATCAGGATGCTGCTGGCCTACGAAGCACATAAAGGATTCAAGCTATATCAAATGAATGTAAAATCAACCTTCTTAAATGGATTTATCAAAGAAGAGGTATATGTAAGTCAACCATCAAGATTTGAGGACCTAGTACATCCAAACCATGTTTTTAGACTAAAGAAGGCTTTATATGGACTAAAACAAGCACCTGGGGCTTGGTATGAACGTCTATCAAACTATCTAATATCTAAAGGGTTTAACCAACGTCAAATAGATCCAACCCTATTTGTAAAAACCTTAGAAAAAGATATTTTTCTAGCTCAAATTTATGTAGACGATATAATTTTTGGTTCAACCAATACAAAAGTTTTAAAAGAATTTACCAAATTAATAGAAAATGAATTTGAAATGCGTCTAGTAAGAGAACTTAACTTCTTCTTAGGTTTACAAATTAAACAAACCAAAGATAGTATTTTCCAAAAAAAAAATATGCTAAGGAATTAATTAGGAAATTTGGAATGAAAAATTTTAAAAATATTAATACACCAATGTCTACTAACATTAAAATTGACTCAGACTTAGAAGGAAAACCAGTAGACTTAAAATACTATCGAAGTGCGATAGGGAGTCTACTGTACCTAACTGCAAGTCGACAAGACATTTTTTTGCAGTAGGTATGTGCGCAAGATACCAATCTTGTGCAACATACGTCAAAAGAATACTTAGGTATATTAAGGGAACCCTAAACGTAGGACTCTGGTACCCTAGGTCTTGCACCTTTGACCTAACTGGTTATTTTGACTCAGATTATGCTAGGTGCAAACTAGATAGAAAAAACACAAGTGGTAACTATCAATTCCTAGGTTAGTGCCTAGTAAGTTGGTTAAACAGAAAGTAACACTGCATTGTTTTATCTACCACTGAAGCTGAGTAGATAGCCCTAGGTGAATGCGCATCTCAATTATTATGGACTATGCATACCCTAAAAGACTATCAACTAGAATACCAAAATACAAAAATTTCAATTGATAATATAAGTTCAATTAATCTAACCAAAAACCCAATTCACCACTCAAGAACTAAATATATAGAAGTAAAACATCATTTTGTAAGAGAACACGTAGCTAAGGGTGATGTTGTGCTTAACTATGTTGAGTCCAAATCAGACCTGGCTAACATATTCATAAAACCCTTACCTGAACTTGAGTTCAGTGCACTTAGAAGATAAATAGGGATGTGCTTAGTAGAATAGAACTTATTTTCTGCTTACAATATTTTTAAATCGGTCTGTTTTTAAAATTGGTTTTAATAATCTTAGGAAAAATATTTTTTCAAAATTCCAATTTTGATAGTGTTAAAAAATTTGGACTTAGCCTAGGAATTTACCCCCTAAAAATCATGTACCCCTAGCTTTAGCCAGAGTATCTCACAAGCACACTAGGTCTACCTTGCTTGTGTTTGACAACACTTAGAATGGTGTGAGATGCATAGGGTACTACCTGGACTTAAGAATGCTTATGTCTGTGCATTGACATAAGTCTGGGCAATAAATACCAACTTACATTAATCAAGTTAAGTTATCCTGTATTAGTCAAATCTAACTGGATCACTAACTTAACTTGACTAACCAAGTGAAAGCTATTGCCCTCTAGGAAAACAGCTAGTAGCTAATGGTTAGACATGTGCCTGAGGAAATAAGTATTCAGTTTCATTTTTTTTCCCATGCTTGGACTTTAGGATTTTATAACTAATCCTAAGTGAATGTGGCCTTAGATGATACTAATTAAAGTATTTTTCAAAGTAAAATTAATTTTCTTTTTCAACTAAGTATTTCACTATTTTTAAAACTAACAAAATGAGCTAAGTTTTATCAAATATTTTTTGATCCCTCTTTCTAAATCTTCTAACACAATATATTTTTCCAATTTTTCCTTAGCTTCAAAACTTAGTCTCTGAAATATCTTTTCAGGAAAAGGTTTTTTTCTCAAAATATCAGAGTATGTGGTTACAAGAAAATTTGTACTTAATTTTTGATATCACTTAGCTAAAAGTTTTTACAGGAAAGTCTATTCTAAAAAGCTAAGTGTTTATCAAAGTATTTTAGAATATTTCAATCTTCTATTTAAAAGCTTTTTACTATTTAAGGTTTTAAAAATCTTTTTAAAACTAAGTTTTTGAATGCTAAGTTCTCTTTAAAATTATCTGAAAAACTAAATTATCTGAAAAGCTAAGTTTTTAAATTATCTGAAAAACTAGACTTTAAAAAACTACAAACTTCTCAGAACAAATTGTTTTCAAACTAAAATTTTAGCTAAGGCCTATAATTAACTCCTCAACTTTTCTTTACCTTCTTTTTGCTATTTTTGATATATGGCAAAGAGAGAGAGAGTAGAAGAAAATTCAAACAAGAAATTTCAAAGAAAATTTTGTTATTAAGGGGGAGTTTTTCACTTAGTTTTTTACTTAAGCTTTTATTAAGGTGGAGCTTTGCACTAAATTTATGGCTGTTATTTGATCATTCAGTCATGCTTACATTGTTATTAAAAGTACTTTACATCATCTCTTTATTATTTATATCTTTTTGCTTAACTTTGAATTTTAGTTGTCATAATAAAAAAGGAGGAGATTGTTGGTGCGGGAAGCATCCGACTATCGAACCCAAGTTTTGATAATGGCAAAGGGATTCAAAATTAAGGTGTTTTGTCATCTGATAGGTGTGAATGAGTTTGCAGGAAAGTCCTAACTGCGGTTAGGCAGGTGAAAAACACTAAGGGGCGATAACCTTAGGTTCTAAGGGGTGGTAACCCTAGGTGGTGGAAAACCCTAAGGGGTGGTAACCTTAGGTCCTAGGGGTGGTAACCTTTGGCGGTTGAAAACCCTAAGGGGCGGTAACCTTAGGTCCTAGGGGGTGGTAACCCTAGGTGGCTGAAAATCCTAGGGGGTGGTAACCCTAGGTCCTAGGGGCACCCTAGGCAGAAAGTCCGGACTGACATCAGGTATGCTCTCCTGAGTGGAGTAGGTGAGGACGTGTTCCCCGCAGAGGGAACAGTAGGCATCGGTTCAACTTAGGGGTTCCGGTCGAAAATTCAAAGTCAGAATCGGATAATCCGGAGACTGTCAAAATATTTCTATTATTATGTTTATTATGTGCTAACTTTGTTTTGCAGGATATGTTGGTATTTTGTGGACTAACATGTTTTGCAGGGACTAAAAAGCAAAGTGTGTCTCGGATGAATAATACCGAGGCGCCCTCATGGAGCTTGGAGGCGTCTCAGGTGCAAAGGAGGCGAAGTGCTCGCGGCAAGGCTGGAGGCACCCTCATGGAGGCTTGAGGCACCTCAGACAGCCTTGAAGGCGCCCTCAAGGAGTATGGAGGCGCCTTTAACAGGATGAGCAACGAAGAAGTCTCAGCTTATCCACGCGCGGCTGACTCAGCAATTGGAGGCACCCTCAAGGAGGTTGAGGGCGCCCTCAGCAGGCTTTATAAGGAGATCTCGACCAGCACTTTGAGGTAACACATTCCAAGTGATCCTTCTTCCGTGTGCTGCTCAAGAGACGTTCCAAAAGTGCTGTAGCAACACCTCGACGACTCGGAGCTTCAACTTTATGATTTCTTAGTGTCGGTATAATTTCTAATACATTTAACTGTAATATTCAATTGTACTCGTTTGTGCTATTATAGTTGTTGCCTAAAGTAAACGCTTAACAAGCGTGGGCCTTGGAGTATGAGTCGTCCTAGGCTCCGAACCAAGTAAATACTTGGTGTCTTTGTGTGTTTGTTTTCTTATTCCGCTGCTTAACTCTCGTTGAATTTCCAAAAACAATAAGTGAAAGCCATGAGCACTATTCACCCCCCTCTAGCGCTTCTCGATCCAACAGGAAATTCCAATACGTTCATAATTGCATATGTAGAGATAATCACTAGTTGTGATCCAATCACAATGTCTCTCATGTTATGAATTATATTACAAGCATTTAGTAAATGAGTTTAAGATAATCAAATATATAATATGCACTCAAATAGTGAATCTATATTTAGTAAAAATTATAAGGCAATTTGCCTTAACACATCCCTCAAAATCTAACACTCCCATTTGACCTAATGCCAATTGCCATGGTGTCCAACACTGTAGGTCTCTACATGACTCTCAAACTCATTTTGAGGTAGAGGTTTTATGAAAGGATCCACTAGGTTCCTTTCAGTGGAAATTTCTCTCAATTTGTATTTCATTCCTACTCATGATCTCTTGATCATAGGATAGTGACGAAGCACATGTTTAAATCGCTGATAAGACCTAGGTTCCTTTGCTTGTGCAATAGCTCCGGTGTTGTCACAGTAAACATGTCATGCTTCAACAGCGGATGAAATTACTCCAAGTTCAGCAACAAACTTCTTAATCTAAACTACTTCCTTTGCTGCTTCCGAAGTTGCAATGTATTCCGCCTCACAGGTAGAATCTGTAATAGTATCTTGCTTGAAACTTTTCCAACTAACTGTGCCTCCATTTAATATGAATATAAATCCATTCTGGGACTTGAAGTCATCCTTGTCCATCTAGAAACTTGCATCTGTATATCTGCATATGATCATATCATCATCTCCATATACCAAGAACATATCCCTAGTTCTTCTCAAGTACTTAAGGATCATCTTGATAGCCATCTAGTGATCCATTTCTGGATCAGACTGGTATCTGCTCGTAACACTCAAACCATACGATACATCAGGTTTTATACATAATATAGCATACATGATAGATTCTATTGAGGACGCATAAGGTATCTTATCTATGTAAATCTTCTCGTCTTTTATGCGTGGGCACATAGACTTCGAAAGGTGAATTCTATGCCTCATAGGTATGAAACTTTTTTTGAATTCAAACATGCTAAACCATTTTAGCAATCTGTCTATATATGTCGACTGTGAAAGACCAAGCAACATTTTCAATCTATCTCTATAGATTTTCATCCTGAGAATGTAAGTTGCTTCTCCCACATCTTTCATGGAGAATATTTAGAGAACTAAACTTTAACTGACTGTAGAACTGACACATCATTTCCTATAAGTAATATGTCATCAATATATAATATCAGGAATATGACCACACACCCATTAATCTTTTGATACACACAAGGATCATCTGGATTTTGTGAGAAATTAAATCCTTTTAATTGTCTCATCAAAATGGATATTCCAACTCCTGGATGCTTACTTTAGTCCATAAATGGACCGTTGAAGCTTGTATACTTTATTTTTGTCAACAGATATGAAACTTTCGGGTTGTATCATATACACGTCCTCTAGCAGATTTCCTTTAAGAAAAGTTGTTTTCACATCCATTTGCTATATCTCATAATTATGATGAGCTGATATGGCCATGAGTATCCGAATAGATTTAAACATGGCTATAGGTGAGAAAGTTTCATCATAGTCAATGTCTTGCCTTTGACGATAGCCTTTCTCTACTAACCTTACCTTATAGGTAATTACATTACCATCCATATTAGTTTTCTTCTTAAAAACCCACTTTCACCCTATAGGCATAATGCTCTCAGGTGGGTTCACCAAATTTTAAACTTAGTTTTTGTACATGGAATCTATTTTCGACTTCATAGCTGTAAGCCACTTGTCCTTTTTTGAACTAATCAGAGCCTCTTTATAATTAGTAGATTCCTTATCCTCAATAAGTAACACATCATTCGATTCTCTTATAAGAGATCCATATCTCTCATGAATATTGCATGTCCTACCTGATCTATGAGGATGTTGTGTCATAATTAGTTGTGGTTCTTGACTAGACATCTCGTTAGTGTTTATTGGAGTCTCTTGAACTTCATCAAGTTCAACCATACTCCCACTTACTTCTTGTAAGAGAAATTCTTTCTCTAAGAAGGTAGCATGCCTTGAAACAAACACTTTTTATTCCAAGGGGTGATAGAATTGGTAACCCTTAGTTTTAGGGTATCCAATAAATAAACACTTATCAGACTTAGCGTCCAACTTGTATGATATAGTCCATCTTCAAATAAGACATGAAGGGGTTTTTACTAGTCCATACCTCATATGGAGTAGTTGATATTGCCTTCGTCGAGACTCTGTTTAGCAAGTAAATAACTGTCATGAGTGCACAACCTCAAAAGATTTTGGAAAAAATTGCATGATCCATCATTAACCTAACCATATCCTACAAGATTCAGTTACGTCTTTTTGATACACCATTATGTTGTGGCGTATATGGTGGAGTCCATTGAGACAATATACCATTGTCCCTTAGATAATCTTAAAACTCTTAGCTTAAATACTCACCACCTCGATCAGATCAAAGTATCTTGATATTTTTACCAACTTGTTTCTCTACTTCATTTCTGAATTCTCTAAATGTTAGCAATTCGAGCCGTAAAAACCACTTTTTACATTGCGGAAACCCCGAAGCTAGCAACGGATCCGTGCGAAGATAAATAAAAATTGTACATGTACATGTTTGTCTACACTAGATCTACCTTAGATCTACATGAAAAAGAAGTATACCCTTGTAGCGATGCCCTTCGCTTATTCGGCTCGTCCAAACGGTTGTCGGATCTCGTAGAGTGTCAAGTGTACACTCCTCTACACGTATCCACACAGACAAAAGGTGGAGAGAACCACTTAGAGTGGGCTAGCACCCTTGAGAGGTCTTGGCAATGGAGGAGAAGAAGAGCAAAAGAAGAGAGGAAGACGAAGAAGAATCCTTGAATGAGAATTCACTCACCACTAATGTGGCCGACCACTTAATGGAGGTTTTATACCTCCATGTAATACCAAGAGTCATGGCTCTTGGTCTTCCTCATGAGGTGGCACATAATGATGTAGCCTTGATGATATGGAACACCATCATTGGCCGGCCCATGCCAAGTCACCATGACGTGGCATTTGGTCAAGTCAAACTTGACCCTTCATCTTCCCTCTCAAGCCAAGTCAAACTTGACCTCTTATTTCCCATGGTTGATCAAATCTAACCATTGACTCAAATCAATTTAATTTAATGAATCTCTATTCATTGGTTTAAATTGACTCAATAAATCATAATCTAAATTAGACTCATTCGACACATGAATCAAATTGAGTCCAACTCAATTAGTCTAATTTGGATTACTCTTAATCCGACTTGGTTCATCACATGAACCTAATCCTCTTGGTCCATCATATGAACCTAATTTCCATCTAATTGCCCTTTGTGTGTGACCCTATAGGTTCTTGTAACGTTGGCAAAGCTCTTAAACCCATTTAGAAACATAAGTAACGAGCGGTATCTAGCAACACATCATTACTACCCAAGTTACAAGATTGTTGAGATCCAACATCACCATTGTGACTACTAATTGTGACTCTCACAATATGTGACAATGTCCTTCTATCGTTGACAACTAGATTGATCAATTGAGGCATACACTGCGTCATCTTCTAATCAATCTATGTCTTGAACTCCAAGTAGACTCACTCTAATCAAATAAGCTCAATATCTCATATTGACTTATTTGGGCATGACCATGAACTTAGTGGTCTTACTCTATCAAGAATCATGATATCACTCCTATCATATAGGAGGGATAGATCTCATCTACATCACTCACATCCCTCCGCATAATTTGTTACATACCCAGTAGTCGCCTTTATAGTCCACCCATTTACGGGTGACGTTTGACGAAGCCAAAGTATGCAACTCCTTATGTAGGGAACCATGGCGACTTCAGGTCCAAGGACTGATAGTCATACTAATAGTCACATGAGAAAGTATATGACACTCATATAACGATCCATGATATTTTCTCATAGCGGGTCATTCAGTATACATTCTCCAATGCATACCCATGTGTCAACTTGATATCTAATATCCATGACTTGTTAGATCAAGTCATCAAGTTGACCTACATGCTAGTCTCAGTGCATTAAAATTGTCCCTGAATGTTAATACTTGACTAGGAATGATTAAGAGTAGTGTTCTCTATATCATCTCACTATCAATTCAACCAATCGATTGATATAGATAAGAACCTTCCACTCAAGGACGCTATTATACTTAGTTATTTGACACCAATACAAGTAAGTATAATAACCATAAGGAAATACCTTTATAAATATATAGGAATATGATACATCAAGTCCATACAACAATCATCACATGATTGGCTCTAGGGCTCTCACTAACAATCTCCCACTAGCACTAGTGCCAATCAGGGTAGGCTCTAACTGTCACGTCCCAGAGGAGTCCCTGTCCGAGAAAATTTCGACAGCATCTCCCCTGTACGGTGGACAATCTGAAACTTTTCTACATCTCACAAATACCTCAGCCACAGGCGGCTGGAATAATAACAATAAAATAAAACATCACCACGCAGTTATATATAATCTATTCAGCCTCTGGCTGTCACAACCACGCAGTTAAGATAATTAAACAGTAAAATAATACTCTGACTCGAAATCCACCCTACTCCACTACACTCGTAAAACTCAAATCCGACGAACTCACCTCTTCTGCCGTCCAGGCAGGCATGTGGTAGAAAAAAAACCAAATCCAAATCCATCGATATAATAAAATCTATATCATGTCCATAAGCAAATAAATCCAGAACATAACAAGTGCAAACAGTCTAGAACAGAAAAGGAAACCAAACGAAAAACCAATCACATCCTCGAGGTCTGTAGGGACCAGCAACTGGAACTCTCTCCTGACAGCATCAACCTGAAAATATCAACAATGGAGGCGGGGTGAGTCCAACACTCAGCAGGTACAATTGATATGCAAAGTAAAGAAATAACACCTAACACTAATCATGCGTACAGTCTCCTGATATAAGAAAGATATAAATATGCATCTGAAGTAAACAGGAGAATGCTGTACTAACCAGGTCCTGAGTATAAGGTCAAACAGTCCGAGTGGTATAGGAATCCTGTATGCATGTCAAACATAGGCATCCAAACAATATGCAGCATATAAATGCAGCAACCACAAACACAAGCAATAAATGCATCATGCATATGATGCCAATGATGCGTCCTGGTCACCCCTGACGCCAGTCGATCGTCTCATACAAAAGTGAGGCCGAGTGGGTAGGGCTGTGACAACCGTGCACTCTGTCGTCACTACTCCTGATGAGTGATGCTGTCGGAGTACATCTATCCTCCTACCTCAAATCATAAATGGGGGAGCGCAATGCTCTCAACTCCCGGTACACGATGACGGGGAGGAATCTCTGCCGGATAACACGTTGTGTCACACTATCCATGAGCGGACCAACGGTGCCTAAAAGAGTCCCTGCTGCAACACACTCTGCCTGAATCGACCACTAACCCATGAGTGGTGGTGTGTGCAAATCCATGTAACTGGCGATGTGCTCAACAATAATGGAGCGGACTATCGCACAGCATGCAATCATGCAAATGGTGCATGGCAATAACTATAAAAACATCCTGACCTAATCCATACATATATAAAAATGCATCATAGGTCAACGAATCCAAAACAATCCAAAGGTATACAAAAGGTATAAAACCTAGGTCCTGAACATGGTCAAGCATGGCATATCACTACCCCTATAAGCATGTATAAACAGGTAAAATATACCTGAGATGCAAAACCCAATCAATCAATCAAGCATGTAAGATTTGGGTAGTGATTAACCGAAACAGATAAGAAACACAATTAATGCAACATGTTAATTTAATTACTAAGCATATCAAATGACATCAGTCAAAAGTACCCGCCTCCGAAAATAGAAAGATCCGATCTGACTCCGAGATACTCGTCTCGCGTCAAAGTCCTGTGTTAAATCGCACAGTTTAGCTAATTCAATTTTAAACAAATAGCTAAACTAATTCCTAATCCACTAACCAGTTAGGGTTAGTTACATTAACCCCAATTACACCGTTATACAACTTATAAACCTAAATCAATAATTATTGCTAACCCAACTAGCAATAATCTAACACAAAGATCGAAACCATAAACCTTACCTCAAATCAACCGCTGCTAGACCAAGCTGCTGCCGGAAAACAAAACTCTACTGCTAGCAAAGATTAATTGCTGCTGTAAATCAAAGGGTCACTGCCAACAAACCTAATGATCAAATAATTATCAATTAATTATGTGTCAATTTATCCTTCACTCACATAAATATTAAATCACCAAATTCCTTACCCTAATACTGCTGGATCAAGGTTTGTGGCTGAAGTTACTGCCGGATCCAGTGATTGCAGCAAGGTGGGGGTCAAAATCTCCACTCAAACACTCCTAACCACATTGGCAGGTTACTCTTTGGTGAAGAGTGTCACTGATTGGAAACCGTAGCCTACTCCAGTGAGTGGGGAAATCGGCCGGAAACTACGGTAGAAGATACCGCGGCAGTGGCACTGTGCAAAGGCTAGGGCACAGCTCTCCGGGAAGATGGCGCCTCCAAGGTCAGAAGAAACACAGTGGAGGAGAGGAAGAAAGAAGCTCGGTGCATCGCCGGCGGCTAGGGCTTCGGCAGCAGAGGAATTAAGGCCTCGGCGTCGACTGTGGTGGCGGCACCGGCGCTAGGGCATGGAAGGGGAAGGCGTCGGGCGGCAGTGAGGAGAGGCGCCGGCGAGTAGGGCAAGATGCGGCGGCGGCGACCGACGCTAGGGCACAGAGAGCCCTTGTGGCCGACGCTCGGCGTCGGCTGGGGCGGCAGAGGAGAGGAGGAGAAGGAGAACCGCCAGATGGTCGGCGGTTAGGGCAAATTCGGCTCGGCGAAAGGGAGAAGAAGAGAGGAGAGAATGAGGGCTCGGGCACGGGCATAGTAACGAGGAAGAAAGAAAAATATAAATGAGGAAAAAGAAAAGAAATAAGGAATTTATAAAGAAACAATTCCTCGTTAAAATGGGGTAGCCTAAACAGGCTTTCCCGGAACCCAAATTTTATCCCCGTTAACTCGTCCATACGAGCTCCGAAAAATTCCCGAAAAATTACCAAAAATTTCAAAAAATTTCCTTATTCATATCCGCCTATTTCCGGTATTTTACATTCTCCCCCACTAATAAAAATTTGGTCCCCAAATTTCAGTATCTACCATCAGCAAGTACTAATAACAGACAACAAATATAAATGCTGAACGGTAACTAAATCACATACCTCAAGTGAAAAGATGGGGATATCGAGCTCGGATAGTGTCCTCGAGCTCCCATGTAGCCTCCTCATCCGAATGATGCTGCCATCCGACTTAAACCAGCCGGATAGTCTTATTCCGCAACTGACGCTCTTTCCGGTCGAGAATCCGTACCGGAACCTCCTCATACGTAATGTCAGGCTGAACTGGAACTGGAATATCTGCCAGCACATGTGTCGGATCAGGTACGTATCTCCTCAGCATCGATACGTGAAACACATCGTGCACGCCTGACAGGGACGGTGGTAGTGCCAGTCTGTAAGCTACTGCTCCGATCCTCTCCAAGATCTCGAAAGGACCAATGTACCGCGGAGCTAGCTTACCTCTGAGGCCAAATCTCTTCACCCCTTTCGTGGGTGAAACTCGTAGAAATACATGGTCGCCAACAGAGAACTCTAAGGGTCTCCGACTCCGGTCAGCATAACACTTCTGGCAGTCTTATGCCTCTAACATCCTCTGTCTGATAATATGGACCACTTTGCCTCACGTTGAGCTCTATGAGGTCTCAACAACTGGGTCTCTCGGATTCTCGTCCTGATCGACGACTGAGCAATCATCGTAACAAGAATACCCTGCTCTGTCTGTCCCTGCTCCTCAATGTCTAACTCAGAGAAATCCTGAATCAAATCTGTGACCACAACTCGGTGGCAAGCTAAAGTCCCTCTGGACCTCTAGCTAAGCGCATCGGCAACCACATTAGCTTTCCCCGGGTGATAGCTAATGGTACAATCAAAAATCCTTCAGGAACTCCATCCATCTCCTCGGTCGAAGATTAAGTTCCTTCCAAGTAATCAGATATTTAAAATTCTGATGATCAGTGAGAATCTCAATGTAATATCTTACAGGTAATGCCGCCAAATCTTCAGGGCAAAAATAATAGCGGCCAACTCCAGATCATGAACTGGGTATTTCTTCTCATACTCCTTCAACTACGGAGAAGCATATGAGAATACTCTACCGTGCTACATTAGAACAGCACTCATATCTTGTAGAAACGTGTCGGTGTAGAGGACAAATCCGTCCTCTCCAGAAGGTAAAAACCAAAAATCGAAACCGACATTAGTCTCCGCTTCAGCTCCTAGAAGCTGGTCTTGCAATCCTCAGTCCAAGTAAACTTCACGCCTTTCATGGTCACGCGTGAAAATAGCATAGCTATGCGGAAGAAACCCTCGGCGAAAGGTCTGTAATATCCTGCGAGTCACAAAAGTGCGGATCTCCTACACTGATTTCGGCTGCTCCCAATGGTAACAACCTCTATCTCCTGTGGAACCACGGTACACTCCTACTGGTGACCGTGTGTTCCAAACATCATAACAAAAGACAATCCAAACCAGCACTACTGATAATCACATATAGATGTTCTCGTCGAATCATCTCTAGATCTATGCAAAGGTAGTGTACGTGACTCACCTCAGATCCGTAATAGATCACAACATCGTCCACAAAATAATGGACACCTATCCAAACATCCTCGACATACCAGGATCACCGAGTCCCTGAAAACATCTAAGGCACTGTAAGCCTATATGGCAAAAACCAATACACATAATGTCCGTATCACAGACATTCCTAGTCATAAGATCTCCAATAATAAATCGAAAAAAATCTGATCATCAATAACATAAATCACCAAAGAATAAATCCTCCAAGGTGAGAGCAACGCTCTATCACAGGAAACACCACATATGTGGAAGCAACGCTCTACCACAAGAAATCCTCAATATGTGGGAGCAACACTCCACCACAAATAATCTGAAATATGTATCTGCAATAAATATAGGAGCAATGCTCCGCTACCAGCAATCCGTGATATGTGGGAGCAACGCTCCACCACAAAATAATACATAAGTACCCCAAGGCACCTAACTATCCAGCTAGAGGCTGTACAAGATCTCCCTACCACAATTCACTGTGGTTAGCCTAGGCTATAACAACCTAGTAACTAATCAAATCCATCATCAACTCTATCAGCATCCTAGTGGGTCATCCACTGATAGGAAAATTAATTGATGGGTTAATTCAACAAATAACATAATGCAGTCACTCCACATTCTGCATTCAGTATAAGTAGAATCATCATACTGCTACCAATGTATACACCTAGCACACATGCTCACACAACATATGTATGATCAACAAAATCCTCCAATTATTATACACCAAACATATTCACAACTCAGGTATATTCAGTATGATATCTCCAACAATGCATACCGAAACCGTGTGCAAAATCAACATAGGTAAAATCAACAATACACCTCAAACCACACTCACATGACATATTTTCACCTATGCCAAGAGTATAACCAACATATACTTCCAATAAAGCATACTAAATCCAGGTGCGCTCACAAATCAAACATAATCAAAAAGATACCTCAAATACCACACCAAACACATATGTACATATCACAACTCAGATTAAATCGACAAAATGCCTCCATCAAAACACCACCGATGTACTTATACTACATCTCGGATTTAATCAACAAGACATCTTCAATAATACCTCCCGATACATACACCGAACTACATAGCTATGATCCATAAGAAACCTACAAACCATATCAGAACATGGATACATATACTATTTGCAAATCGACAGTCTTCCACAAGACTCTTACAACACATAACAATCAAAATTACATGCAACATAGACATGTAAAATGAGCATACCAGCTCAATCAAAGAGACCAACCTTATGCTACCAACACTCATGGATTACGGGTACATCTAAACAAGATTCATGCATATGTATCAAGCATGAATACATCACTCAAAAGTAACCCAAAATAAAGTAGCCTAATCATCCAGTAACAACCCTGCTCTAAGTTCAAAGGAACTAGTATCGGACAAGAAAGGTATACACACCCTGGTATAACATTGCAAGTCAATGCCATATGCTACCAAGACTATATCTAATGGGAAGATTTTATCATCATAAATCCAAATGTACTCTTCCAGTATACACTAGTAACGAGTGTATCCTATAAGTGTTAAGCAATTAGCTCTACACTTCCTTACATCAGCGGGGCCATATACCCCAATGCACCCTCTAAGTTATCCCACCAGATATATACAGTCCATGGTCAAAGTCTTCATGGAATAGGATACATCGATCCGCTATAAACTATCCAAGCCGACAATGATATACGGCTGAATCCGTCCTTTCCACGTCAGTACAAAGCATGTACTCAAATGTGCTCTAGATACATAACTAAGCACAAACAATCTAAAAGTTCAAACCTCTAAAAAATAGAGTATGACAATCCTCTACTGATCAACCAACAAAACTAAATCATTCATCTACTAACTAATCAAGAATACCTTAATCCTCCACAAGCAACTAAGGTATATCAAACCACGATCAAATGATATACTACATTATCAAATAACTAAATCAGTTCATGGGTCAATTCAACACTAATACATCATCTCAAACTAGAGAATGTCAATCCACATAATATCATATGAATAAATGTGTACGACCCAAAAGAAAAAAAAACTAGAATTCAATATCATCGAGACACCCTCATTTTTTTTTTTATCCTCAAAAATATCGGCCCACTAATATCAGATGAATAAGTCTCTACTCTCCATGAGGGTAAGTTAGCATTCAAAACATCAAATCATTATTTATCCACATAGTTCAATATCCGATGAAACAAATATCAATTTTATCATCCTGTTAACTAACCACAATTAACCAGATTTATTAAAATCAAAAATCTCATAGGCACATAAACTCTCGAGCTTCCAATTTATAATCTGATCATCAACTATAAACATCAACCTGTGAACACCATACATGATACTCACTATATCACCATCAATGACAACCCAAATAAAAGATCATCAAAATAGTTATCCCCTAAAAGATCATCAACAACCACATAACATTTACTCTCTTAAATCATTAGAAATCAACACATCAAAATATCTGATCACACAATATCCCTCAACCTCAAACCATTCTCAACAATGATCAAACATGGTAACTCCCCAATAAACAATTTTCATCGTATCGGGTACCCTAATATCCAAAAGATATGAGTATAAAAACTCAACTGACTAAGTCAACAGGAATAGGTAAGTGTCATCCACTACCCAACTAACAATAGCAGAGACTGGTATGTGCCTCCATCTCCTACTAGTAGTAACAGAAGATAAAACTACTGATGCTATGATAAGAAAATCACTAGAGATAATAATCCTTGATATCTATTAAGGTCAATCATGCTCAATGGATAACCCATCACATGTAATATGTGCTACAACATCCAGACAAGTACTAAATAAAGAATGCTAATACCTATCATAAACTATAAAATTAAACATCATACCTATATGCCGTCTGGAGATATTCCATCGTTGTCCAGTCCCCAACTTCTGACCTCAAAATTCCGAACGAGAAACATCGAAAATCCATATAATCCGAAACAGAACTCCAACACATATACATAATGGAAAAATCCATGTAATCCAAAATAACTACCCAGTTTGACTCGCAAACTTGGGCTAACCCAAAAATCTAGAATACCAAAAGCAGGTATCATAACCCGCACTGATACCAATAAATTGATATCAACCAAATACTGAAAATTAAAACAAGTATCGCCAAACCTTAGCGCTTTGATACCAACAAATTGGTATCAGGTTATCTCAAATGTTCCAAATACGAAAACAAAGATCGTAAAACTAGCGCTCTGATACCAAATAAATTGGTATCAGATAAATCTCGAAAATCCAAAACATATAGCAAGTATCGTATACCTGCTCTGATACCACTAAATTGTCACGCCCCAGAGGAGTCCCTGTCCGAGAAAATTTCGACAGCATCTCCCCTGTACGGTGGACAATCTGAAACTTTTCTACATCTCACAAATACCTCAGCCACAGGCGGCTGGAATAATAACAATAAAATAAAACATCACCACGCAGTTATATATAATCTATTCAGCCTCTGGCTGTCACAACCACGCAGTTAAGATAATTAAACAGTAAAATAATACTCTGACTCGAAATCCACCCTACTGAAACTCAAATCCGACGAACTCACCTCTTCTGCCGTCCAGGCAGGCATGTGGTAGAATAAAACCAAATCCAAATCCATCGATATAATAAAATCTATATCATGTCCATAAGCAAATAAATCCAGAACATAACAAGAACAGTCTAGAACAGAAAAGGAAACCAAACGAAAACCAATCACATCCTCGAGATCTGCAGGGACCAAAGACTCGAACTCTCCCGACAGCATCAACCCGAAAATATCAACAATGGAGGCGGGTGAGTCCAACACTCAGTACAATTGATATGCAAAGTAAAGAAATAACACCTAACACTAATCATGCATACAGTCTGATATAAGAAAGATATAAATATGCATCTGAAGTAAACAGGAACTGTACTAACCAGTCCTGAGTATAAGGTCAAACAGTCCGAGTGGTATAGGAATCATGCATGTCAAACATAGGCATCCAAACAATATGCAGATATAAATAAAGCAGCAAACACAGCAATAAATGCATCATGCATATGATGCCAATGATGCGTCCCGGTCATCCTGACGCCATCGATCGTCTCATACAAAAGTGAGGCCGAGTGGGTAGGGTTGTGACAACCGTGCACTCTGTCGTCACTACTCCCGATGAGTGACCGAGTGGACGGGATGAACCTATCCTCCTACCCCAAATCATAGATGGGGGAGCGCAATGCTCTCAACTCCCGATACACAATGACGGGAGGAATCCCTGCGGATAACACGTTGTGTCACACTACCCATGAGCGGACCAACGGTGCCTAACACCCTCCTGCAACACACTCAGCCTGAATCGACCACTAACCCATGAGTGGTGGTGTGTGCAGATCCATGTAACTGGCGATGTGCTCAACAATAATGGAGCGGACTATCGCACAGCATGCAATCATGCAAATGATGCATGGCAATAACCATATAAACATCCTGACCTAATCCATACATATATAAAAATGCATCATAGGTCAACGAATCCAAAACAATCCAAAGGTATACAGAAGGTATAAAACCTAGGTCCTGAACATGGTCAAGCATGGCATATCACTACCCCTATAAGCATGTATAAACAGGTAAAATATACCTGAGATGCAAAACCCAATCAATCAATCAAGCATGTAAGATTTGGGTAGTGATTAACCGAAACAGATAAGAAACACAATTAATGCAACATGTTAATTTAATTACTAAGCATATCAAATGACATAAGTCAAAAGTACCCGCCTCCGAAAATAGAAAGGTCCGATCTGACTCCGAGATACTCGTCTCGCGTCAAAGTCCTGTGTTAAATCGCACAGTTTAGCTAATTCAATTTTAAACAAATAGCTAAACTAATTCCTAATCCACTAACCAGTTAGGGTTAGTTACATTAACCCCAATTACACCGTTATACAACTTATAAACCTAAATCAATAATTATTGCTAACCCAACTAGCAATAATCTAACACAAAGATCGAAACCATAAACCTTACCTCAAATCAACCGCTGCTAGACCAAGCTGCTGCCGGAAAACAAAACTCTACTGCTAGCAAAGATTAATTGCTACTGTAAATCAAAGGGTCGCTGCCAACAAACCTAATGATCAAATAATTATCAATTAATTATGTGTCAATTTATCCTTCACTCACATAAATATTAAATCACCAAATTCCTTACCCTAATACTGCTGGATCAAGGTTTGTGGCTGAAGTTACTGCCGGATCCAGTGATTGCAACAAGGTGGGGGTCAAAATCTCCACTCAAACACTCCTAACCACATTGGCAGGTTACTCTTTGGTGAAGAGTGTCACTGATTGGAAACCGTAGCCTACTCCAGTGAGTGGGGAAATCGGCCGGAAACTACGGTAGAAGATACCGCGACAGTGGCACTGTGCAAAGGCTAGGGCACAGCTCTCCGGGAAGATGGCGCCTCCAAGGTCAGAAGAAACACAGTGGAGGAGAGGAAGAAAGAAGCTCGGTGCGTCGCCGGCGGCTAGGGCTTCGGCAGCAGAGGAATTAAGGCCTCGGCGTCGACTGTGGTGGCGCCGGCGAGTAGGGCAAGATGCGACGGCGGCGACCGACGCTAGGGCACAGAGAGCCCTTGTGGCCGACGCTCGGCGTCGGCTGGGGCGGCAGAGGAGAGGAGGAGAAGGAGAACCGCCAGATGGTCGGCGGTTAGGGCAAATTCGGCTCGGCGAAAGGGAGAAGAAGAGAGGAGAGAATGAGGGCTCGGGCACGGGCACAGTAACGAGGAAGAAAGAAAAATATAAATGAGGAAAAAGAAAAGAAATAAGGAATTTATAAAGAAACAATTCCTCGTTAAAATGGGGTAGCCTAAACAGGCTTTCCCGGAACCCAAATTTTATCCCCGTTAACTCGTCCATACGAGCTCCGAAAAATTCCCGAAAAATTACCAAAAATTTCGAAAAATTTCCTTATTCATATCCACCTATTTCCGGTATTTTACACTAACACCCATTGACCTAGTGTGACCATCATGCTTTCTCTGTGCCAAAACCTTGGTCAAGGGATCAACGACGTTAGCCTCTGTGGGTACTCTGTAAATTTTCACATCCCCTCTATCGATGATCTCTCAAATGAGATGGAAGCGTCGTAGTATGTGTTTGGTCCGCTGGTGTGAGCGAGGTTCCTTAGCTTGCGCAATTGCTCCATTGTTGTCACAATAGAGCTCTATAGGATCGGCTATGCTAGGAACCACCCTAAGCTCAATAATGAACTTGCGGATCCAAACTGCCTCCTTTGCTGCTTCTAATGTAGCAATATACTCGGCCTCTATTGTAGAATCAGCAACTGTGTCCTGCTTTGAACTCTTCCAGCTCACAGCACCACCATTCAAGCAAAACACGAACCCAGACTGTGATCTATAATCATCCTGGTCAGTTTGGAAACTAACATCACTGTAACCCTTTACAGCTAGCTCGCCATCGCCTCCATATATCAAGAAATATTCTTTAGTCCTTCTCAAGTACTTAAGAATATTCTTGACCGCTATCCAGTGACGTTCACCTGGATCTGACTGGTATCTGCTCATCATGCTCAAAGCATACGATACATCAGGACGAGTACATAGCATAGCGTACATGATAGATCCTATGGCTGAAGCATAAGGGATCTTATCCATGCTGTCTCTCTCCTCTCTAGAAGAGGGACTTTGAGTTTTCGAAAGACTCACACCATGTGACATCGGTAGAAATCCTTTCTTAGAATTCTGCATGGCAAACCGTAGTAATACCGTGTCAATATATGTACTTTGACTTAGGCCAAGCAATCTCTTAGATCTATCTCTATAGATCTTTATGCCTAGAATACAGGCTGCTTCACCTAAGTCCTTCATAGAGAAATAATTCCCCAGCCAAGTCTTTACAGACTACAGCAAAGGGATGTCATTTCCAATCAGTAGTATGTCATCCATAGACAATACAAGGAAGACAACTGTGTTCCCAACAACCTTCTTGTAGACACAGGGTTTATCTTCATTCTTGATGAAACCAAACTGTTTGATCGCATCATCAAATAGAAGATTCCAGCTCCGAGAAGTTTGCTTTAGTCCATAAATGGACTTATGCAGCTTGCATACTCTGCCAGTATGCAGTGGATCTACAAAACCCTCAGGTTGTGTCATGTACATATCCTCGAGCAAGTTTCCATTTAGAAATGCGATTTTGACATCCATCTGCCAGATCTCATAATCGTGGTATGCTACAATAGCAAGCATGATCCGAATGAACTTACACATCGCTACTGGAGGAAAAGTTTCATCATAGTCAATACCATGAATTTGCTTGAAACCTTTTGCTACCAAACGACCCTTATAGGTAATAAGTTCATCCATGTCAGTCTTTCTCTTAAAGACCCACTTACACCCAATGGGTTTGACGCCTTCAGGTGGATCAACCAAAGTCCATACTTGGTTGGTGTACATGGATTCCATCTCGGATCTCATGGCCTCTAGTCATTTCTCAGAATCTGGTCTCATCACAGCTTCCTAATAGGAGGTAGGCTCATTCTCAACGAGCATAACGTCGTCATGGTCAGACAAGAGAAATGAGTATCTCTCAGGCTGATGACGTACCTTGTCAGACCTGCGAAGAGGGAGGTCTACTTGAACTGGTTGTTGTTGCTCAACTCCTTACGCAACAATCTCATCATCCGCAACATTTTGCGGTTCCAGTTCAACTTCCATCAAGGCTTCAGTGCTATGGTCCATATCTTGAACTTCTTCAAGATCGAACGTACTCCCACTAGTTTTTCTAGAAATAAAGTCATTTTCTAGAAATACCTCAGTTTTAGCCACAAACACTTTGTGGTGACTGGGAATGTAGAAGTAATATCCCTTCGTTTCCTTGGGATATCCTATAAAATAGCACTTATCGGATTTGGGTCCCAGTTTGTCCGAGACTTGACGTCGAACGTAAGCTTCACAACCCCAAATCCTCATAAAAGACATCTGGGCATCTCTCCCAGTCCATATCTTATATGGTGTCTTTATCACAGCTTTGGATGGAGCACGGTTAAGTGTGAAGGCTGTTGTGTCTAGAGCATATCCCCAAAAAGATATAGGAAGATCTGTGTGACTTATCATAGATCGTACCATATCTAATAGGGTACGATTCCTCCTTTCGAATACACCATTCCACTGTGGTGTTCCAGGAGGAGTGAGTTGGGATAGAATTCCACACTCAGCTAGATAGTCACGAAACTCATGGCTAAGGTATTCACCACCTCGATCTGATCGAACTACCTTAATACTCTTGCCAAGTTGGTTTTGTACTTCATTCTTGAATTCTTTGAACTTTTCAAAGGATTGTGACTTATGTGTCATCAGATACACATAACCATATCTACTGAAGTCATCAGTAAATGTAATGAAGTACCTATAACCACCTCTGGCAGTGACATTGAAAGGGCCACATATATCACTATGTATAAGTCCTAACAAGTCAGTTGCTCTTTCGCTGTGTCCACTAAAGGGAGTCTTGGTCATCTTACCCAGTAGGCATGACTCGCATGTCTCATATGATTCAAAATCAAATGAGTTCAGCAAACCATCTTTATGGAGTTGGGATAAGCGATTCTCATTTATATGACCTAAGCGACAATGCCAGAGATAGGTTCAGTTCATTTCATTTGACTTGAACCTTTTAGTACTTATGTTATAGATGAGGTTCTCTAAGTCTAGAATGTAGAGTCCGTTCATCAGAGGTGCACTACAATAGAACATATCATTTAAATAAACGGAACAATATTTGTTCTTTATTATAAATGAAAAGCCTTTCTTGTCTAAACAAGAGACTGAAATGATGTTCTTTGTAAGAGCAGGCACATAACAACATTCATCTAATTCTAGTACAAGCCCAGAGGGCAGAGATAGATAGTAAGTTCCTACAGCAACAACAACAACCCCTGCTCCATTTCCTACTCGTAGGCCCACCTCGCCCTTCGTCAATGTCCTGCTATTTCTCAGCGCCTGTACATTAGTACAAATGTGAGAAGCACATCCGGTATCTAATACCCATGATGAAGAAATAGAGAGATTGACTTCTATAACATATATACCTGAAGTAGAAATCTCATTTCTCTTCTTCTTCTTAAGATCTTCCAGGTATACTTTGCAGTTCCTCTTCCAGTGCCCGGTCTGACCGCAGTGGAAGCAGATAGCATCCTTGGTAACCTCTCCTTTAGGTTTCATTACCTTGCCTTTGCCCTTGGCTTGGGACTTTCCCTTGCTTTTAGGCTTACCCTTGCCTTTATGCTTTTGCACCATCAAAATGGAGTTGGGCTTTACCTTCTTAAGGTTGAGCTCAGCAGTTCGCAACATGCTTAGCAGCTCAGGTAGTGGCTTATCAATTTCGTTCATGTTGTAATTCATGAAAAATTGACTGTAACTTTCTGACAAGGATTGCAAGATCAAGTCAGTGGCCAATTCTTGGCCAAGTGGGAATCCCAACCTCTGTATGTTCTCTATATACCCAATTATCTTGAGTACATATGGATCTACGGGAGTCCTATCTTGCATCTTGCACTGAAACAGTGCCTTAGAGATCTCGAAACTCTCGTGCCTTGTTTGTCCTTGATATAGTTGACGAAGATGTTCAACCATATCATAAGCAGCCATCAACTCATGTTGCTTCTGAAGCTCAGAGTTCATGGTTGTGAGCATGAGGCATGACACATCTAATGCATCATCTTGATGCTTTTTATAAGCATCTCGGTCAGCTCGCGTGGCAGTGGCAGGAGGTGCCTCTAGAATGGGCTGCTCTAGGACGTACAGTTTTCTTTCTTGTGTGAGAACGATTCTCAGATTCCTGTACCAGTCTAGGAAATTAGCTCCATTGAGCTTGTCCTTGTCAAGGACAGAACGCAGGGAGAAAGTGTTCGTGTTTGTCGACATGACAATCTACAACATAAATAAAGCAGAAAGCAAATATCATATTCCACTGATCATTTAATTAGGTCTTTAACTAAATGATGCTTCCACTGAATTATATGGCTTTTGTATAATTAAGTCATGGATGTGGTCAAACCACACTACTAGATTCATATCAATTAGCTATAATTCTCGTGGGACAAGATCCACATCATACTACGCCTTGAGTTAGCTTTGGCTAAATCGCCCAAGACTTAGTATGATCAGTAGATAACTAATTATCAATTACATCTCTATGCAACTCTTGTTTATCCAACCGTTGAAAAATGCCTATAGTTTTACTCGATCCAATTGAGTTAACTAGTTATACTCAATCTAATTGAGTTTGTACTCACCCAAGCTTTGATAGGCGGGATCAAGATTGTCCCTCCGCACCCTACCAAGATAATATGCGTTGCTCTGCTTTGGCAGATTCAACAACAACAAATGATCGACGTAGTGATGGGTATCAAAATTGGTAGGCATTTCGAGTTGACTTGATTAAGATCTAATCTAATCATGAATGTGTATCATATACACATTAAGGCACTAATTACCCTACATTAGCATGCATCACATACACACAAGCAAATTAAATTGTGATGAGGTCATGACCCTACTACGATCTTCTCAAGACAATGAGAAGATCAGACGGTCAACCTAGGGATAACGACTTCTTCAAGTGCCTCCTTTGACCGCCATGTGTTGACAACATCCTGCTCGTAACTCCTTCTTGAGTGGACCTTCCACCGCTTCATTTTGTACATTACAAATATGAAACTCGAGTTACATTCGAGTCTAAAGTCTATTTACAACAGGAACATAAATAAAGGAGGCACGACACGCAGGTCGCATATCATATACAACATGCACAACATTAAAATGGCACGCAGGCCATATTATGAATTACAATACAATTTTAAACCAATCAAATTGGATTTTTGGGCCATGACCATCACAATATCATATATAATTCTAAATTATGTATTTTACATAAATTTCTATAATTTTACTACTGTTTTTATCAATTTTATGAGTCACAACTCCGCGGCGGTCCCGTTTAGCGATTTTCGGGCGCGATCGCGAGACAATGCCCCTTGCGGGGTTAGGAGAAGTGCCCCTTCTTGTGAAATGAATATCGTGAGTGTCCCATCTTGATCTAATAGCATCTTAAGTCGCTGTCCCAAAACAAAATAATTTTGTTTGGGCGAGACCTTGCCGTTTCGGAAGATTTTTCTCGGTATTTGAAGCCTACAAGTGTCCAAGCATTTGTTGCTTCGCCTCTACGAGAAAAATACTCATAAAATCCATAAAAATAGAAAAATTATAGAAACTTACAGATCTAAATCCTTTTTCGTAAAAAAAAAATACAAACATGTACATGCTTCGCACGTGGCTCTGATACCATTGTTAGCAATTCGAGCCGCAAAAATCGCTTTTTGCGTTGCGGAAACCCCGTAGCTAGCCACGGATCCGTGCGAAGATAAATAAAAATTGTACATGTACATGTTTTTCTACACTAGATCTACCTTAGATCTACATGAAAAAGAAGTATACCCTTGTTGCGATGCCCTTCGCTTATCCCGCTCGTCCAAACGATTGCTGGATCTCGTAGAGTGTCAAGTGTACACTCCTCTACACGTATCCACACGGACAAAAGGTGGAGAGAACCACTTAGAGTGTGCTAGCACCCTTGAGAGGTCTCGGTAATGGAGGAGAAGAAGAGCAAAAGAAGAGAAGAAGACGAAGAAGAAGCCTTGAATGAGAATTCACTCACCACTAATGTGGCCGACCACTTAATGGAGGTTTTATACCTCCATATAATACCAAGAGTCATGGCTCTTGGTCTTCCTCATGAGGTGGCACATAATGATGTAGCCTTGATGATATGGAACACCATCATTGGCCGGCCCATGCCAAGTCACCATGACGTGGCATTTGGTCAAGTCAAACTTGACCCTTCATCTTCCCTCTCAAGTCAAGTCAAACTTGACCTCTTATCTCCCATGGTTGATCAAATCTAACCATTGACTCAAATCAATTTAATTTAATGAATCTCTATTCATTGGTTTAAATGGACTCAATGAATCATAATATAAATTAGACTCATTCGACACATGAATCAAATTGAGTCCAACTCAATTAGTCTAATTTGGATTACTCTTAATCCAACTTGGTTCATCACATGAACAATCCTCTTGGTCCATCATATGAACCTAATCTCCATCTAATTTCCCTTTGTGTGTGACCCTATAGGTTCTTGTAACGTTAGCAATGCTCCTAAACCCATTTAGAAACATAAGTAATGAGCGGTATCTAGCAACACATCATTACTACCCAAGTTACAAGAATGTTGAGATCCAACATCACCATTGTGACTACTAATTGTGACTCTCACAATATGTGACAATGTCCTTCTATCCTTGACATCTAGATTGATCAATTGAGGCATAGACCGTGTCATCCTCTAATCAATCTATGTCTTGAACTCCAAGTAGACTCACTCTAATCAAATAAGCCCAATATCTCATATTGACTTATTTGGGCATGCCCATGCACTTAGTGGTCTTACTCTATCAAGAATCATGATATCACTCCTGTCATATAGGAGGGATAGATTTCATCTACATCACTCACATCCCTCCGCATAATTTGTTACATACCCAGTAGTCGCCTTTATAGTCCACCCATTTACGGGTGACGTTTGACGAAGCCAAAGTATGCAACTCCTTATGTAAGGAACCATGGTGACTTCAGGTCCAAGGACTGATAGTCATACTAATAGTCACATGAGAAAGTATATGACACTCATATAACGATCCATGATATTTTCTAATAGTGGGTCATTCAGTATACATTCTCCAATGCATACCCATGTGTCAATTTGATATCTAATATCCATGACTTGTTAGATCAAGTCATCGAGTTGACCTACATACTAGTCTCAGCGCATTAAAATTGTCCCTGAATGTTAATACTTGACTAGGAATGATTAAGAGTAGTGTTCTCTATATCATCTCACTATCAATTCAACCAATCGATTGATATAGATAAGAACCTTCCACTCAAGGACGCTATTATACTTAGTTATTTGACACCAATATAAGTAAGTATAATAACTATAAGGAAATACCTTTATAAATATATAGGAATATGATACATCGAGTCCATACAACAATCATCACATGATTGGCTCTAGGGCTCTCACTAACACTAAACTTTTCAAAGGTTTCAGACTTATGTTTCATTAGACACACATACCCATAACGAGAGTGATCATCAATGAAAGTAATGAAGTAGCTATAACCTCCTAGTGTATGAGTTGACATTGGTCCACATACATCAGTATGTGTGAGCCCAAGTAACTCATCAACTCGTTCACCCATTCCAAAAAAAGGTAACTTTGTCATCTTGGCTTTTAAACATGAATCATATGTATCAAATGTATCTATTTCAAATAATTTGAGAACTTCAATCTTTTGCAATTCAGGTATGCGTTTCTTGCTTATATGGCCAAAGCGAAAATTCCACGAGCAAGGAGTTAATTGATTATCTAATCGGGTGCGTTTATTGCTCGTATCTATATTGAATGTGTCACTAGATGTATCTAACGCGTAGATGTCATTGGATAAAATTTCAATGTCATAAAGAACATCATTCAACGTTATATAACAACAATTGTTATTAAATTCAAATGAAACCTTTTTTATTTAAGTAAGAAATAGAAACAATGCTCTTTATTAATGCGGGAATAAAATAACAACTATCTAATTCTAAGATAAGTCCACTAGGAAGCTGTAACAAGTATATTCCGATAGCGACTGCAACAACCTTTGCTCCATTCCCAACTTGCAGACTTGTTTCTCCCTTGACGAGTCTTCTGCTATTCCTTAGTCCGTGTATGTCATTATATATATGTGAGCCACACCCAATATCCAATATCCAAGTGTCTGAGGAAATAACATGACAATAAATAATGAAAATACCTGAGAGGATGGGGCATCAGATGCCTTATTCTTCTTCACGGACTCAAGATAGATCTTATAGTTTCTTCGTTAGTGTCACATCTTACCATAATGGTAATATGGGTCCTTTGGAGTTAGCTTGGTCAGTTTATTCGAGACCAAAATTGAATGCAGATTAAAAGAAGTCATAATTAAATGATTAACCTAGAAATACAAAAATGAGAATATATGAGAGACATGAAATTATTTATGTAAACAATTTACAAAAAAAAATCGTGTTTATTTATCAAATTCAAATACCCTTATTTTTAAATTTGGAAGATGGTAGATTTTCTCCAAGTGGGTTGATATCCACTATAGATAAGAATAACCTTGATTTTGGCCAACAAGTTATTCTTAGCTATAGTGGTGGGTAACAAGTTTACCGATTGCATATCACTTATATGTAACTATCATATTATGCTAGCAATTGATTGATCTTCACATACATATCGGGTTGTTAATGTTAAACCCTAAGGTTATTTTTGGTGTGATCAACCAAGTTAGGTTAGGTCATGTTATTTTTTGATCCTTGTGTCTAAGTGTGCAGGAGCTTAGGAGCACTGGAAGTTGAGCGGAAAATGCGACCAGCGAGAATGACGACATGAGAGAGAGCCGACGAACTCAGTGCCTCCGAGGGACGAAACGCCGCGGAAGAGTACGAGAAGCCGGAGTGGAAACCTACTCGAGGAGAAGGCCGAAATTGGGTTCAGGTGAGCCTTATTTCGGTTGGTCGAAATCACCCAGGCGATCGGAGCAACAGAAGAGCTAGAGTGGAGCTATAGAGCTACTAGAGGCACCTTCAACAGGAGTTGAAGGCACCTCCACGACCTTCAGGCAGAAGGTGCCTTCAATGGCTGAAGACGCCTTCAACTAGCCATGGAAAGTGCCTTCCATGGCCATGGAAGGCGCCTTTGACCAAGTAATCTGGGCATTGGTGGAAAGGATAAAGGTTTATCCTGTGCCTCATTAGAGGCACCTTCCAGCCCTATGGAAGGCGCCTTCAACCTAAGGATAAGTTTTTCCAGGCGCTATGAAAAGACTCCTGGACCTAGGAAAGAAACAATAATTTCTGTATTAATTTCCTAGCAATAGTCTAAGCTATTAGCGAGTGTAAAAGGCTTCTCCGCCTTCAGTGAAGGAGACTTTTTAAGAGCTTCCATTTGGCTTGGATTAACAACCAGCTAGGTTGTAACCAAGTAAATTTTGGTGTCTTTTACTGATTTTATTTAAGTTATTATTTCTTTATTATTTTATTTGCTATTGCTACTAACCTAAGTTGGAAGATTGAGGAGAAAGGTATTTTAGTGTTTTAGGCAACTCAACCCTCTCTAGCCGGCCCATCGGATCAACAATTAACACATTAACAAGTATACATCAAATGCATATCACCCAACTTCACCTCTATCCACATTGATCATGGCTTTGGCACAACAAATCAACACTTCAAGTTTAAAACCGGGTTAATCATGATATTGCATCTCTATGGTTTGAATATATCTAATTTCAAGTTTGAGCTTGACTTTTGCCAATAACTCAAGCAAGAACTTAAACTCTGGTTCTTACCATATTAATGGAAGGTGTAAGTTTTAATATTGTGTAAGGGATTTGATCTCATCTACATCATGCAAATATTCTATCTACATGACATTATATGCATGACATAAATGATGACATGACACATCGTACGCGTGTCATAAATGATGACACGACACATCGCACGTATGATATAATATGACACATCACACATGGTAAGATTTAATCACATCACATGCATGACAAAATCTAATCATGTTATAATGAATGTGTAGCAACCACCCTCCTTACTACTACTCTCTAAGGGCGACCGTTACCTAACTACTACTCTACTTACTAGTGTCACTTATGCTATTATTAGCGACACTTAGATTTATCACGGCCCAGAGGAATTCCTACCGAAAAATTTCGGCAGTCTCCCCTGTACCGGTGACCAAATCTATAATACAAACAATATATATACGCGGCCACAGGCGGCTGGAACACATTTTATTCAACCACGCAGTTATAAACAACAAAAAAAGAAAGAACTACTCTAGCAAAAACAACCAACTACATCACTCCACAAATAATGAAAGTGACTAATTACATATGCGGAAATAAACTCAACTACAATCCCAAATTTAATATAACATTAGAAGAAAACTAAAAGCAGAGTCTTGACAATTTTTGCCAGCTAATTCTGGATCTCTCCACAGTCCAGAGATCACACACCTTCATCACCACCACCATCCTGTCGCCTCTCTTTCATATCTTAGCTTTTCCTTTATCTGCAGTAGGAGGAAAGAAAACAAAACTATAAGCGAAAACGCTTAGTAAGTACTAATCTATCTCACAAAAACTCGAAGTGCATAAAAGTAATGCAATAATACTGAAACTGAAATGCTAAAGCAAAGCTGCATGTACTCATGGTATACAGAAATAAAACTGAATACTAAACATGCTCACTAACTGACAGGAAAGTAATGAAACTACTACTGTAGGCTTAGAATTAAAGAACTAAACTTTTATTGATTCTAAGCATAAACTTGTTTCATTTTCTTATATCCTTATACTAAAAATTAATTTTTTAATTTCTCTTTCACTTTCTTCTTCTTGTGTTCTTACCTTTCTTATACTAGAAATTAATCTTTTAATTTCTCTTTCACTTTCTTCTTCTTGTTCTTCTTTTCTTCTTTGGGCCCAGGCTTAGTACCATCTTTGTTTTGCGCGCTCTCTAATAGTGACTGAGGTAGCGAGCGTCTAGTCCTATGAGGTAAAGACCTTGGTCTTACCAGGACCAAGACCTTGGAATTGGTCACCTGGATTTGTTTAACGACAACCTTGGAAGTCGGGTACTAGCCTCTTACTTTAGTTTACTTGTTATCTCTTTTTAACTAGACTTTAGTCTTTTTCTTTACTCATGCTTCTTATAATCCTTAATTGGAGCCTATTAGAATCCTATAGATATATCTAACAAGTATAGGATTACAATTAACCAAGCATGCTACATGAAATAACACAAGGGAAGCAGATCTGAACTCTCTAAGCACGTTATAAAACAAGGCAAAGGAAAGCAAATCTGAACTTACTAATCATGCTATAAAATAGAGCAAAAGAAAGCAACTTTAAGCTTACTAATCATGCTATAAAATAGAGCAAAGAAAGCAACTTTAAGCTTACTAATCATGCTATAAAATAGAGCAAAGAAAGCAACTTTAAGCTTACTAATCATGCTGTAAAGTAGGGCAAAAGAATGCAACTTTGAGCTTTCTAAACATGATGTAAAGTAGGGAAAAATAAACTAACTCTGAACTGTTATAACAAGGTTATTCTTGCCCTTAAAACAGTAACAAATAATCTGTCCAAACTTACTAATATACTAAGTTGTGCATGCTCATTTAGTGGCAAGGGAAACTAATCGTGCAGGGCTCAAATTAATGACTGTACATGTTCATGGAAACTCAAGAAATCAAAAACTAAATGCTTAACATCAGAATTGATCATGCACTAAACGAGAACGTAGTTTAAATCAAACCTCACAACCAAGACTATAGCAAGAAGACTAACAGTATACTCAAAATATGAACCATTTCAAGCTCATTATGCAACCCATTTCATGCTCGTTGAATGTCAATCAAATTCTGATACTGCTTACTCATTTTAAGTGGTTGTTCATACTTGTTCAACTACACAAGAAACATACAACCAAGAAATCTAAACTGTATGCTAGGATAACAGGATTGTTCATGTTCATGGAGGTAGCAAAGCAAAACCAAAACTAGGACTAAGATGTAACACATATGGCTATTCATGCTTGTTCGGACATCAAAGGATCCGAAAACAGAAATACTAACAGAATCTGAAATTGTATGCTTGTATACATATGAATTCGTTTAAGCTTACTGTAATTCCCGGAAAAACTGAAATGCTACATGATTGATCTTGTTCAGCAAATAAGCAAACAACCCTTAATAGCACACCTAAATAAAATAGCTATTATTGTTCAAGTAAACTGAAATTGTGTACTTTGAATAGAAGAGCTGTTCTTGCTCCTTACCGTGACATCGCAAGGTATAAGCAGAATTTCTTACTGTGATACTAAATGACCCTGATAAAACATAGCCTAGAAAATCTAACTACATGTTTAAACAACAATTAATTCATGTTATTTACACAACATACACAATTAGGCTACATGATCAGAAAAATCTACTCAGATTAAAGATTCATGGCAATCACCAAATCTGTACTGCGGCAAAGAATGCAAGATAGGGAAACCAAATCCGACAGCTACTCCTACCGCAGGTGAGTAGTAACTTACACTTTGTTTGCTTGGACTTACAACCGAAGGAGCTTTCCGGTTAGCTCAAGCAGAATCGCCGCGCACGCGAAAGGAGGAAGAGAGGAATTAGGCTTCGGTGATGGTGCCTTCTTGGATGAGGGTTAACTCACCAACCTTACTGTTAACAGCAACTTGTTAATTCCCCAAATCCATAACCAACCTCAGATTCCAAATTTTGCTCAGAAATAGAATACTTTGGACCCAATTAAGGTAAAGCATAAAGGTTACCCTTGGCTTCTTCTTCTTCGGCAGTGGCTGACCGAGGCTGGCAGAGGCAACGGATCTCAATGGATTTGGGCAGTCGGCAACGTCTCAACCTCTGGCAACCCCCACCCCGACCCTACTGCCTGGATATGAACGGTTGGAAATGGTGATGCGGCTCCGACAGCGTCGATCACAGGGAGTCGCAGGGAGAAGGGCATAAGGTTGCCGGGGCATCGGCCTTCGCATGCGTAGCCGTCTGCGAGGCAGGCCGTCGTCGGGCGGAGGAAGAAGGGCCGGGAAAAGAGGTCGCCGCCGTCGCGAAGAAGGGGAAGGATCGAGTTTTCGGCGAGAAAGGGAGACGCCGTCGCGAGGGAGAAGGAGAGGAATTTTGAGAGGAAATCTTTAGGTTTTCCGGAAAATAAAAACCTAATTTCTTTTCTTATACTCGGGTTATAATCATAACCATGCTTTAAACCTAATTCTCTCCATTCTTAGTTAACAAAGCCCGTGTAGCTCAGCTGGTTGGGTTGTGTCCGATTGGGTCAGTCCGACCCGAGGTCGTGGGTTCGAGCTTTGGTTTGGACAATTTTTGTCCAAACTTCTTTCGTTTTGTAAAAATACCAAACGACCTCCAAAAATTGCGTAAAAATACTCTAAAAATTTCTAAAAATCTCTAGAATATTTTAAAAGTATTTTCAAATATTTTTATGGACTTTTAAAACTCAAAATAGGGAAAATTGGGTCGTTACAGAATGTATACAATATGGTATGAACATGACATAAATTTATATATGTTATAATTCTATTTGGAAATAAAAATGTGTTATAAATTTGATTTTAATAAATCAAGATTTATTTAATCAAATTAGGAAACTAATTTCTAAATTTAATTAAAATATTTCATATAGAATCTTTCTATCAATCAAGAATCTTTAATTATTTTAGAAACAAATTTTCAAATTAATTTCCTAATAATTTAGGAAATAAATAATTAATATTTCTTAATTTATTATAAATAATTTAAATCTTGATTTTTTATGATTTTCTACATATTTTCAAATTTGGTATTTCCTAACAATTTAGGAAACTTTCTAAAAATAGAATATTTTAATAAATCCAAAAAATACAGAAAAGATTAATTCTATAATTTAATTTAGAATATCTCAAATCAGGATTTTTAATGATTTTTAAAATCTTTTCAAATTTAGTATTTCCTAACAATTTAGGAAATTTTCTAAAAATAGAATATTTTAATAAATCCAAAAATTCTAGAAAAGATTAATTTTATAATTTAATTTAGAATATTTTAGATCTAGAATTTTTTAAAATTTCAGAATCTTTCTATATTTGGTATTATCTAACAAATTAGAAAATTTTTAAAAATAGAATATTTCTTAAAATTTCAAAATATTCTAGAAATAATAATTTATAAATTAACATAATATTTCTAAATTTAATTTTTCAAAATTAGATCAGAAACTTTCCAAAAATAGAATTTCCTAACAATTAAGAAAACTTCCAAAAATAGAAAAAGTCTTAATAATTCCAGAAAAATTTCAAAATTAATTATAACACTAATTAGGAACCATAAAATAATTTTATGATTATATCGAAGCATGATTAGACTCTAATTCACTGTTGGGATATGTCCAATACGGGTACGTGCTAGATTATGTTTTGTAAACATGCACAGTGAAAAATTAAACAATAATAATTCCTAATTATTACATCACATACACCACACATATACAAGGATAGAACATGCTAATTAAATCACATAATTAAAATTTTATGGAAAGTAAATTTACACTAGGTATACCTTACAGATGACCTATAACTAGAAGAGCATCAACCGTAGCGACATTGTCGAACCTCGTCTCTATTCGTATCCACGCCGAACTCCTTAAGATAACTCCTTGAGTACATGCCTCTCCTTTGAAAGTTACTAGCCATGAGCGAAGAAGAGGGATCAAGAGGAAGAAGAAAAGCACACAAGGGAGAGTTTTTCTCCCTTATGATGGTCACGACAGCAAGAGGGAGCACCTTCTTGTTGGCAGCGGGAGAGAGGGGAGAGGGAGAGGAGGATTATGTTTCCAAAAGCCAATCAACTAAATAATAAAACTTGTATCTGTAGGACCATTGCGGCCGACTAGAAGGGAGGTTGAATAGCCCTGCAAAAATAAACAAAGACCCTTCCCGACTTTTCAAACTAACACTTGTATAAAAGTAAAGCAATAAATGAAAAGCAGAAAAGAAAGAGGCACAATTGTTTACTTGGTTACAACCGATGTGGTTGTTAATCCAAGGAAAGGATGAAGCGCACTATCAATCTCCTTCAGGCGGAGAAGTCTCTTACAACGTTGAAGCGCAGAAACAGAAGCTTCACTACAACTAAAGCGTACAAGTGTTTAGAAATGAAATGTTTGTAATTGTTGAAAAACTTCTGGACCAAGGCCATATTTATAGCCTTGGTCGGGGCACCTCGAAGGGTTCCGGGCACCCTAGGGGGGATAAACTTTATCCCCCAACGATCAGATCGAGTCAAAACTCGATCCTGGTCTAAAGGCTGGTTCGGGCGCCCGGAAGGGTTCCGGGAGCCCCGGAGGGGTCCGGGCGGTCCGGTCAGCTCCGGGTGCCCCGGACCCCGAAAGTCAACTCTGGTTGATTTTTTCGTCCGGGACCTCTGCTCTGTTTCAGTCCCGCCTCGGCCCGGGTCTTCCGCTCCGAATCCGCTTACTTGGGTGATCTCTACCATCCGGAATAGGACTCACCCGAACCCAACTTTCGGTCTTCTCGAGTGGGCTTCCCTCCGGCTTCTCGTCCCTCGGAATCACAGCGTGTTTCCTTCTCATCTGCCGACGTACTCATCCGCAGTCTTCGTCCCTCAGACGCACCGCGTGCCGTCCTTCTCGCTAGCTGCGTCTCTTGCTCCCCGAGCAATCTTCCGCTCCGACTTTCATCCCTCGGAACCACCGCACGCTTCCTTCTCGTCCACCTGTGTACTCTTCCGCAGCACCTCGTCCCTCGGACTGCCGTCCTTCTCGCTAGCTGCATCTTCCGCTTGACTACCTGTGTTCCTAAGCTCCTGCACACTTAGACACAAGGTTAGAAATAAACAGGACCTAACTTACCTTGTTGATCACACCAAAACAACCTTGGGGTTCCAACAATCTCCCCCTTTTTGGTGTGATCAACCCAAGTTAAGCTAGGGTTAAAATAGACATAAAAGGAAATTAAGTAAATTAACATAATTTGCAATTTAAGTGCAAAAAGATAGAAAAGATTAAATCTATCTACCTCCCCCTAGACTTATACTTTCCTTTCTCCCCCTTTGATTACAAAAAAATGGGGTTCCAAGAAAAAACAATCTAAGGGTTTAGAAAAAGTATTTCTAAAAAAATGTTCTAAGTTTTTAAGAAATTTGGAAAATTTTTCTAAATAATTTAAGCTGAGATTTCTAGTTTCAGGAAAAAGTTCTTAACTTAGGAGAAAATGATTTTTGAGAATATTTCTAAGTACAAAAAAAATCCTAAGTAAAAAATTTTTGAAATCAAAAAAATCCTAACTTAAATTTTTGAGAATTTTTAAGCACATTTTTTTTTAAAAAAAATGACTTAGGCAAAAAAATTTCTAAGTAAGTATATTTCTAATTTGAAATAAAATGTTTTGAGTAACCTTTTTTTTTAAAGCACTAATTAATTCTTGTATTAATTCTTCATTAGTAAGTTAATTAAACATTTATTTCAATATTTTGGCTTCCAGGTCATGGCGAGGCACTAGGCCTTCTTGGTTATTGGAGCAACAACCACTTCCTTGACAAAATCTTATAAAGAAATTCTTTGTTTAATTTTCTCACTTAAAGCGCTAATTTTAATTTTTAAAATTTAGTTTAAGCATGATTTCAGAACCCAATATAGGTTCCAACCTACTGGATTAACTAAAAAGTTTTTAGGGACATATTTTCTTGAAATGTTCCTAATTTGTCCCGGGTGATATTTAAAGTACCAATTTAAATTATTAAATCTTCTAAAATTGGTTTTAGATGAACATACATAGTTTTTAGGTTATCTATTTGAATTTTCAAATTTTGATTTTCTAATTTCAATTTTTCATTTTCCAATTTTGATTTATCTAATTCTACTAAAGGGCAGGATTTAGCTAAAATTATTTTTAAATTTTTTATTTTTTTTTTCTAATTTACAGCAGTCTTTAGTTAATAACTTAACAAATTTAAAAAGTTTATCAGGAGGAAGAGAAAGTACCTGACTTACCGTGTCGAGTTCGTTGTCCGTGTCTCCCCTTGAACTGCTGCTTTCTTCTGACGAAGCTCCTCCTTCATCGATGCTCTCGATGCTCATCTCGGAAGAGCTTGACTCGCAGTTGTCATCTTGATGACTCGCCATCAGTGCGAGTCCGGAGAATGCCTCGACTTCCGAGTCGGACGACGTATCGTCCCACGTCGTCTTTAGGGCCTTTCACTTTTGAATAAGCTTCTTACCCTTCTCCTTGTCTTTGTTCTTCAGCTTGGGGCAGTTGTCCTTGACGTGCCCTTCTTCGTCGCAGTGGTAGCAGCGGATCGTTCTTTTCTTCTTTCCCTGCGGATGGTTAGTAGATCTGGATTTACAAAGTTTCTTGAATCTTCTTACCATCATTACCATTCCTCATCGTCGAGAGAGGATTCCGATTCTGGTTTGTCTCTCGAGGCTTTGAGGGCAACGTTGTTCTTGGGCTCCTTCATTCCTGCACATCTTAACTCATGCACTTCAAATGTTGAAAAGAATTCTTCTAATGAAATCTTTTCTAAATCTTTAGAAATGTAAAATGCATCTACTAATGATGCCCATTTGGTATTTCTAGGAAAGGAATTTAAAGCATACATGAGAGAATCTCGGTTACTTACCTTTTCTCGGAGATTCAAAAGTCCGGTAATAATTTCTTTTATTCTTGAGTGCAGATGTGCGACTGACTCGTCTTCCCCAAGTTGCAGGCTGGTGAGCTGATTGCGAAGTAGATCTCTTCTGGTGAGCTTGGCTTCGGACGTCCCTTCGTGCAACTTGAGGAACTTCTCCCAAAGTTCCTTTGCCGAATCGTAGCGCCCGATCCTGTTGACTTCTTGAGGTGGAAGAACGCTTAGCAGATGATATTCTGCTTTACCGTTCACCATGAATTCAGCCTACTCCTTTTTTGTCCATTGACATTTTTCCTTACCTTCTGGAGCTACATAGCCAGATTCCATTGTTAAGGTTAATTCAAAGTCTGTGGTAAAAAATACCTGCATCAGATTCTTCCAGGAGGCAAAATCCCCTTTGTATTTCGGTGGGTGGACGCTTGGTCCGGCCATCTCGTTGCTTCGTTCGACGGTTAGTTCTCCTGAAGCACCTCGGCTTTGATACCACTTGTAGGACCGTTGCGGCCGGCTAGAAGGGGGAGTTGAATAGCCCTGCAAAAATAAACAACCTTCTCGACTTTTCAAACTAACACTTGTATAAAAGTAAAGCAGTAAATGAAAAGCAGAAAAGAAAGAGGCACAATTGTTTACTTGGTTACAACCGATGTGGTTATTAATCCAAGGAAAGGATGAAGCACACTATCAATCTCCTTCAGGCAGAGAAGCCTCTTACAACGTTGAAGCGTAGAAACAGAAGCTTCACTACAACTAAAGCGTACAAGTGTTTGGAAATGAAATGCTTGTAATTGTTGAAAAACTTCTGGACCAAGGCTATATTTATAGCCTTGGTCGGGGTGCCCCTAAGGGTTCCGGGTGCCCTAGGGGGGATAAACTTTATCCTCCAACGATCAGATCGAGTCAAAACTTGATCCTGGTCAAAAGGCTGGTCCGGGCGCCCGGAAGGGTTCCGGGCGCCCCGGTCAGCTCTGGGCGCCTCGGACCCTAAAAGTCAACTCTGGTTGACTTTTTCGTCCGGGACCTCTGCTCCATTTCAGTCCCGCCTCGGCCCGGGTCTTCCGCTCTGAATCCGCTTACTTAGGTGATCTCTGCCATCCGGAATAGGGCTCACCCGAACCCAACTTCTGGTCTTCTCGAGCGGGTTTCCCTTCGGCTTCTCGTCCCTCGGAATCGCGGCGTGTTTCCTTCTCGTTCGCTGGCGTCTCATTCGTAGTCTTCGTCCCTCGGACGCACCGCGTGCCTTCCTTCTCGCTAGCTGCGTCTCTTGCTCCCCGAGCAATCTTCCGCTCCGGCTTTCGTCCCTCGGAACCACCGCACGCTTTCTTCTCGTCCGTCGGTGTACTCTTCCGCAGCACCTCGTCCCTCGGATTGCCGTCCTTCTCGCTAGCTGAGTCTTCTGCTCGACTACCTGTGTTCCTAAGCTCCTGCACACTTAGACACAAGGTTAGAAACAAACAGGACCTAACTTACCTTGTTGATCACACCAAAACAACCTTGGGGTTCCAACAGTATCGAATTCTCTCCTAATTACATCTATATATAATTCTCTTTAATGAGTTGGATTAAAATGCTCAAATACAACCCATTATCGCTTAACAAAAAATTAGCCCATTAACCCCTTGGTTTGGTTCACAACTAAACTAAGTTGGTTCATGACTAATTTACGATTAAACCAAATATGGTTCAACTCTGCCAATAAGAGATGTAGCCCATTTACGCTTCCATCATGACAAATATTTTCATATTTGTTTTATGTATGGTCTAATCAAACATTTATCTCTTGATTTAAGAATCATATTGTTTAACTTGTTTTATATCTTTTAGAGACTCGTTAGTGCGTGTAACCCAATAGGTTTCTAATTTATCTTGGATATCCATAATTAACTACTTAATTATAGAATGATCATGAGTGCCACCCAGTAGTACATTATGATCCTCAATTAGCTGAAAAATCAAAGTTGATTTTAGAACTAATTCTAAACCCTTCAACAACTACAATGAGTTGTGCCTTGTTCCTTTCACTTATCTTATACCCACTTGGTTTAGGACATGGTCTATGTGTCTATCTCCACTAGACTGATTACGTCACACCTAGCCCAAGTAATACTTCCTCATTCTGCAGATTAAAATTACTCGTACATGTGTCTAAGAGTCTTGCACTCTTAACATGTGATGCTTTGGCTAAAGACTTTGAGTAATAATCCTAAGAAATGATCATAGGGTATACGTCTCCTTGCTAGGAGCGGTGAATCTTCTATGAGCTCTCCAAATATCTTCAGCCATTTCAACTTATACCCAATCATCCCGGATTCACACCTCAATGAGGTGCTTCTTTAAGATGTCAAAGTATAAGTCTCCATAACCAAGATGACTTGTATACCTCAAGTCGAAGGAAACATACACTCGAGCTACAGTAAGAGCTTCACAAATATATCCCTATATATAGATAATCATATGAAGTCTTATAGCGAGTCACTCTAATGAACTAGTTTCCATAACTAGCATCCACGTTTAACTCTCAACATTCCAATGTCTCCATCTAGTGAGAAAATAGCTGCTTGGTGAACCAAGGAGTATAACTCGTACTAGTCTTATAGAATTGATGATGTCCGAATATATCAATTCGACAACTAGGGAAATTCCAATACATTCATAATTACATATGTGGAGATAATCACTAGTTGTGATCCAATCATAATTTCTCTCATACTATGAATTATATTACGTACATTCAGTAAATGAGTTAAGATAATCAAATATATAATATACACTCAAATAGTGAATCTATATTTAGTAAAAATCGTAAGGCAATTGCCTTAGGACATCCCTTAAAATCTAAAATATTTACTCTTGTTCTCATGCTCTAAGTGATCTCTCGTCTTCTATGCTATAACATGCTGTAACTTCGCTCCATTTCTGATTGGCAACACTCGAGTAACATTTTCATTTATTTTTGTGTTGTCATATTAATTATATTTATGCTTAACTTTTTAGATTTTTCTATAATGGTTTTCCATCTCTATGTTGGTTGACCCTAGGAATATCGTACCGATTCCACTGTACAAAAATTTTGTACAAGTGTCGAATATTTTCTAACAACCTATTGTGTTCTTTAGAAATTAAATTCGGAATCGCAAACGGAACTTAACATTATTGATTCCAAATTTAACTTATCTGTTCTTAGTGGTTTAGACTTGGATCGCAAACGATGTTTAACATTATTGATCCAAATCCACCCATGTCACAAATTCAATTAAATATTAATTTCAGAAATCGGCTTCCAGGTTAAACATGGCGAGGCACTAGGCCTTCTTGGATATGGGAGCAACCACCACTTCCTAGACAAAGTCTTTCAATGAAATCCAATATTTAATTTCCTTATATAACCCTAGGTTTAACCAAAAGGAACAATCGAATCACAAATTCAAAAAAAAAAACACAAACTCGAATCACAAATTCGAAACCTAGAATTATATGCCTCTTGTGTTTAGAATTCATACAAAGAAAAACTAGTATGATGCAGAAAATAATTACTAGTTATACCTTTCTTTGTAAGTAACAACCTCTTGATCTTCTACCGTATTCCTCTTCTTATCTCGGACGTCGTGTGGGCGACGATCTATCGAGATGAGAACCACCCAAGCCCTTCTTCTTCCATCTTCCAAGTTTCAGCCAAGCAACCTTCTCCAAGAGATTATAAGTCTCGGCCACCAACCAAGCTCGAGGGAAAAATTAGGAAACAAAACCTCCTCCTCCTCCTTCTTCTTCTTCTCCAAGCTAGATCCGGCCACCAAAACAAGCTCCTAGAGGTTGAAGAGGTTCGGCCACTAAGGAGGAAGAAAAGGAGGATATGAGGAGATGTTATGGTCGACCACCACCAAGGAAGAGAGGAGAGGAAAATAGAAGAGAGTTGTTGTATGGTGAAGGCATCTCTATCCCCTCTTTTATATTCCTTGGTCTTGGCAAATAAGGAAATTTAATTATTATTAAAATTTCATTATATTCTTTTCCTTTGGTTAATAAGGAAATTTTAATTAAAATTTCCTTTAACCCTTTATATGGTCGGCCACCTTCAAGAGCTCCAAATAAGGAAAATTTTGTACACAAAATTAAACTTCCTTATTTGCTTCCTGAAATTTTTAAAATAAAAATTTCTCTAATAATTTTCCTTTCATGGTTGGTTATAAAAGGAAACTTTTATAAATTAAAATCTCTCTATTAAAACATGTGGATGATTTCCAAAAAGGAAAGTTATCTTTAAAATTAAAATCTTCCTCTCAATCTACAAATAAGGAAAGATATTAAATCTTTTCTTAATCTTTTGTAGAAACTATAATAGGAAAAATTTAATTTTAAAACTCTCTTTTAAAATCATGAACATGGTTTTATAAATGGAAAGTTTTATCAAAAATTAAAATCTTCCTTTCAATCTACAAATAAGGAAAGATATCAAATCTTTTCTTAATCTTTTGTAGAAACTATAAAAGGAAAGATTTAATTTTAAAACTTTCTTTAAAATCATGAGGATGATTTCATAAAAGGAAAGTTTTATTAAAAATTAAAATCTTCCTTTTAACTACAAATAAGGAAAGATATCAAACATTTCACTTAATCTTTTGTAGAAAACTATAAAAGGAAAGATTTAAATTTTTAACTCTCTTTTAAAACCATGGTATCCACATAAGAAAGATTTTAAAAAAATAAAATCCTTTTTAATTTAATGTGGTCGGCCACACCAAACTTGGATTCAAGCTAGGGTCGGCCACACAACTTGGCTCATCCTATTTGCTTGGTCGGCCCAAGCTTGCTTGGCCGGTCACCTTAGGATGGGTATAAATGTGGGTATAGGTGGGTATAATACTTTATTAATAAGAGGCTACGATAGGGACCGAGAGAAGGAATTGGTTTTGGTCTCCCGATGAAATTAAGCTTCCCGTGTTCGCCCCGAACACCCAACTTAATTTCATCAATAATAATTCATTCCACTAAAGAATTATTATTGAACTACCGCACCAATCCCAAATTACATTTTTGGACTCCTTATCATGAGTGTGTTAATCTCCCTGTTTTTAAGATGTCAGATGTCCACTAATTAATTGAGTTACTGACAACTCACTTTAATTAATATCTTAGTCCAAGAGTAGTACCACTCAACCTTATTGTCGTGTCGGACTAAGTCCACCTGCAGGGTTTAACATGACAATCCTTATGAGCTCCTCTTGGGGACATTATCAACCTAGATTACTAGGACACAGTTTCCTTCTATAATCAACAACACACACTATAAGTAATATCATTTTCCAACTTATCGGGCCTATTGATTTATCGAGCTAAATCTCACCCTTTGATAAGTCAAAGAAATAAATACTAAATATATGTGCTTGTTATTATATTAGGATTAAGAGCACACACTTCCATAATAACTAAGGTCTTTTTCTTTTATTAAGTCAGTATAAAAAGAACTTACTTTAAATGGTCCTGCTCAATACACTCAGAGTGTACTAATGTAATTTATCAATCAAGATAAACTAATACCTAATTACACTATGACTATTCCAATGGTTTATTCTTTCCATCTCAGTCGTGAGCTACTATTTATAATTTATAAGGAATTGATAACATGATCTTATGTGTGTGACACCACACATCATGTTATCTACAATATAAATTAATCGAACAACTATACTTATAAATGTAGATATTTGACCAATATGATTCTTATTTCTAAGTAAATGTTTATACAAAAAACTAGGCTTTTAGTATACATTCCAACACTCTATAGGCTTTTTGAAAAGGGTAAATTAAAAATAAGAATTATATTTTTATAATTGACGTGTGTGTCTATATTCTTGATTTGATTGATCAATTATTTTCATGCTCAATTGTTAGCTAAATATTTTACATGCTTACATTACTTTATCTTACTTGATTAAATCAATTTAAGTAGTTTTAATTTCCATTGTGCTACTCTATTAATTCAATTATTTTTAGTTATTATCTACTCATAAAATTTATAATGCTATTCCCCCCTCCTCCTCTAATATCGAGTCTGATTCTACAATTTGTTATTAGAATGGATTGAGATTCCCCTACTTTTTAGTAAATCCTCTCCAGTCTCTAAAACTATAAAAGGAGACAAAGGGAAGCTATTTGAAGGCATCAAGGGTTCTCTAAAATGTCCCTATAAAATCAAGGAGGAGGCCACATTTATGACATGAAAGGAGTTACCACACCAATGACTTGTCTCTCTAAGGTCACAAAGTAGTTTTCATTATCCTAGGATTAGGGAGTAGCTCGACGATATGTTTGATGATTGATAGATGTGATTTCCCTTCTTTTTTCTATGACATGTCCAATTCTTGATTGGTTCTAGCTTGCTTTAATTATTCACTTACGTTGCGGGATTTAAGATTGGCTATTAAGCTCTTTAGGATAGATTAATGGGTGAAATCCTAGCTTATAATCAAAGAAAATAAATGTACGTTGGATTCATAGAGAATAGGGGATGGACCTAACAGTAAACCATAATTAATCTCTAACTTATAAAACTGACTCAAGAGTTCCTCTACAAAAGTAGTTGAAAGCCCCCCGCCGTGTACAAAATAAACTTTGTCGCCGAGTAGAGACGGTTCTTTCCTCCCCACATGGATAAAAGTAAATAAACAGGAATTAATTCTAACTCCCACATCATGAAAAAAAGTAAAAGGTCTCGAGAAGAAAATGGTCCTATTTGACCGCTGTACATTGCTAGCATGAGAAAATAGAACAATTGTAAATTTTTAGTAACTGGCCAAGCTGCTAAAGTAGCTAAACTGGTGATAAATCCTGTCAGTAAAATGGGTCCTATGGAAAGTCCATCGATTCCCAGTCTCCAGTGAAAATCAAAAATATCTATCCATTTAAAATCTTCTTCCAATTGGATTAATGGGGTTTACATAGTATGTCACTGAGCATAAAGGGTTAGTCCTGATTTAATGTAGGAGTTGCTTCAGGATAGACACATCCAGGGTTTTATTTCTTTTCTTCTTCTCATAGACTCATCGATCACCTTAGGATGAACCCCTTCGAGTATAATCTAACATTGAGATAAAAGAGAAAGAATCACAATTAATTCATCAATAATCATCGTGGTGAAACCAAAATCCTAGGATTATCTCAAGATTTGGTTTTCCCATAGCTTTCCATTTAGTTCTTTTTCTTAGTTTGATTTACTTTTACAACAATTCCTTCATTCTGATTCATTTAGATATCCTACTTTTCACATAAGATGGTATTCAACAATATGGTCCTAGAGGTCAATATTTTTATTACTTAACAACAGCTATGCACTTGCTGTTAGCACATCAGGTAACTTGATATGAGGCAAAGTCCTAGCCGAAAATCAAACAACAGAAATTCTGAGAGAGACTAAGTAACATAAGTCCTAGTTGGGAACCAGACAGTGGAAAAGTCCTAGTGGGACTAAGCAAGAAAGATCTAGTTGGGAACCAAGCAAGACAGACCTAGTTGGAAACTAGGTAAAGAAAATCCAAGAGAGTCAGCTGAAAGCTAAAGTCTTGACAATAAGTCTAGATGGGTCAACTGAGAGTTGAACATTTAGCAAAGTTAAGTGAGCTACTTATAATATTACTATTACTTATTAAACTTTATCTTGCAGGAAGCTACTCGACAGTTGAGAGGTGGCAAGGCATCTCGAGACAAGTCCACAAGAATGTTGTAACACTATGACTTTGAGAGGTGGCAAAGCCCTATAGAAGGCTATGAAAAACACGAGTAGTGAGCAGGATAAAGCTGTTGGATCGAAAGAACTAGAGGGGGTGAATAACGCTCATGGATTTCACGTTCATTTTAGAAAACTTCAATTAAATACATAGCAGAATAATAAAACACAAATACAAACACCAAGAGTTTTACTTGGTTCGGAGCCTGTGGCGACTCCTACTCTAAGGCCTATGCTCGTTGAGCGTTTACTTAGGGCAATCACTATCAATTCGGAAGTTACAATTTGAAGTACAATATAAATGAAAAACTTATACCGACAAACAAGGAATTAGTAAACTTGAAGCTTCTGGTCGTCGCAGTCAAGTTGCAGCTTTATTGGATCGTCCTTTGAGCAGCACACGGAAGAAAGATTACATTTTCAATTGCTATTCTTGCTGCTGGTCGAACTAGACATATATAGCCTGTTGAGGGCGCCTCCAATCCCCAAGTCAGCCACGTGTGGATAAGCCCTGCTTTGTCACTGCTTATCCTCCTAAGGGGGCCTCCAAGCTCCATGGAGGGCGCCCTTCATCAGCATCCAGGGCGCCCTCAACCTCTATGGAGGGCAACCTCCATCCAGCGTCCAGGGTGTAACGACCACCCTTCTTACTACTACTACTACTCTCTAAGAGTGACCGTTACTTAACTACTAACTCTACTTAACCGGTATAATTAAAAACCACGAGGAATCCCTACCGAAAAATTTCGACAGAGTCTCCCCTGTATCGGTGACCAAATCAACAATACAAACAAACTATACTCAGCCATAGGCGGCTGGAACATATATTTTCACAACCACGCAGTATAATATCACAAATAAAAGAAGGAAACTACTCTAGCAATAGCAAACAACTATATCACTTCATCAATAGAACCCAACTACAAGTGCGGAATAAACTTAATTACAAACTTAACTCATAATAATATTTAAAGAAAACTAAAAGAACTCTAAACAGAAAAGTCTTGACAATTCCTTAGCAAACTCTTGATCTCCCCATAGTCCAGCCATCACACACCTTCATCACCACCACCTTGTCGCTTTCCTTGCTAAATCTTTTCCTTTCCTTTATCTGCAGTAGGAGGAAATGCAGTCTACAAGCATAAAGCTTAGTGAGCGCTATCTACTCACAAAAACTCGATATGCAAGCATATAAATAAAAACATGCTAAAACTGAATGCTAACATATAAAACTACTCATGCTCATAAATAGCAAAGGAATCATACTAACTGATATACTAAACATGTATAGCTAATCATGCTCATAAACTAATAAAACTATAACTGCATACTGAAAGCAAATAAAGCTAAACATGCTGAATAATCTAATAGCAAGAAACTAATAAAACTACTACTGCATGCTTCAAATAACAAGAAACTAAACTTTCTAATTCTAAACATATTTGAAGCTTGTTTCATTTATTTCAAAACTTATACTTTAATACTTCAAAATAATAACAAACTTCTTTTGGGCCCGGCATTGTACCAATTTGCGCGCATCCTTAATAAGAGTCGAGGTAGCTAATCCCGAAACTACTAAGGTACTTCTAGGCGATCTTGTGCCTAGGGGCGATCTAGGAGCCCACCCAATGGACCTTGTGTCCTGGACCTTGTGTCCGGTACATGCCATAAAGTAAAATACTTTTTTTCTTTTTAACTATTACTTCCTTATACTTGTTATTCTTCAATTCTCTTATAATAAAATGCCTTGGCATTTCTTTGAGCACTTGATATGCTACTGATCCCAATTCTTAAAAATTAGGGATCCTATTAAGACCTTGGTCTCTCTTTCTTATAACTTCTTATAAATCCCTAAAGGATTTATTAAAACTCTTATTCTTCCCACCTACAGGTAGATCCTAGAGTTTTTATAGAGCATCAGGTTTCTTTAAGCATGTATCAACAGAATCAAGCAAAAGAAAGCAAATCAAACTTCTTTTAAACATGCTACAATAAACATAAATCAAAGGGAAACAAACTGAGCTCTCTAAGCATGCTACAACAGATATGAATCAGACAATCTAAACATGTACAATCACAGAAGCTAATTATTCTTAACTTCAGCTTTGGAATGTCCATTTCCACATCACTATACAGATGTATTAAAAGGTCTCTTGAGTTTCAGTTCAGAACCATATTTGTTATCAAATTCCATCTAGTGACTCCGTGAAGTTGAAAACCAACTAGAATTAAAGGCACATTCTATTCACTCATGTTTTGCAGAATCAAGATCAGGATAAGGATTTGTACATTAAATCATATCCGAGCAAATAGTACACTGGACATGGAAACTTATTCAAAGATCATTTCAAACCGAAGAAACACCACATAAACAGGTAATCAAGCTATCATTCTGTAAGAAGATACGACAATGTTAATTGTTGAATGCATGAGTATACTTCCATAGGTGTGTTTGTAATGTCAAATGTATTAACGCACCAAAAAAAAAACAATGTTTCAAATACCATTGTCTTAACAAAGTTTCTTCAGAAAACTTATTTAGTGAAGGGGGTGCCTACACTGCATCTAGTTATGGCTGCACAAGATTATGCAATAGAGCTTGTCAAAATCCAAATCATAGCATGATAAAATTATTTTCAACACAACCATTTTGGGTTAGCTATAAATATATCATCAAGCAAATCACAAAGCAGCAAATCTCGGAGCAAAGGAAATCACAACCTAAATTCTGCATATTCCATGAGAGGAAGGCTAAATCCCTAGCAACAATTCCGAAAAAAAAACATGAAAGGAAACTAAAGCTCTATCAATTCCTCAATTCTGTACAGCAAGTTCCAAAACACAGAAAAAATCTAAACTAAGATGCTACCCAATGCCATTAAACTGCATGCTCCGAATTAAACCATTTCATGTTCTTCCTTGAACCTCACGGCAGCAAACAAAATCCCTAAACATGCTTCATAGTAAAACTCGAACAAACAAGGAAACACCAAACGAATCGGAACTACTTCTACTGCAGGTGAGAAGCAACTCACCGAGCGTTCTTGGACTTACAACCGACGGAGACGACCGCTAAGGCTTCGAAGGTGTGGCTGTTTCGGCGAGCCCTTGACACCCGTGTGCTCTCCTCGACGAGGTGACCACCACCGTGTGAAGATCTCACGAAGAAGGTGCTCGGACGGCCGTCGAAATCGATGCCCTAGGCTCGGCGTTATTTCCGCCCGAGCACAGAAACGTCGTCGCGCGTGAAGAGAAAGAAGAGAAGAAAAAAAAATCGGGTTTTCGGCAAGGAAGAAAACCTAATCCCTTTATAACTAGGTTTTCTATTACTAGCTATACTTTAAATATAACCTGTTCTTTCCTTAATTAATAAAAACTCGCTGGCACAACTGGTTAATCGGCTTTTAACTGAAGCAAGGGGTCTCGGCTTCAATCCCTCAGCCGCGCACTTTTTCCCAATTTATTCCCTAATCATTAACTATGCTTTAAACCTAATTCTCACCATATAAGGTTAACAACACCGTGTAGCTCAGCTGGTTGGGCCGGTTTTACTTGGGTCAGTCCGACTCGAGGTCGTGGGTTCGAATCTCACCTTCAACGTTTTTTTTTAAAACTTCTTTCTTTTTGTAACCCTACTAAATGACCTCCAAAAATTACGTAAAAATACTCTAAAAATTTCTAAAAATCTCTAGAATACTTTAAAAGTATTTTCAAATATTTTTATGGACTTTTAGAACTTAAAATAGGAAAAATCGAGTCGTTACACAGGGCACCCCCAAGCTCCATGGAGGGTGCCCTCGTGCCTTGTTGAGGGGTTGTCGACCACGTGACCCAAGGTGCCTTTAAGCTCCATGGTGGCGCCCCGGGACTGTTCATCCGAGGCTTTCTTGTTCATTTTACATCTTGCAAGGTATGTTAGTCTACAAATAAAGTATACCCTGCAAAACAGAGTTAGTACAATAAAATAAGACAAATAAAAGTAATTTTGACAATCACCAGACTATTCAGTTCTGACTTTGGACTTCCCCTCCGGAAACTCTAGGTCGACCCGACACCTACTGTTCCCTCACCGGGGAATGCGTCCTCACCTACTCCACTCAGGAGAGTTTATCTGTTACCAGTTGATCCTCCAGACCAACTGGACTTTTACTCAATGTCTGAAGCTTCCGGTCTTCATGCTGGACTTCGCTCCATGACCTATCCAGTCTTCTACCCGGTTCATGACACTAGGATTTCAACCTAGGGTTACCACCCTCTAGGATTTTGCCTGAAACTCTCGACCCGCCAAGACTTTCCGCCTAGGATTACCACCCACTAGGACCTAGGGTTACCGCCCCCTAGAGTTTTCCCTTTGCCTAACCACAGGTAGGACTTTTTCTCACCTAAAGTTACCACCCCCTAAGGTTTTCCACCTGCCTAATCGTAGTTAGAACTTTTACATAAGTACATTTAGGACTTTCCTGCAATCTCATTCAAACTCGTTAGATACAAAACAACTTAACTTTGGACCCTTTGACATAATCAAAACACAAGTTCGATCGTCGGATGCTTCCTGCACCAACAAAAGCCACATCAAAACTCACAAGGATGAGAAATCTAATTTCATGACTCAGGTAAAATCTTATAAACCACTTAAACTATTCCCTCAATGGTTAGCTAAGGCTTAATTAGACAAACAAATTGTAAAGTTTTTGGAAATGATCATGAAACTTTATGTGAACACACCCTTCACCGAAGCTTTGCAACAAATGTCTACTTATTCTAAATTTCTGAAGGATATACTTTCACATAAAAGGAAGATCGAAGAATATGAAATACTGGCTTTGACAGAGGAGTGTAGTTCACTAATCTAAAATAAGTTGTCTCCTAATCTCAAAAATCTAGATAGTTTTTCTATTTCTTGCATGATTTGTGATATTCACTTTGATAAGGCCTTTTGTGATCTTGGTACTAATGTAAGCCTCATACTACTTTTTACCTATAAGGGATTAAGTTTAGGTAAATTAAAACTAATAAAGATGGTTTTATAGCTTGTAGATCGTTCTATTAGATACCCATTGGGAATTTTACAAGATATCCCCATTAGAATTGGTAATTTCATTATTCCTACATATTTTGTTATACTAGATATAGACAAGGACCCTTGGATTCCTATTTTTTAGAGCAGACCTTTCTTAGCCGCAGCTTGAGCTATAATTGGCATTAAAATCCACAAACTTTCTCTAACATTTGGTAAAGATAAAATTGAGTTCAATCTTTCTCATGCTATTAAATAACCATTTTTTGAGAATGTTTTCCAAGATTGACTGGGTACAACAAGAAGTCAAGTGACAACTTGAACTCCCAACAACTAACACGGGTTGGTCATGTTTTTTGATATGGGTGTGCCCTTTGCTGCCATCTGACCAAGGGGCTCCCAACAACAAACATAGTCGTGCCAAACCACATGACTTTCTAGTGTCTTTCAATAGCCCCCTTGGAATTGTGCTTGATCAATGAATAATCATCAGACAAAGAGATTAGTGAATATGCTCAATTTTTGAATGAAAACTCACACCGTCGTCACAAACAAATAGGAACTAAAAAGCTAAAACCATATCAAAGACCAATGAAAGGGGAAGAGCCATCGTAGGTAGAACTTAAACCCCACCCTTCGACTCTCGGGTATGAATTTCTTAGACCCAACTCTACCTATCCAGTGATTGTTAATTCAAATTTGAATGATGTTGAAACTAAAAGCTACTTAGGGTTCTAAAATTGCATAGGAAAGTCTTAGGATATAATATTGATGACATTAAAGAAATTAGACCTTCTAAATACATGCATAGAATTTTTCTTGAAAATGATCACAAATCTTGAATTGAACACCATAGGAGGTTGAATCCTAACATAAAGGAAGTTATCAAAAAGAAAGTATTAAAGTTGTTACTTGCAGGCATAATCTACCCTATCTCTAATAGTGAATGGGTGAGTCTTCCACATGTTGTTCTTAAGAAAGGGGGGATCACTGTGATCATCAATGAAAATAATGAACTAATCCCTGCTAATTAACCATTATAAGATGGAGAATGTGTATTGATTGCAAGAAATTAAACAAGGAAATTAGGAAATGTAGGACCGAGAAGGCGATGGGGGGATGGGAGGGTGAATATCATGAGTTAAAAAAACTATCTTCTCTTTTTCTGAAACAAATTAAAGTCGTAGTGGAAAAAAAAACTAACTTGAGATAAAAGGATTTACTTGGTCATAGTCCAGTGACTACTACTCTAAGGCCTACATTCCCTTGGATCATTTTCAGATAGGCAAATACTATAATTTTCCCTTCTAAAAAACTTTCGGAGGTGAAGAAAACTTCTTACATATATGGAGGATATAGTTGAAGGGACTAGAATTCCGTTCTATTTCAATTTTCCCTGTACAAAAATTATACAAGTACAGAACTTTTCCTAACAACCCACATTTTCGATCAGACATGTGTTTGATCAATCGAGCAAGTACTTGACGGATCAAAGCACACCTTGATCAAAATATAAGATCGCTAACCGCTTGTGTTGGTATTCAGGATCGATACAAAGAAAACTAAACTAATTGCATAGCGGAATCAAAGAACTAGTTGTACCTTTCCTTTATAGCGAAAGACCTCTTGATCTTCTATTGTATTCCTCTCCTCTTCTTGGGCATCGTGTGGGCGACGATCTACCAAGATAACAAACACCCTTTCCTTCTTCGTTTCCAAACCGCCGACCACCAAGAAAAGCTCTAGGATGAGGCACCTTCTCCTCTTCCTCTTCGTTTCCAAGTTGTCGTCCACAAAGGATGCTAAGCAAGGGGTGTCGGCCCTAGCAAGGAAGAGGCGCCGACCCTAGAAAGGAGGAGGCACCGACCCTAGCAAGGAGGTGGAGGTGGCACCGGCCCTAGCAAGGAGGAGGAGGTGGCGTGGACCCTAGCAAGGAGAAGAGGATTGTGGGAAAATTAGGTTTTGGGGCCGCCACCTACTCCCGTTTATAATCCTTACCGCCGACCCTAGGAAGATGATATTAACCAAAAACTAACCATGGATGGGTGGATGCGAGGCTTTATATAGAGGCTACAACAGGGACCTAGAGGAGGAATTGGTTTAGACCTCCTGATGGGCTTGAGCTTCCTGTGTTCAGCCCGAACACTCAACTCAAGTCCATCAATAATAACCCATACCACTAAAGAGTTATTATTGAACTACCGCACTAATCCCATATTACAATATGGGCTCCTTCTTATCATGAGTGCGTTAATCTCCCTGTATTTAAGATATCGTATGTCTGTTAATTAAATGTGTTACTGACAACTCAATTAATTAATATATGATTCCAAGAGTAGTACCACTCAACTTTATTATCATGTCGGACTAAGTCTACCTACAGGGTTTACATGATAATCCTTATGAGCTCCTCAAGGGGACATCATCAACCTAAATAATTAGGACACATATTTCTTCTATAATCAACAACACACCATATAAACAGTATTATCTCCCGACTCATTGGGCCTATTGATTTAACGAATAAATCTCACTCATTGATAAGTTAAAGAAATAAATACTAAGTATACGTGCTTGTTATTATATAGGGATTAAGAGGACTCACATCCATAATAACAGAGATTTTATTTTTTTATGTAGTTAGTACAAATCAAACAACCTCAAACGGTCCTGCTCAATACACACATTGTGTACTAGTGTAATTTTATAGTCAAAACAGACTAATACCAAATTATACTACAACCGTTCCAATGGTTTGTCCCAATCCATCTTGGTTGTGAGCTACTATTTATAATTTATAAGGAACCGATAACATGATCTTCTGTGTGGCACCACACACCATGTTATCTATAATATAAATTAAATGGACAATTACATTGACATATATATAAATATAAAATGTAAACATTTGACCAAAGTGATTCTTATTTAAAAATATTTCAAAATAGATGTTCATATAAAAGTTAGGCTTATAGTATACATCTTAACAATCTCCCACTTATAATAAAAGACTATGCTGCCATAAATGCTGTCATACATCTGATTCTCATCCCCTCAACATGCCTATCAAAAGCACTCGCCGGAAGGGCCTTAGTGAAAGGATCTGCCAGGTTATCTGCTGATGTAATCTTGGCAATAATAGCCTCTCCTAGTTTTACGATGTCTCGTATCAGGTGGTACTTGCACTCAATGTGTTTACTTGCCTTATGGGCTCGTGATTCCTTCGAGTTTGCTGCTGCACCACTGTTATCACAATAAATTGTGATAATTTTGGATAAACCAGGAATCACATCTAAGTCCTTCAAGAAGTTTCTGAGCCATACAGCTTCTTTGGCTGCCACATACTCAGCTTCCATGGTTGAGTCTGAAACGCATTTCTGCTTAACACTCCTTCATGCTATGGCTCCACCTCCCAAAGTAAACACATACCCTGAAGTTGATTTACTATTGTCCCTATCTGATTGGAAGTCCGAATCCGTGTAACCCACAGGGAGCAAATCATCTACATGGTAAACCAGCATATAATCTCTAGTCATTTTCAGATACTTTAATATATGCTTTATGGCAGTCCAATGTCTCGGTCCTGGGTTACTTTGATATCTACTAACCATGCCCACGGCAAAATAGATATCCGGTCTCGTACATAGTATCGCATACATTAGGCTTCCTATAGCCGAAGCATAAGGAACTGCCTTCATCTCCTCTATCTCCTTTAGTGTCTTAGGACACATCTTTTTGGATAAAGGTACTCCATGCCGAAAAGGTATAAAACCTTTCTTGGAGTTTTGCATGGTAAAACGAGCTAGGATAATGTTGATGTATGAAGCTTGGGATAAGCACAACATCCTTTTCTTGCGATTCCTTATTACTTTGATCCCAAGAATATGTCCACATTCTCCCAAGTCCTTCATATCAAACTGCTTGGACATCCATACCCTTACGTCTGACAACACTTTGACATTGTTGCCAATGAGCAAAATGTCATCTACGTATAGTATAAGAAATACCACCACGTTTCTGTCACTTTTCTTGTATACACAAGACTTATCCGGACATTGAATGAATCCATGAGACTGGATCACTTCATCAACCAGATGTTCCAAGATCTCGAAGCTTGCTTCAGTCCATAAATGGACCGATTGAGCTTACATACAAGATGCTCTTTGGCCTTCGCAATGAATCCCTATGGTTGCTTCATATAGATGTTTTCTTCAAGACTTCCGTTAAGGAAAGTTGTCTTGATATCCATTTGCCAAACCTCATAATCCATATGAGCAGCAATAGATAAAAGAATCCGGATAGACTTAAGCATGACTACCAGTGAAAAAGTTTCCTCAAAATTGATTCCCTCTTTCTGAGTATACCCCTTCTCAACAAGCCTCGCTTTAAAGGTTTCCACCTTCCCGTCTATTCCTCTTTTCCTTTTGTAGACCCATTTACATCCAATGGATTTTACATCATTTGGTGGTTCTACAAGCTCCCAGACTTGATTAGAATTCATAGATTCTATTTCAGAGTTCATTGCACTTTGCCAGGATGTTGCATCTTTATCTTAGAGTGCTTCATCATATGTCCAGGGATCAACTTCATGTTCACCAGGGATCAAGTCTAAAGACTCACCCAAAAACATGAATCTTTCAGGTTGCCTAACAACCCTCCCACTACAACGAGGCACTACTTGTAATTGTGCACTTGTGGTATCTCATCTTGTACCGTAGGTACTAAAGTAGAAGTGTCCTCTCTTATTTCCTCAAGAATAATTTTACTCATGGGCTTGTGGTTCATTACATAGTCCTCTTCTAAAAATCGAGCATTGGTACTAACAATTACCTTATAATCTTTAGGACTATAAAACAAACCACTTGTCATTTTTCTAGGATATCCGACGAACAAGCGAACTTCTGTACGTGATTCCAACTTATCAGTGTCTCCCTTCAGCACATGTGCTAGACTACCACAAATCCAAATGTGTTTCAAACTAAGCTTACGCCCATTCCACAATTCTGTGGAAGTAGAGGGTACTGACTTAGAAGGTACTAGGTTCAGAATGTACGCCATCGTTTCCAGAGCATATCCCCAAAACGAATTTGGTAATTGTGAATAACTCATCATTGATCTAACAATTTCTATAAGAGTCTTATTCCTTCGTTCCACTACACCATTCTTTTGGGGTGTACCAGGTGCAGACAATTGGGATTGAATCCCGACCTCTGATAAGTAACTCCTAAACTCTCCTTAGAGGTACTCTCCTTAGAGGTACTCTCCACCACGGTCAGACCGTAGTGTCTTGATACTTTTACCATGACATTTCTCCACATCAGTCTTGTACTTTTTGAATTATCAAAGCACCCAGACTTGTGGCACATCAAATAAATGCACCCATATCTCGAATAGTCATATATAAAAGAGACAAAATATTCAAAACCACCTCTTGCTTGGATAGTCATAGGCCCACATAAATCAGAATGAACCAATTCCAACACTTCTTTGGCTCTATACCCCTTTTCCTTGAAAGGTCTCTTGGTCATTTTTCCTTCCAAGCAAGACTCGTAGGTCGGAAAGTTTTCCACTACCAATGAACCCAAAGGTCCATCGGCTATTAACCTTTGAATCCTACTCAAGTTAATATGACCCAACCTTAGATGCCAAAGATATGTTTGGTTCACTTCCGAAGGTTGCTTTCTCTTATTAGAATTAGAAGATGTATTATTAATTTTCATTTGTTGCATCGTGGAAATTATTGGATTTAGAGTATACAAATTGCCAACCAACGCACCAGAACAAATAACCGCCCTATTTTTCTTGACAACCACTTGTCATCAAAAGAAACAGAATATCCATCCATAAATCATTTAGAAACTGAAATCAAGTTCTTTCTAAAGCATGGTACGTAAAGATAATTTTTTAAAATCAAAGTTTTATTCCTATCAAAAGATAAATAAACATCTCCCACTACAACAGCTGCCACACTCGTAGCATTGCCCATGTAGACGGTGATCTCCCCTTCATGTAGTCATCTGGTTTCCTGAAACCCCTGCAATGAATTGCAGACATGATCAGTGGCTCCCATATTTACACACCAGGTATTGGTAGATAACACCGCTAAACATGTTTCAACAGAATAGGATATACCTTTATTGTTCCCCTTTCTGCGAGGACAGTCTACCTTCCAATGTCCAGACTGCTTGTATGTGAAGCATTTGCCCTTGCCCTTCGGCTTCTTCACACCTGCCTACGACCTAGTCCCTTGAGGTCGAATCACTTTCTTTGCCGAACCAACTTGTTTCTTCTTCTTCTTTCTGCCTTTCAGCTTAGAGGCAGAAACGTTTTCAGTAATGTGAACTTAAGAACTTTGACGAAATAGCCCTTCTGCCACTTGGAGTTCTGTCAGAAGTTCCGCCAACGAATAAACCCTTTTTTTCATGTTGTAGTTCAGGCGGAACTGCTCAAAACTCTTGGGCAGCGTTTGGAGAATGATATCGACCTGGGTTTCCCCATCGATTTCAGCTCTAAGGGCTTCTATCTCATTCAAATGAGCCATCATCTTGAGGATATGATCCCTTACGGGTGCCCCCTCAATCATGGTGGTCGTCATTAAGTTTCTCATAGCCTCCTGCCTGGCAGCCCGATTCTGGTGTCCGAAGAGTTCCTTGAGATTGAGCATCATGTCATAGGCAGTGGGTATGACTTGATGCTGATGTTGCAGTACATTTGACATAGAAGCCAAAATGTAACACAGCGCCATCTCATCTTCCTTGACCCATTTCCTATGTCTCTCTATCTCCTCTTCACTAGAATCCTTATCAGGCACGCTAGGACAGACCTCAAAAAGTATGAACTTATATTCTTCAGCAGTTAAGACAATGTCCAAGTTCCGTTTCCAATCAATATAATTTGGACCAGTAAGTTTATTTTCTTTTAGAATAACAGCAAGAGGATTGAAAACCATTTTGAAATCCTGAGAATCACGAAATAAAATATTTGGTCAAAACTTTAGAATTTAAAATAATATTGATTCCTTAAAAAATATAATTTAAATTCACCAACATCTCAAAACACCATGAATTTCGTATGTCATGATAGTGTGGACGTATACTAATTCAAACATTTGTAAGAGGATGGTTTACCCATTAATTTTATTATCTTTGCAACCTAACTTTATGACAAATAAAATTAATAGTTAGTTTATCTTCGGCCATACAAATAATAACAGTGACTCCGATAGGGAGGATACTATTAAATGCGCCTAAGTATATACTATTTTTTGATACTTAGTCCATTAATTAGGATTGTGCCCCTTCAGATGGAGAAGATCACACATACCTAAATAATTTCCTATAATAATTCACAAAGGAAGTTTGATCTAGTGATATGCAAACAAACTCATCCGATATGGAGAAAGGCACTTAAAGCCAACGCGCAAGTTTGAATGCATCATTTACAAACCAGTAATGGAGACTGTAGAATTTATTTAAATATTCCCTCTCCTACTTAGTTATTTAAATTGAGAAATTTTAACATGCACACACATCACAGCACATAAAACCAACATATAAAGGCAATAAATATGAAAATAAAATTTCCAACTATTATGGTCTCATCCATCGCTGTCCTCCAATATGCCGCCAATGGATCAAGCCGTCGCGTCTATCTTGCTTCCTCCTTCGTCGCGCTTCTGGTCCTCAAAATAACACCACGCATAGCAAGGATACAAGCCACAATAAAAAGAAATAAAAATTTACATTTATCGATCCTATATTCCACAAGAAAATTTACATGTAATCTAGATCGAACAGAATATAAAAAATAATACAGCAACCATTGTATTTAATTATTACAATCATGCACAACACAAAACAACCTCGACATGCCCGAGGGTTCAAATCATACATAAACACAAAAAGCTATAATAGTTGGACCTAAGATGTCTGCAACCACAGAGTTAATCTTTCTTGCACATCCTACTATTATCCTGCCTAAACTTATATATGAGCAGTGCATAATTTAACCGAAAACTAATCACACAGAGTCAGAGACATTGCTCTGATACAACTTGAAGGCGCTGGAATTTCGTTCTATTTCAATTTCCCCTGTATAAAAATTATACAAGTACAGAACTTTTCCTAACAACCCACATTTTCGATCAGACATGTGTTTGATCAATCGAGCAAGTACTTGACGGATCAAAGCACACCTTGATTGAAATACAAGATCGCTGACCTCTTGTGTTGGTATTCAGGATCGATATAAAGAAAACTAAACTAATTACATAGCGGAATCAAAGAACTAGTTGTACCTTTCCTTTGTAGCCAAAGACCTCTTGATCTTCTGTTGTATTCCTCTCCTCTTCTTTGGCGTTGTATGAGCGACGATCTACCAAGATAATAAACACCCTTCCATTCATCGTTTCCTAACCGCTGACCACCACGAGAAGCTCTAGGATGAGGCACCTTCTCCTCTTCCTCTTCGTTTCCAAGCCGCCGTCCATAAAGGATGCTAAGCAAGGGGTGCAGGCCCTAGCAAGGAAGAGGCGCCGACCCTAGAAAGGAGGAGGCACCGACCCTAGCAAGGAGGTGAAGGTGGCACCGGCCCTAGCAAGGAGGAGGAGGTGGCGTCAGCCCTAGCAAGAAGAAGTGGATTGTGGGAAAATTAGGTTTTGGGGCCGCCACCTACTCCCTTTTATAATCCTTGCCGCCGGCCTTAGGAAGATGAGATTAACCAAAAACTAACCGTGGATGGGTGGATGTGAGACTTTATATAGAGGCTACAACAGGGACTTAGAGGAGGAATTGGTTTAGGCCTCCTGATGGGCTTGGCCTTCCTGTGTTCGGCCCGAACACTCAACTCAAGTCCATCAATAATAACTCATATCACTAAAGGGTTACTATTGAACTACTGCACTAATCCCATATTACAATATGGGCTCCTTCTTATCATGAGTGTGTTAATCTCTCTGTGTTTAAGATATCGTATGCCCGTTAATTAAATGAGTTAATGACAACTCAATTAGTTAACATCTGATTCCAAGAGTAGTACCACTCAACTTTATTATCATGCCGGACTAAGTCCACCTGCAGGGTTTACATGATAATCCTTATGAGCTCCTCAAGGGGACATCATCAGCCTAAATAATTAGGACACATATTCCTTCTATAATCAATAACACACCATATAAACAGTACCATCTCCCAACTCATCGGGCCTATTGATTTAAGGAATAAATCTCACCCATTGACAAGTTAAAGAAATAAATTGTCACACCCCCAGAGGAGTCCCTGTCCGAGAAAATTTCGGCAGCATCTCCCCTGTATGGTGGACAATCTGAAACTTTTCTACATCTCATATACCTCAGCCACAGACGGCTGGAATAATAACAGTAAATAAAATCAATCACCACGCAGTTTATATATGTATTCAGCCTCTGGCTGTCACAACCACGCAGTTAAGATAATTAAACAGAAAGATAATACTCTGACTCGAAATCAACCCTACTCAACTACACTCGTAAAGCCCAAATCTGATTTTTCTTACCTCTTCTGCGGTCCAGGCTGGCATGTAGTAGTATAAAATCGAAGACAAATCCATCAACGAGACAAATTATATAATATCTAAGTATTCAACATCCAAATCCAAATATAGTCAAGTGAGAATCAAAAACAATACAAACGATAGCAAATAGCTGGAGGTCTGCAGGGACTAGCAACTGGAACTCCCTCCGATAGCATCAACCTGAAAATAACAACAATGGAGGCGGGTGAGTCCAACACTCAAGGTGCAGTTGATATGCAAAGTAAAGAAATAACACCTAGCACTAATCATGCGGACTCGATAAAGATAAAGGTAATTACAAACCAAGAAGACAGAGAGAATCTGTACTAACCAGGACCCGATAAAAGGACAAACAATCCGAAGGTATAGAAGACCAGATGCATGTCAATCAAGGTATCCAAGCAATGTCAGCATATAAGTGCAACAAACACAAACACAACAATAAATGCATCATCCATATGATGCAATGTCATGGTCACCCCGCCGACGCCACTCACAACAACAGGGGACCGAGTGGGTAGTGTGACAATCGTGCACTCTGCATCACTACTCCCGATGAGTGACCGAAGTGGGACGGGATGCTGTCTGAGTACATACATACTCCTACCCCAAATCATAAATGGGGAGCGATGCTCTCATCTCCCGACGCTATGACGGAGAGGGATCTCTAACGTGCTACAGCGTCACACTACCCATGAGCGGACCAACGGAGCACCGAAGAGCCAAACCGACGTGCTACCACGCTGTGTCCCGCTACCCATGAGCGTCACAACGGAGCACCGAACAAAACGGCAAAGTGCTCGACAATAAAGGAGCAATCAATCACTCAGCATGCAATCATGCGAATGGTGCATGTCACTAAACATGGTAATATACTAAACCAATCTCTGGACATATCATAATGTGCACCAAAGCGAATGAATCATATCAAGGTATCTGATCATATAAGGTATCAAACCTAGGTCCTGACATGGTAAAATATGGTTATATCACTACCCATGAGCATGTGGAATCAGGTACATATCCATACAAGATGTAAACAAACAATCAATCAACAGGTAGCATGTATTGGGCAGTGATTAACCGAAACAAGTAAGAAACACAATTAATGCATCTTGTTAATTTAATTACTAAGCATATCAAAGACAATAAGTCAAAAGTACCCGCCTCCAAAAGAAATGGTCCAATCAATCCAGATCCGGACGTCGAGATACTCGTCTTGCGTCAAAGTCCTGTGAGATCAATGTGTATATTTTTATTTAGCTACAATTATCATAAATAGCTAAATGAAATCTCTAACCCTAAATTAGGACAAACCCTAATCAATATACACAACCTCAATCTACTCATAATCATCCATCCAAACAATCGAATCAAAACCATATTCTATAGCATGTATAAAATGCTCTACACCTTACCTCAAATCAACCGGATCAAGAAGGAGGAAGTGGTGATCGACCACAGCTACTTTCCACAGCAAATAACCTACTGTTGACGCTGGAACCAAGCAAATCCACAGATCTCAACAGAATGGAACAGAACCTCCTCTCTGCTGGATTCTCCCCTACCATTCGGATCAAGGTGAGATCAAGAATACCACAGAACATCATAGTAACCAAAACTCACCTCACTGATCTCAACCATACCTACCCAATTCTGTGCCAAATCCCTTCCTCTCTAAGGATCGGCAGAAGGCTCGGCAGTATACTGTAGGGTGGCGCTGTGGAGATGGGTGTCGCGGGCTGAGGTTAGGGTATAGAAGGGGCAGTAGCGCCGGCGGTTGTGAACCCACACCAGGGCACACGACTGGAGGCTAAACTCGGGGTGGCCGGCGCTAGGCCTCGGCCGTCGGCTGTGGCGACGTTGTCACTCGGCGGAAACGGCAGAGCAAAGCAATATAGCTAGGGCAGAGGAGGAGAAGGGTTCGGCTAGGGCAGAGAGCGAAGCCACCGGAGACCTTGTGGCTGATGCTCGGCGTCGGCAAAGGAGAAGATGTAAGAGGAGAGGAGGAAACCGAGAAGAGGAAGAAGAGGAAGTGGGTGGCGGCGAGGAAGAAACCGCCGGACCGGCGGTTAGGGCAAGGGAGGAGGAAGGTGTCGGGCTTGCGGGAGTTCTCGGCGTCGGGTGCACAGGAAAAGAAGCGGAGGAAATAAAGAAAAAGAGAAAACAAAAATAAAAAGAAAAAAAAATTTAAGAAATAAACATTTCCTCGCTTAAATGGGGTAGCCCAAACAGGCTTTTCCGAACCCCGTTTTTGTCCCCGTTAACTCGTCCGTACGAGCTCCGAAAAAATTCCCGAAAAATTTCCAAAAATTTCGGAAAATTCCCTTATTAATATTCGCCTATTTTCCGGTATTTTACATTCTCCCCCACTAATAAAAATTTGGTCCCAAAATTTCGTTATCTACCATCAGCAAGTACTAACAACAGATATAGAGTATAAATGCTGAACGGTAAATAAATCACATACCTCATGTAAAAAGATGGGGATATCGAGCTCGGATAGTATCCTCGAGCTCCCAAGTAGCCTCCTCGTCCGAATGATGCTGCCATCCGACTTTAACCAGCCGGATAGTCTTGTTCCGCAGCGCTCTTTCCGGTCGAGAATCTGCACTGAACCTCCTCATATGTAATGTCGGATGAACTGGAACTGGATATCTGTCAGTACATGTATCTCAGGATAGATACGTGGAATACATCATGGACGCCTGACAGGGACGGTAGTAGTGCCAATCGGTAAGCTACCGCTCCTCTCCAAGATCTCGAAAGGGCCAATATAGCGGAGCTAGCTTACCTCTGAGGCCAAATCTCTTCACCCTTTCGTGGGTGAACGCAGAAATACATGGTCACCAATAGAAAACTCTAGTGGTCTGCGTCTCCGATCGATAACTCTTCTGACGATCCTGCGCCTCGACATCCTCCGTCGATAGTACGGACCAACTCGCATCCTCAACTCTATGAGGTCCCAACAACTCGAGCCTCCAACCTCATCCCAAAGGACGGGTGTCCGACAAGGTCTACCATACAACGCCTCAAGCGGTGCCATCTGAATAGCCGAATGGAAGTTGTTGTAGGCAAACTCTACCAACGCAAATGGTCCACCCAACCGCCTCCAAAATCCATAACACATGATCTCAGCGGGTCCTCTAAAGTCTGAATGGTCCGCTCACCGCCCATCCGTCGTGGATGGAAGGCTGAAACGGAGCTGTGTGCCCAAGGCCTGCTGCAGACTCTGCCAGAAACGAGACGTGAACCGTGGATCTCTATCCGAAATGATACTCAACGGAACACCATGTAGTCTGATGATCTCTCGGCAATACAGATCTGCCAATCGATCCAGAGAATCAGTCCTCCGAATCGCTAAGAAGTGCGCTGATTTGGTTAATCGATCAACGATTAACCAAATCGCGTCGTGGCCTCGTCGTGTCCTCGGCAAACCCACCACCAAGTCCATGGTAATGTGATCCCACTTCCACTCAGGAATAGGAATCCGCTGAAGTAATCCTGCAGGTCTCTGGTGCTCAGCCTTCACCTGCTGACAAACAAGACATCTAGCTACGAAATCCGCGATGTCTTTCTTCATACCGTTCCACCAATAGGAACGTCTCAAGTCTCGATACATACGGGTCCTGCCTGGATGGATCGCAAATCGAGAACGGTGTGCCTCCTGTAATAACTCCTGTAAGACCGGATGAGACTGAGGTATGCATAATCTGCCTCGGAAGAATATAATACCCTCCTCGTCTCGTGTAAACTCGGTCTGCTGCCCGGAAGCTATCTGACTGCTAACAAACTGCAAATACTGATCACTGGCCTGTGCCTCTCGGATCCTCGTCCTGATCGACGACTGAGCAACCATGGTAACAAGAATACCCTGCTCTGTCGGTCCCTGTTCCTCAAGATCTAACTCCGAGAAACTCTGAATCAAGTCCGTGACTGAAGTCCGGTGGCAAGCCAAAGTCCCTCTGGACTTCCTGCTGAGCGCATCGGCAACCACATTAACTTTTCCCGGGTGGTAGCTAATGGTACAATCGTAGTCCTTCAGAAACTCCATCCATCTCCTCTGTCGGAGATTAAGCTCCTTCTGAGTGAAAATGTATTTGAGACTCTTATGATCAGTGAGAATCTCAAATGTGATACCATATAAATGATGACGCCAAAGCTTCAGAGCAAAGATGATGGCAGCTAACTCCAAGTCATGAACTGGGTAGTTCTTCTCATGCTCCTTGGTGACGAGAAGCATAAGAGACTACTGCTGCTACATCGAGCAGCGCCCAAACCACAGAGACGCTGGTGTAAACAAATCCATCCTCTCCGGTAAAACCAAAGCTGGGCCGACACTAATCTCGCTCTCACTGAAAGCTTGTCTCGCAATCCTCGGACCATGTAAACTTCACGCCTTTCCGGTAAGACGTGTCAGCGGCATAGCAATCGCGAGAATCCTCGACAAACGTCGATAATATCCGCCAATCCAAAATTGCGGATCTCTGAGCGACTTGCTCCCAACCGGTGACAGCCTCGATCTTCTGAGGATCAACTGAAATACCTCTGCTAGAAACCACGTGTCCCAGAAAACCAACTGAGGATAGCCAGAATGCACACTTGCTGAACTTCGCGTACAGCTGATGTCGTCGAAGAATCTCCAAGACTGTGCGAAGATGCTGTGCATGCTCCTCCTCGGAACGAGAGTAGACCAATATGTCATCAATGAAAACGATAACAAACTGATCCAGATACTCCAGAAAGATGCGGTTCATCAAGTCCATAAACACCGCTGGAGCATTGGTAAGCCCAAATGGCATTACCAAAAACTCATAATGACCGTATCTGGTACGGAAAGCTGTCTTCTGGATATCAGAATCTCTGACTCTCAGCTGATGATATCCGGATCGCAGATCAATCTTAGAATACACTGATGTACCTCTGAGCTGATCAAACAAATCCTCGATCCGTGGTAATGGATATTTATTTCTGACGGTCACTGCATTCAGCTGCCTGTAGTCAATACATATCTCATGGTGCCGTCTTTCTTCTTGACAAATAGAACTGGAGAACCCCATGGTGAAACACTAGGGCGAATGAATCCCCTGTCTAAAAGCTCCTGGAGTTGAACCTTCAGCTCGTTCAACTCTTTTGGTGCCATACGATAAGGAGCTTTCGATGTCGGCGCGGTTCCCGGAATCAACTCAATAGTGAACTCCACTGGCCTTCTGGGAGGCAAACCAGGTAGCTCCTCTGGAAATACATCTGGGTACTCGGACACAGGAACGCTCGAGAGTGGAACTACTATCGTCCTCCGTCTTGATCAACGACAACGAAAACCAAGGCGGTAGTGAGGCAACCTGCGCTGAATCGCCGAAATAATCGAGATCCCGTCGTCTCGATGCCAGTGAAACTCCACGAGGTTGGAAGGTGACCACCCTCGTCTGGAAATCAATGGTAGCATGATAAACTGACACCAATCCATGCCAAGTATGACATCAAACTCGACCATCTCAATACTAGAAGATCTACCGTAAGTATCATGTTGCCAAAGTCTAACGGCAACCTCGATCTCTGGTGACTTCTAAAGTATCATCGGACGGTAGCGAGACGATCAATGTTTGGGTCCGCAAGTGGGTAATCTACCAATCTCCGCATAAAGGTACCGGATATAAAAGAGTGCGAACTACCAAGATCAATCAAAATATCAGCGGAAAATGCATAAATGGAAATTATACCGCGGAACAGAGGATTAAAGCGGTGAGAAACGATGAACTGGTCTCCGGCGGAGGAGGAGGAGGTAACGCCGCCGGTCTTGCGGCCGCGAAGCACGCTATTTGGACTATGTGCGATAAGGCGAGAGGATGGTGAGCGTCTTGCCGCCGACCGAGTCGACATCGCCTGCAGGTCGGATAATAAGGTCTGGAGCAAAACTGGGTGCTACAAGCCGAGTACTCTGCCCAAGCATGCCAAATCTGCTGCAGAGGCTGCTCCCGACGCTGTGAGGGTGTGAATCTCGCCCTCCTCGTCGAGACATCGATCGACTAGACTGTCCCCTCTGCCCGACCCTCCTGCCTGAAGCTTCAGCTGACAATCTCGGCTCTGGTGCCTGATAAAGCTAAAATCTATATTGTTGAAGTGATGTGGTCTCTGGAACCACATCAAACATCAGATATCGTGGTGGATGCTTCCGATCTGCCGAGGAGGCTGAAACGCCCCGAGGAAGACTGCCCGACTTCGAGGCCTACGAAAACCCGGAAGAACTCGACTGATCGTGCAGACTACTCGATCTGTCTGCCGCTGCGCTGCTGGACTGCCTCGATGTCGACCGATGCTTTCTTTCCTGTCCGGATATCTTTGCCGAGCTAACTCTATCATCAAAGCTCGATTCAATGCATCGAGTAAGATGTAATCCCTAATCCGGCAAAATATGCAGATAACTATCCATCCTGATAAAGCGCATCGTCGAGTTACGTCTCCGCAACTAACTCGACAAAACCGAGCCAACCGGAGGAATTCAAGATTATACTCGGTCGAGCGATTATTACGCCTCGGACTCATAAACTCGGCGAGCCATCGACGGTGGAAAAAGCGGCTCTCAAAGCCTCTCGAACTCGGTCCATGACGTTGCGCTCACCAATAATAGGCATGAGTAACCCACGGGCATTAGCTTCATCCCAGTAAATGGTAGCGACCACCTGCTTTCTCCCACTCGAGCAAGCCATATAGAAGAAAGCTTCCATAGTCTCTATCCATGGCAGAGCCATACTGGATCGAGATCTCCAAAAAGAGTGAAACGAGTCTTCATCGACTCGGCCGGTCTTTGGAATCCTAGCTCGTGCGGCGACAATATCAATGAGCTGTGTCGGGACGGCTGAACACCGGGCTCGATACTACAGGTGGTACCGCGGAATAAACCGGAGGAGGAACTCCGGTCATATCCGGAGCATAAGCGTTGGTGGTACTGTCTGGGAACAAAAGTGGTGGCGGTGGAGTACAGGTGAGGTAATGGTGGGATATGGTCACCTTTGCTAATGTAGGGGGCACAAAGCACGGTGCTGTCAGTACTGAGGTCCAGTGGCGGTGGCGCCGAGTACGTCGTAGGTCGCTCTGGAGCAAATGTCTGCACGCCAATGGTACACTGATGGTACCGTAAATACGGTAGGGATGGATACAGTCGGTGTGGCCAAAGTAGGTATCTCTGAGCTATCGGGTTTGAGAGCCCATGCTCCCCGCATCCCGATGTCACGGTGACAAGCTCACTAACGATGGGCATCTCAGCATATCCGAAATCCGTGGTCCTCATGCGTGGTCGTCCGACCACGTCTCGCAAAGAATCTGAGTAGATCGTCTCATATCATAAATTAAATTACAGATATAAATACCAATATAACAAACATTAAATAACAACATACCTATTTGCCGCTCGAGATGTTAAGTATTGTCATCCGGTCCCAATTTGACCTCAAAATTCGAGTACGCATATCGCCGAAATCTAAATAACCATCAACGAATCCGAAACATAACCATATCGAAACCGATAATGCCTAGTTTGACTGCAAACCCGGTAACCCAAATATCCGAAACGGAAGTTCGAATATCCGGAACACCAAAAGCGGGTATCATAACTCGCTCGATACCAAATAAATTGGTATCAGATAAATCACGAAAATCCAAAAATACAAAAATCCAACAAGTAACGCCAAACTTGGCGCTCTGATACCAAGTAAATAAATTGGTATCAGGTTATCCCAAACATCAAAAATACGAAAACAAAAGATCGTATAACTGTGCTCTGATACCACTAAATTTACTTGGTATTAGAGCGCCAAGTTTGGCGTTACTTGTTGGATTTTTGTATTTTTGGATTTTCGTGATTTATCTGATACCAATTTATTTGGTATCAGAGCGGGTTATGATACCTGCTTTTGGTGTTCTGGAGATTTATCGAATACCGGTAGTTGGTATTCTAGATATTTGGGTTAGCCGGGTTTGCGAGAAACTAGGCATTATCGGATTTTCGATATGGTTATGTTTCGGATTTCCGTTTTGGATTTATTTGGATTTCCGGCGATATGTACGTTCGGAATTTTGAGGTCAAATTGGGGACTGGACAGCGACGGAACATCTCCAGACAGCAAATAGGTATGTTGTTATTTTATGTTTGTTATATTGGTATTTATATCTGTAATTTAATTTAACAGATATGAGACGATCTACTCATATTGCTGCGAGACGTGGTGCTGGACGACCACGTGCGAGGACCACGAGATCTCTGGATATGCCAGAGATGCATTTTGGAAATTTCCCTTATTAATATTCGCCTATTTTCCGGTATTTTACATAAATACTAAGTATACGCGCTTATTATTATATAAGGATTAAAAGAGCGCACATCCATAATAACAGAGGTTTAATTCTTTTATGTAGTCAGTACAAATCAAACAACCTCAAACGATCATGCTCAATACATACATCGTGTACTAGTGTAATTTTATAGTCAAAATAAACTAATATCAAATTACACTACAACTGTTCTAATGGTTTGCCCCAATCCATCTTGGTTGTGAGCTACTATTTATAATTTATAAGGAACTGATAACATAATCTTCTGTGTGGCACCACACACCATGTTATCTACAATATAAATTAAATGGACAACTGCATTGACATATATATAAATATAAAATGTAAACATTTGACCAAAGTGATTCTCATTTCAAAATATTTCAAAACAGATGTTCATACAAAAGCTAGGTTTATAGTATACATCCCAGCAATAGTAACAAACTACTCTTCCTCTAGTAAAATGAAATGCAATATAAAAAGCTTTAATGACAACATTGAGATTAGAAACTCAACATAGGTTGTCGTATGTAGATGAAGCACAGATGAACAGAGCTTGATTCACAGAGTAAAAACTTGAATGACTTATTGAAAACTCGGTAATGAGCCTCTAATTTAAGGTGCTTTTATAACCGTTTATCGGTCGACCGATCACCATGATTGGTCGACTGAACCTGATCTAATCTTGTCGATTCAACTCTTGATTTCTACCTTTATCAGTCTACTAAACTTCTTATTTGGTCGACCAAACCTCAGTGTTGTCTGGGTTTGCGTCCATGTTCACGATCTAATTGAATTGTATCTCCGCAAAATCAGCTTGATCATTTGATCAATCATCCAAATCAGTAAGCTAAACCTCATTATTTTCTTTACAGACTAGATCTTGTCATATCCTATCAGAGTTTCTTTCTATGTCTGATCTGTAGGACCGTTAGGCCGGCTAGAATGGGGGTTGTTGGATATCCTGCTAACACTAAAAGAAAACAAAACCCTTCCTCGAACTCTTTAAGCTAACACTTGCATATAAAATAGAAAAGCAATAATTAAAAGCATAAAATAAGAGGCACGAGTGTTTACTTGGTTACAACCGATGTGGTTGTTAATCCAAGGAAGATTAAGTCCAATATCGATCTCCTTCAAGCGGAGAAACCTCTTACAGCGTTGACATACAAAAAGAAAGAAGCTCAACTAAAACTCTAAAGCGCACAAGCGTTGGATTTACAGTTCTGAGTTCGTTAAAAAGCTTCTGGACCAAGGCTATATTTATAGCCTTGGTTGGGGTGCCTGGAAGGGTTCCGGGCGCCTCGGAGGGGGGGGGGGATAAAACTTATCCCCCAACGTTCAGATCGAGTCAAAACTCGATCTAGTCAATTTTACTGCTCAGGGGCCCTGGACTGCTCCGGGCGTCCCGGAGCCCAAAGTCAACAGTTGTTGACTTTTTCGTCCGGGACTTCTTCTCTGGTTCAGTCCCACCTCGGTCTGGTTCTTCTCCTCCAGATCCGCTCGCTTGGGTGATCTCTGCCATCCGGAAAATGGCTCACCCGAACCCAACTTCCGGTCTTCTCGAGCAGCCTTCCGCTTCGGCTTCTCGTCCCTCGGAATCGCAGCGTGTTTCCTTCTCATCCACCAGCATACTCATCCGCAGTCTTCGTCCCTCGGTCGCACCGCGTGCCGACCTTCTCGCTAGCTGCGTCTCTTGCTCCTCGAGCAATCTTCCGCTCCGGCTTTCGTCCCTCGGAACCACCGCACGCTTCCTTCTCGTCCACCGGGGTACTCTTCCGCAGCGCCTCGTCCCTCGGACGCACCGCGTGCCGTCCTTCTCGCTAGCTGCATCTTCCGCTCGAGTACCTGTGCTCCTAAGCTCCTGCACACTTAGACACAAGGTTAGAACAACGCAGGACCTAACTTAACTTGTTGATCACACCAAAACAACCTTGGGGTTCCAACAATCTCCCCCTTTTTGGTGTGATCAACCCAAGTTAAGCTAGGGTTACAAATAGACATAGAATAAAAACAATAACATGCAACATGATAGAAAAATTTGAATTTAAAAAATTTCAATTTTCTACGTCCCCCTAGACTTATACTTTCCCTTCTCCCCCTTTGATCACAATAAAAATGGGGTTTTAAAAAAAACAATTTAAGGGTTTGACACTTAGAAAAATTATAGAAATCTATTTCAATGTTTTTCGGAGAAAAAATATTTCCAAGTTAAAGAAAAAAATTTCTAAGTCAAAGAATGACTTTTAAAAAATTTCTAAGTTTTCACCAAAAATAAATCTTTCTAAGCCCAAAAATTTATGCAAGAAAATTTAAGAAAAATTGATAGCATTAAAAAAAAAATTCTATGCCTTTATTTATTTATTTTATACTGATACTTATATCAGCAAGTTTTAAATTTTCATTTCAATTTTTAATAACTTCTCAAATTACACTTTTTCAAATTTAAAGCCACAGATATTAAACATGCAATAATTTGTATCATGTTAATTTCTATTATTTTTGAATTTCAACTTCACAAAAATATTCAAATAGCATAGATTCTAACTTGATAAAATTTTTTGACAATATAAAAAATTCTTTCGACAATGTGCAAAATTCGTTTGAAAGAATATTTTGTAATTTACAAGAATTTTTTAACAACAAAAAATTCTAATTTACAGGAATCTATTAACAATAAATTTCTTAATCCGAAACACCTTTTCGGTGACTCAATTTCTAAATCACAAAATTCTTTCGAGAGAGTAATTTGTAATTCGAAAAATTCTTCTAATTTGCATAATTCTTTTATCAAAATATTTTTTAATTTACAAATTTCTTTTGATAATATTTCTAATTTGCAAGACAAATTTGACAATTGATTTTCTAATTCAAAAAACTTTTTCGGTGATTCAATATTTAAATCGCAAAAATCTTCAGGCAATTTTTCTATTGAATTAACCGGTTGTTCAGAGGGTAGAGACCATACCTTACTTACCTCGTTGGCTGTTGGTTCTCCCCCTGTTGAATTAATTTCTTCCGAAGATTCTCCCCCTTCATCGATCTTGGGATGTACTTCGGCTGTTGGGGCTGTCTCGGTAATTTCTTCCGTCTCGGATTCTTCTTATGACGGCTTGATGTCTATTGAGGGGACGACTTTAATCGGTTCTTCGTAGAGTTTTAAGAACTTTTCCCAAAGTTCTTTTGCGCTGTTGTATTCGCCAACTCTATCAAAGTCTTCGTTTGTTATTGCGGTTAAATTGTGAAACTCTGCCCGACCGTTTGCCATTGACTCATCACGTTGCTTCTTGTTCCATAGGCGTAGATCGAGTTCTTCTCCATTCGTTGTCTTTGGTGCTTCATAACCTGTTTTCATTATTAGAGAAATACCAATATCAGAGTTAAGAAATACCGTCATTTGTTGCTTCCAAGAAGCAAGCTCCCCCTCGAATGCTGGTGGGTAGTCGCTAGCTCCGGCCATTATTTTGTTGCTTCAGACGGCGGTTAGTCCTTCTGAGGCGTACTCGGCTCTGATACCACTTGTAGGACCGTTGGGCCGGCTAGAATGGGGGTTGTTGGATATCCTGCTAACACAAAAAGAAAACAAAACCCTTCCTCGAACTCTTTAAGCTAACACTTGCATATAAAATAGAAAAGCAATAATTAAAAGCATAAAATAAGAGGCACGAGTGTTTACTTGGTTACAACCGATGTGGTTGTTAATCCAAGGAAGATTAAGCCCAATATCGATCTCCTTCAGGCGGAGAAGCCTCTTACAGCGTTGACGTACAAAAAGAAAGAAGCTCAACTAAAACTCTAAAGCGCACAAGCGTTGGATTTATAGTTTTGAGTTTGTTAAAAAGCTTCTGGACCAAGGCTATATTTATAGCCTTGGTTGGACGCCTGGAAGGGTTCCGGGCGCCCTGGGGGAGATAAAACTTATCCCCCAACGTTCAGATCGAGTCAAAACTCGATCTGGTCAATTTTATTGCTCAGGGCGCCCCGGAGGGCTCCGGGCGCCCCGGAGCCCAAAGTCAACAGTTGTTGACTTTTTCGTCCGGGACTTCTTCTCTGGTTCAGTCCCGTCTCGGTCCGGTTCTTCTCCTCCGGATCCGCTCGCTTGGGTGATCTCTTCCATTCGGAAAAGGGCTCACCCGAACCCAACTTCCGGTCTTCTCGAGCAGCCTTCCGCTCCGGCTTCTCATCCCTCGGAATCGCTGCGTGTTTCCTTCTCGTCCACCAACGTACTCATCCGCAGTTTTCGCCCCTCGGTCACACCGCGTGTCGACCTTCTCGCTAGCTGCGTCTCTTGCTCCCCGAGAAATCTTCTGCTCTGGCTTTCGTCCCTCGGAACCACCGCACGCTTCCTTCTCGTCCACCGGGGTACTCTTCCGCAGCGCCTCGTCCCTCGGACGCACCGCGTGCCTTCCTTCTCACTAGCTGCGTCTTCCGCTCGAGTACCTGTGCTCCTAAGCTCCTGCACACTTAGACACAAGGTTAGAACAACGCAGGACCTAACTTAACTTGTTGATCACACCAAAACAACCTTGGGGTTCCAACATGATCGACCAATCTATGGTTTGATCAACTGATCCCCTTCTTTCCATCAGAACGAGGATCTTATCCAGCTTAACATTATCTCTTATTACCAGTCGACCAAACCATTTGGTTCGTTTAATACTCTATTTCCTACAAAACAGAGTTAGTACAATAGTAATACTAATAGTTCTAGCAAAATAGAGTGAGTAATAGTGTATCATGCATGCTCTACTTTAACAGTAAGAATTGTCTAATATCGACTTTGAAACCTCCATTAGTTTTTTTAGTCAGATCAACACCTAAGATTTGTCTGACATTAGGAAGGGTCCACATGCCTTCTTCTCAGAAGACCTCTCTAGGACTTACATGCCAAACATCAGGTCCAGTTGACATGTTTGGACTTCCTTCGTTTAGTGTTTGATCTTTCTAATCCACTAAGACTTTACTGTATCGCCAAATTAGCACAATATATAGAAGTAGCAATGCAAAATAGTGTTAGCAACATTGTACTTTGGTCAACCAAATATGTTGGTATGGTCGACCTCGCGCAGTTGATCGAAAACCTTATTTTGGTTGTCGAACCTACTAGTCACACTTGTTTAGAGCTCACTCTTCCAAGACTTCTCATTATCTAAAGATTATTCCCTTAGGATTTTTTTTTCTTTGCTAAGCATCTGATCACCCTTGATCTGCTTGGGCTTTCACTGCCTTTGGGTTCAAATCCGGTAGAGCTTCCAATCTCCTATGACCTGCTATCTCCGATTGACACCTCCTATGACTTATTATCTCTAAGCGACTCCTCCTATGATCTGCTATCTCCGAGTGACTCATGTAACCTGCTACGACTAAACTACAATATCAACATGTTGTAGTTGTTAGTCTCAGTTAGTTGCTATACGTTGTAGCAATACTGTCTAATAGCTGCTACAACATATAATATAGTTTTGAGGAGTTGCTACAACGTGAAAGTGACAGTGTAATTACCCTTCTGCCCACATAGATTCCATGACCACTATAGCCCTTAAATGATAAACATTTTGAACCATTCTACATTCCTACTTGGTTATCCCTCACGTTTATAGCAAGGGTAATAGTATCATCTATCAACTTCACTGCGACACATGTTTTTCACCTCCGAATATTCATCCCTGTCGTAAGTTATTTTAATTTTACTATTCACCTAGTGATTAGGGTTTACAGTTTTAGTTTTTTTTAGGTTTTGAATTGGCTTCCAAAATAGCATAGTTACTTCTACAAAAAAAATTTAAAAAAAATCTATAGTATATTTTCTCCTTATTATTCTTCTTGTACTATTAAAATTTTTAATTTACTTTGAACTAAATCTGTCATTCCCTAACACTAGAAGATTTAGTTTGGATAATCAACTATATATTCCCCAAGTTGCATCGAAACCCAAGAATTGGGATAGAATTTGTATTAGTGGAAGAGGCATTTTCATTCTATAACCAATATGCACAAGAAGCCAGATTTAGTGCAAGAATAGGCAACAAAAAGAAAAATAAGAGGACAAATAAAGCTAGATGAAAATAATTTGTATATCTTAAAGAAGGACATACAGATGATAAACGGAAGAAAGAAGCACAAGTTCAAAGTAAAAAAGGAAAGAGCATATGGTGAAGTTAGGACTGGATGCAAGTCAAAAACTTCACTTGTTAAAGAACAAACCGGGTCAAATTGGGTTGTCACAAACTTCATGGAAAGTCATAATCATCCACTCTCCACTCCTTCAAAGGTGCATTTGCTATACTCACATCGTATTATTTTTGTAGTCAAGAAAGTATTAACTCAACAATTTTCATATGTTAATGTGCCAACTTGCCAACAAATTTGATTATTGGAGATAGAGTATGGAGGGCCTAAACATCTAGATTGCATACAAAGAGATATTAGAAACTTTGAGAATGATATAAGAGATGAATAAAAGGATATCGATGTCAAAACACTAATCAAGTTATTTGTAATTGAGAAATAGAAGAATTCAACCTTTTTCTTTGATTATGAGATTGATTCAACTGATAGATTCACTAGATATTTTTGGGTAGATTATGTATCAAGGAGGGCATACAGTGTCTTTGGTGATATTATTGTATTTGATATGACATATAACACCAACAAATATGAGTATATTTTTGCACCACTTATAGGAGTTAATCATCATGAGACCATTGCTTTTGGTTGTGACTTTCTAAGTGATAAGAAAACTGAATCTTTTATTTAGTTACTTAAAAAGTTCATAGAAGTCATGCCTAAAGGTCCACCAACCATGATCATCACTGATCAAAATCCAACGTTGACAAAGGTCATTGCATAGACTTTTCCTCAAATAGTGCATCAATATTATTTGTGGCATATACTCAGTAAATTTTTAGATAAATTACCCCATTTGACTTTCCACAGCTACTATCAAACCATAAAGGATGCCATTGTAAACTCCTCAAAGCCCAATAAATTTGAGAAGTCATGGAAAGAGGTTATCAAGTGTTCTGGCTTAGAGAAAAATGATTGGTTGTTATTGATATATGAATTACGACAAAGGTGGGTCATATTATATTTTAGTCATGTATTTTGTGCTAAAATGTAACGACCACCCTTCTTACTACTACTCTCTAAGGGCGACCGTTACCCAACTCCTACTCTACTTACTAGTGTCACTTATGCTATTATTAGCGACACTTAGATTTATCACGGTTCAGAGAAATTCCTACCGAAAAATTTCGGCAGAGTCTCCCCTGTACCGGTGACCAAATCTATAATACACAGGATGTAACGACCCAATTTTCCCTATTTCAAGTTCTAAAAGTCCATAAAAATATTTGTAAATACTTTTAAAATATTCTAGAGATTTTTAGAAATTTTTAGAGTATTTTTATGTAATTTTTGGAGGTCGTTTAGTAGGATTACAAAAAGAAAGAAGTTTTAAAAAAATAACGTTGAAGGTGAGATTCGAACCCACGACCTCGGGTCGGACTGACCCAACCGGACACGACCCAACCAGCTGAGATACACGGTTTTGTTAACCTTATATGGAGTGAATAATATTTAAGCAGTAGTTAGTGAATAGAGAATAAATAGGAAGAAAAATAGTTGCAGCCGAGACTCGAACCTGCGAGCCGCGCTTTAAGCAAAACACAGCCAACCAACTGTGCCAGCGAGTTTTGTTAATTAAGGAAAGAACGGATTATATTTAAGGTATAGTTAGTAATAGAAAACCTAGTTATAAAGGGATTAAGTTTTCCCTTTCTCGCCGAAAACCCTATTCGCCCTTTCTTTCTCTCGCGACGGCGCGCGACGGTCTCGGGCGGAAACGCAGCAAGGTTAGGGTTCTTCCTCCGGCGGCCGGCGAGGGGTTTTTCCGAGAATCCTTCTCATCCTCGTGATCTCCCCGACGTGGAGAGCCCGTGGACGCGTAGAAGGTGCTGTGATTTCGAGTCTCGCCGAATCCTAGCAACCCTTTTCTTCGGTTGTAAGTCCAAGAACGCTCGGTGAGTTGCTTCTCACCTGCAGTAGGAGTTGTTTTCGGACCTCGTTCTTCTCGGTTTTGAAACATGCTGTGGGATTATGGTGTTGTGCTTTTTGCCGTGAATCTCAAAGAATAGGAAAGAATTTTTAGTTTAAGCATATAGTTTAGTTTTGCCTCCTCTATTAGATTCTTTTGGTTTTCTTAAACAAATACAGATTGGATTTCTGTTTTCGTTTTGTTCTTCCTTATTGCTAGGATTGGTTTATTTTTACATTTGCTGGATTAGCTGCCTCTTAAATTCTGCTGGGAATTGGTTACTTATGTTACTGTGTTGCGGTATTAATTTGATGCTGGGAAGGATCAGCAAAGGTAGTAGAATTCTTTTGTGGTTTAACAAGTATGCACAGGCTTGTAGTTAGAAAATTCTGTTATGAGTTTTTGTAGTTTAACAGGCATGAACAGCCGACCCTTTAAGCATCCCAGTATCTAATTCATCACTGATTTACTAATTAAGAATAGCCTCTTATAACTAGCATTTTTGATTTGTATTTCCTTGTTTTAATGGGCATGAATGGATATATCTATAGTAGCATGCAGATTAGTTTTCCTTTCCTTGCTACCATATTGAGCATGAACAGAACATAGGTATATATATGTGGTGCATTTTCCTTACTTGAACAAGCATGAACGACCTTCATTGTTAGCACTTTTGAGTAGCTTTAGCCTTAGCTTATTTGCAGATTTATTCAGAAATTTAGTTTTAGAATTCATTTGCTATGCACGGGCAAGAACAGCCTTCTAATCTATTTGGCCGGATTTAGGTTTTTATGTTGAACATGAATTTCTTTGTAAATCAAGCATACAGTGTTCTTAAGTCCCTTAGTTCCTTATGGGTGGTTTTATTTTATGAGCTTAGAACGCTAGTATGTTTGGGAAGATTTATTGTTGCTGTTTTAAGGAGCAAGAACAGTTCCTAACATTAGTATTTTAGTTTTGGGTACCTTGCATTCTAACAAGCATGAAATTATTAGTTTCTTTGCTATTACATAAGCATGAGTTTTTATCTTTAAGAACTATAAGCAAGAAAGACTAAGGTTTAGACTTGATTTCAATTTCAGAATATTGAATATCAAAAGCGCACACAAGGTGTTTGCTTAAATGCCAAGTAAGGGCAAGTATAAAGAAGTTATAGTTAAAAAGAAAGTATTTTACTTTTAAAGGGCATGTACCGGACACAAGATCCAAGGGATGGGCTCCAAGTTGCCCCTAGGCACATGGCCTAGAAGTATCTTAGTAGTTTCGGGATTAGCTACCTCGATTCTTATTAAGAATGCGCGCAAAGTGGTACAATGCCGGGCCCAAGAGAAGTTGATTATTATTTTGAAGTATTAAAGTATAAGTTTTGAAACAAATGAAACAAGCTTCAAATATGTTTAGATTTAGAAAGTTTAGTTTCTTGTTATTTGAAGCATGCAGTAGTAGTTTATTTGTTTCTTGCTACTAAATTATTCAGCATGTTTAGCTTTACATGTTTAGTAGTTTTACATGTTTAGTAGCTTTACATGTTTAGTAGTTTTACATGTTTAGTAGCTTTACATGTTTAGTAGTTTTACATGTTTAGTAGTTTTACATGTTTAGTAGCTTTACATGTTTAGTAGCTTTACATGTTTAGTATTTCAGTTAGTATGATTTCTTTATTGGATTTTGAGCATGATTAGCTATACATGTTTAGTATTTCAGATAGTATGATTCCTTTGCTATTTATGAGCATGAGTAGCTTTACATGTTAGCATTCAGTTTTAGCATGTTTTTTTTCATTTATATACATGCATATCGAGTTTTTGTGAGTAGATAGCGCTCACTAAGCTTTATGCTTATAGACTGCACTTCCTCCTACTGCAGATAAAGGAAAGGAAAAGATTTAGCAAGGAAGGCGACAAGGTGGTGGTGATGAAGGTGTGTGATGGCTGGACTATGGGGAGATCAAGAGTTTGCTAAGGAATCGTTAAGACTTTTCTGTTTAGAGTTCTTTAGTTTTCTTTAAATGCTATTATGAGTCAAGATTGTAATTAAGTTTATTCCGCATTTGTAGTTGGGTTCTATTGATGGAGTGATATTGTTGTTTGCTATTATCAGGGTAGTTTCCTTCTTTTATTTGTGATATTATACTGCGTGGTTGTGAAGATATATGTTCCAGCCGCCTGTGGCTGTGTATATAGTGTTTGTATCCCAGTTTGGGGTCACCGGTACAGGGGAGACTCTGCCGAAATTTTTCGGTAGGGATTTCTCGAAGTTAAGTAGCGTACCGGTTAAGTAGTAGTAAGAAGGGTGGTTGTTATAGTTGGTATCAGAGCGATATCGACCTTTACAGTTAAGAGGGAAAAAAAAATATAGTAGTCAAGTAGTGGTCCACCTTTAGAGAGTAGTAGTAGTGTAGAAAGGTGGGCCATTACACAGGATATATATACACAGCCACATGCGGCTGGATCACAATTTATTCACAACCACGCAGTAATAAATCATGTCATAATCAAAAACTAATCTAGCAACATGAACTAAACTCAAGCTCCCAGAATGAAGCATAATAAGCTACAATGCACATCAAACTCAATCACAAACTCATAATTTCTTAACAGAAATAAGGAAAATGAACTAGACATAAACTCTAAATAAATAAGTCTTGCTAGTCCCCTCTGGACCTCTCCATAGTTCAGTCACCACACACATCCATCATCACCACCACCCCGTCGCCTCCCTTCATATCTTAGCTTTTACTTTATCTGCAGTAGGAGGAAAGAAAACAAGATCTATAAGCGAAAACGCTTAGTAAGTACTAATCTATCTCACAAAACTCGAAATGCATAAATGAAATGCATAAGTACTGAAACTGAAATACTAAAACTATCTGCATATGCTCATGGTATACAGAAAATGAACTAGATACAAATCATACTCAGTATCAAGCAGAATAACAAGAAACTAACTATGTAAACTTAGAATTAAAGAAACTAACCATTCTTATCTATTCTAAGCTTGGAACTTATTTCATTTCTTGTATCCTTGTGTTAGAAATTAATCTTTTAATTTCTATCTTTTACTTTCTTCTTCTTTCTTTCTTTCTTTCTTTACTTCTTTACTTTGGTTTTCTTTTCTTGGGTTTTCTTTTCTTGGGTTTTCTTTTCTTGGGCCCAGGCCTAGTACCAACTCATGCGCGTTCCCTAATAGGTTGGGGTTGCGAGCCACCAATCCTAAAAGAGCAGACCTCGGTCTACCAGGGCCAAGACCTCGGAAATGGTCACCTGGATTTATTTAACGACAAACTCTTGGATGTCGGGTACTAGCCTCTTGCTTTACTTACTTGTTATCTCTTTTTAACTAGACTTTAGTCTTTTTCTTGACTCATACTTCTCATACTCTTTTATTAGAGTTTATTAGAGTCCTGTAAATGTATTTAACAGGTATAAGATTACAATTAACTAAGCATGCTATATACAAATACACTAGGGAAATCAGTTTGAACCCTCTAGCATGTTATAACACCAAATCAAGGAGAGTGACTTTGAACTTACTAATCATACCATATAATAGAGCAAAGGAAGGTGGTTTTAGGCTTTCTAAACATGCTGTAAAAAATAGATCTAACTACTAGGCACGCAATGGAATCAAGTTAAGCATACTGTGAAGATCAAGCTGTGAAAGTTAAACACATTCAACTACTGCTCATGCTTAAATCTATAGCAAAGAAATAGTACATGAAGTCCGATCATGCATGTTCAATAGCAAAGGGAAAAACTAAACAATACTACTCAAGTTTTACTAATAGAAAAATTAGCAATCTGCTCATTGGAATAAAACTCTACTGCTGTGAAAAGAAGTTTTCATGCCCGGTTGCTGGAAATAAACAAGTTTAGGGCTGCATATCAAAAGAATATCACTCCTACTTAGTAACCTAGCAAGAAGAAGAGTCTAAAGCTGATCTGAAATCTAGGGCAAAAATGCTACTTTAGGGATTCTAATCATGTTATAAAACATAGACAAAGAATACTACTTTAGGGTTTCTTAAGCATGCTGTAAAATAGACAAAGGATGCTACCTTTAGTGATCCTAATCATGCTGTATAATAAAGCAAAAGAACACTAACTACCAGCCCCATTAATCCGAGATAATGCAAACCGCATAAGTTAAACCAAATCTGCAATACTTCTTCTACTTATATAGGCTACTCCTGCCACTATTCAGCACCCTGGTAACAAGCAAAAGAGACCAAAAATGCTACCCATGACTATCCATCCCAGTGACCACAACCTGTCCCTTCTTCTCCTTCCTTCAAGGCCCACGGCAGCAAGCACAGAAGCACAAAACATCAATGTTTCAAGCATTAAACACTAATGGTCATGGCTAAATGATGGAGGAGGCATAAGTCACAGCTATCTAAAAAAAACAAACAACCGAATTCTGAAACTGCACTTCCAAATCACCAACTGTACAAGCTTATTAAACTATAAGGGAACCAACCAATAAGGCTAAATCTGGTACAGCAGGTTTAAAAGCAAGGAAAGAGCAACTAATTCCCTAACCACATGATCGGTTACAACAGGAAATAACAGAAGAAATTTCCATCTCAGACCTTGTAAGGATTTCTGCAAATGAACCTAAACTATCACAAAACAGCAAACCTTAAGGCCGTTCTTATTCGGTTCAGCAAGGAAGAATTGAAGAATCCAAACTACATAGCTCTTCACGGCAACATAACTAAGTAGCAATTGAAGGAAAGAATGATACCAATCCCTAGCCTGTTGAATTCTGTACAGTAGGTACTGAACGCAAAGAAGGAAAATTGAAATTCGAACATATCCCTTCATACAGATTTTTCTGAGTTTCATAACACCCTACCTCTCTAGCATGCTGTGGAAGGTAAAGAAAAACCCTAGCATGGAAATTCAGCACAGCAACTCAACTTTAGAAATTCGGCCAGATAAACAAAGCAAAGAAAGGTAAAGCTCTAGTATACAATACTACTCGGCACAGCAAAATTCGAAATAAAGGGAAACGGAAACCCTAGATTCGGAGCAAGGAAGAAAATCGAAGCTCGGAGCAACTCCTACCGTAGGTGAGTAGTACTTACATGTCTTCTTGGACTTACAACCAAAGGAGGAGGTCTAGGGTTTCGGTGAAGTTTCAATCTCGGCAGCTTCTTGGTGTTCCCAAGTTCCCTTCGTCGCGGTGATCATGCACGGGTGAAGGCCGACCGGAAGAAGCCTTCGTCGGCGCCGAAGAGGAACCCTAGCGCCGTCGCCTCGATGTGTTTTTCGCCCGAGCCGCCGCTGTCGCGCGAGAGAAGGCGGAGGAGAATTTAGAGAGAAGAAGTTAGGTTTTTTTTAAAAATCCAAAAACTTATTTCCTTTTATAAGTAATCGGATATAACTCAACTATACTATAACCTTATTTAACTCTCTTTGAGATTAACATAAATCTCTTATCCCAGCTGGTCAAGCCGGTTTGGCTTGGTTTGGTCCGACCCGAGGTCGCGGGTTCGAACCTCTTCTCCAACACTTTTTGCTTAAACTTCTTTGATTTTGTAAAAATACTAAACGACCTCCAAAAATTACGTAAAAATACTCTAAAAATTCCTAAAAATCTCTAGAATATTTTAAAGGCATTTCCAAATATTTTTATGGCCCTTTAGAACTTGAAATGGGAAAAATTGGGTCGTTACATAAAATGTCAAGTAGTCAGCAATTTGAAAGCTCACATTCATTTTTTAAGAAGAATGTCTCAAATAAGAACTCATTGATAGATTTTATCACCCATTTCAATAGCCATTATGACACTAAAGACACAATGAGTTAGTTGATGTCCATATTAATATGAATGAGCATCTCAAGATTAAGATAAACTTGCCTATGAAAACTCAAATGGTTAAGTTGTATACAAAAAAGAAATAGTTGGATTTTCAAAGTGAAATGAGTGTGTGTCATGGTTATTATGTGCAACAAGCATCTATAGGTGTTGAAATAGTAGTTTATCATATCATGAATTTTCAAAGTTATTCTTTCTCAAAACTAAGGGTGCTCATGCATGATAAATATGCAGAGTAGATATCCTGTAGCTATAGAAAATTTGAGTTCGAGGGCATTCCATGCAGGTATATATTAGTTTTTTTTCATATCAACTAAGTGTTTCTACTGTTTGATGAGTATATACTCAAACAATGAATAAGAAATGCAAAGATTGAAGCAATATATGCTTTGGGTGAGAAAAATGTCATCGATAATCCAGATGAAAAATTGATATCCAGACACTTGAGGTTATCCTATAAATTTTTAGTAGTAATTGTTGATGCATCTTTAACTGATGAGGGGATAAACTACTTGGACGAACAATTCGATTGTATATATAGTAAAATTTAAGAGATAAACATTAGTAGAACATGTGACAATAAAAAATCATATTAATATGAATGAGCATCTCAAGATTAAGATAAACTAACCTATGGAAACTCAAATGGTTAAGTTGTATAAAAAAAGAAATGGTTGAATTTTCAAAGTGAAATGAGTGTGAGTCATGGTTATTATGTGCGACAAGCATCTATAGGTGTAGAAATAGTAGTTTATCGAATCATGAATTTTCAAAGTTATTCTTCCTCAAAACCAAGGGTGCTCATGCATGATAAATATATGGAGTACATATCCTGTAGCTATAGGAAATTTGAGTTCGAGAGTATTCCACACCAGCATATATTAGCTTGTTTCATATCAACTAAGTGTTTCTACTATCTGATAAGTATATACTCAAACAATGAACAAGAAATGTAAAGGTTGGAGCAATATATTCTTTGGGTGAGCAAAATTTCATCGATAATCCAGATGAAAATTTGATATCAAGACACTCGAGGTTATCCTATAAAGTTTTAGTAGTAATTGTTGATACATCTTTGACTGATGAGGGAATAAACTTCTTGGATAAATAATTTGATTGTATATATAGTAAAATTTAAGAGATGAACATTAGTAGAATATGTGACAATGAAAATCAAAGGAAGAAATCTATGGATGAGGCCCCCTCTATTGTTGATCCTTCTTTAGTAAGGGCAAAGTGTAACGACCCGACTCCTGGGTACTAAGCTGTGAGCCGGATCGCTACCTCCACTACTGAAACTACTGTGTTGTACTGTGCGGAAGCTGGGTAAAATAAAATTTTACTAAACTATTGTAGTTGCCTCTGTTAACTCTGTGAGAGTGAGATTTCATATCCAACTACCTTCTAGATATTCATAGCTATACTGGGGAGGTGAAACTGGAGCTTTGGATCGGTCCGTGGAACGATCCACTGGCGCGCACAGGAACGCTGGCTGGATCGGTCTGCCGACCGATCCAGCTGCTCACTGATCGGTCGGCGGACCGATCAGTGGTTCACTGATCGCGCACAGGAACGCTGGCTGGATCGGTCTGCCGACCGATCCAGCTGCTCACTGATCGGTCGGCTGACCGATCAGTGACCGCTGATTTCGTCCCGAACTCTCTATTCGCGGATGGAACGGTCGGCTGACCGATCCTGGGAGATACAGTAGGCTACTGTATCCATCTGGATCGGTCGGCTGACCGATCCAGGAGAATAAATGGCACTGGATCAGTCTGCTGACCGATCCAGGCTCTGATAGTCTGAAACGAAATCAGAATTTCTGATTTCCAGCACTGATTAATCACATACATAAGCTTTAGATACATGAAAAACACTCTAGCATGTAAGTACTAACATTCTAAACATGATAAACTAAACTAGACATAGTTTACTAAGCTATAACAACTAGTAACAAGACTAAGTCATAAAACTAGACATGTTAAGTACTAAAACTGAGATAAAAGTGTATAGATCCCAAGGATCTTTATTCCAGACCCCTTGCACACACACATCATCGTAGCATCGCCCTCCAGCCTCCGCTAGTCCACTTTTCTTTTACCGGTATCTGCAGTATAAGAAAAGTAGCATCTGTAAGCTAAGAAGCTTAGTAAGAAACCATCTACCTCACAAAAACATGCAACGATGCGATAATGTTTTTAAAACATGCTGTTTGAAAACTGAACTGAGCATGGCAACATGGCATGGCATACAAACATGTACTGAACTAATCATGGCATACAAACAAGCTGAGCATAGCATACTATATCTGAAACTAAGCATGAATACTGAACTGATCATGCATATACCTCTAACTGGTCATGAACTCAAATCATGAAACTTAACTGAGATAATTAACTGAAACTGAACTAAGTTAGTGTTTCCATCACTGATTACATATTTGGAAAACTATATATAATAATAGATGAAAATACTAAATATGCTGCTGGGGCCCTGGCAACTGTACTTCTTGTGGCGTCCCTCGAGACCGGGATTGCAAGTTCGAATCCAGCGGGGTTACTAGGTTATCTCGAACCTAGGGACGATCGTGGGAGTCCAGCCCATGGATATCTGATCCAAGTGCCAACTGAATAAAAGTAAAATACTGAATCTTTTTTATTTTAGCCGTTTCTAGGTTATCTAAACCTAGAGCTAGGTTATCTGAACCTAGAGGCTACTGTGGGAGCCCACCCAATGGATATCTGATCCATATAGCTGTAATAACTGGTAATAAGCTGAATAAAATGTTTCTAATATATTTTACATGCGGTTAGGATGCCTACTGGTGCATCCTTCTGAACTGGGCATTTTACCGAATGCTTGGTGTGCACTAAAAGCACACCCTAAAACTGAAAACTGTAGAACTACTGAACTAACGCCAAAACTAACAAGCGAGAGCAATTATACTGCAGGTGAGGGGTTTCTTACCTCAATCGCAAGGTTTTCTTACGATTCTAACCGCTAGGTTTTCCGGAAAACTGCTCCGTTCGACGAACCGCTTATGTCCTCGCGTTCCTCTCGCGGAGAAGAATCTTTTTCGTGTTGGAGTCGTCGCTGGAAGATGTTCCCTTGCCCCTTGGCTTGGTGTGCCGTGCGTGAGGAAGAGGAGAAGAAGAGAGGTGCAGCGGTTTTAGGTTTCGGGTGAGGAAAAACTACGGTGAGAAATAATCTAAAACTTCTCACTTAAATCCGTATTTATATTAAGTGGTTCAATTGAACCCAACTCTAACATAAATTTATTTGATTCTCCTTTCTTTCAGCACGGCCCTGCTGGGTTCACCGGTTACTAAAGCTAACTAAGGGTTTAGCGGACCCGAGAGGTTCCGGGTTTGATTCCCGCTTAAGCCTTTTTATTTGTCTAATTATTTTTGCTACTTCCGCTACTCGGAAAATTCCAGAAAAAATATCTAAAAATTCCAGAAAAATCATAGAATAATTCTAATGCAAGTTTGAGAATTTTCGGGTGTTACACAAAGAGATGTGGGAAGAGATTGAAATCATCAAAATAGTCGTTAACCTCAAATTTCAGGCTATGTCTTGGATGCAGTCATCGACGTGTCTCACACGACAAGCGCAACTATCCAGTTTTGCAGCAAGGGTATGTATCCATTAATTATGCATTTGTATTACAATTTTGTTCTCAAATCAATGATTTTTATTAATACAAGTATATATGATGATGTGTCGATTACCAAATCAACTACTATAGAGAATCATCCTAGCAATGATGATGCCTCATATGAAGAAGATTTGGCATCTATAGCTGGTACTATCAAAATTTTATTTTATTTTATTTAGTGGTTCTTAATAAATTTTGGTTTATAATTGCCTTTATTATTGCAAGTTCTAACAACATGTCCTTTGAGTTATGAATCTAGGTTTATCAAACTCATGATGAGTGGTTATTAGTTATTACAGATGAACTTAACATACTTATTGGTATTTGCAGGATTTTCTTTAAATGACGTTTTCAAGTTTCATAAAATATCATGGAATAGTGAGGTTATCATATCAGCTGCTATGATACTGTCGACAGTAGCTACTACAACTTCAGATCCACAGTGTAGCAGCTACTGTGTGGTAGCTGCTACAACATTGGGGTATCTGCTATATCATTATAGCAGCTACACCACAATAGCTACTACAGCGTGGGCCTCATGTTCACTATTCGTGAGCTTGATCATGACTCATGAATCCTATTTAATTTACCATATTAAGATTGGAGAACAAATTTAAGAAATAAAATAGGAATAATATATACAAAAAATAATTTTATTGGGTGATAAAAATGATTAAAGAACATATTTAACACAAATACATAATAATCACTCCATTTGTTGGTCTTCGGTACATTAAACTCTCGGCATACACGGTGTAGTAGCTACTGCCAACTAGTTGCCACAACGTGTAGTAGTAGCTAATACATGTAGTAGTTATTCGGGAGTAGCTATTATACGGTGTAGCAGTTGTTGCCGACTAGCTACTATAACGTGCACTAGCCGACTTGACAATATATTTACATGTGTTATATAATGGATTTAATCAGCTTTTACAATAGTTTAACAATACATTTAGACTAACTTGACAAAATTTGTCAATAAAAATATATTTCGATTACAACGTCAGTTTCATGTTGTAATAACTACTATACAGTAGCCGTTATAATATAAATTAAGCGATATTACATATATTATCAGCTTAACAATACATTTACATCAGCTACTGTGAGAATATAATTCAAGCAACATGATTAACATAAATACATAATAATCACACCATATATAGAGTACGTGTCCCTTGTTATTCTCCATCTCCCTTGTGTACGTTGGTCAAGGCTGGGAGAATTTTAGCCGATCAGCATCCATAGTGTTCTCCATGAGCGATCAACCTTGATCACCATACACAATGTTTTGAATCCCAAACAACATCTATTATTTTGCATCTCCCTCACGTACTTTGGTCATGGATGGGAGAAGTTTGTAGAGGCGATCATCCTCTAGCTACTCAATGAACATTCCTCGGGGCATTCCTGAGGCTCTTTATTCTAGCCAAAGGATATTTGGGCGATCAGCGTCCACTCCATGAGTGGTCTAACTTGATCAACATACATTGATCTGGGCTAGATGCTGGTATTCGCAATAAAGATATTCCTTTTCGAACCCCAAATAGGTTGTCTACTGCCATATAAAAGCTTACACTACATTGCGGAAGGCAACATGATCACTTTGTCATTCCCACTTTGAGAGGAAGAAACACTACCAGATTTTAGACAAAGACAATGGATGTCATGAAAGAAATGACGAAGGTGGTGTCGGGAAGATGATGTCAATCTATAGTTATGCTACTCGTTAACCTTTAAATGTCATGAAAGGAGGATCCCTCTATTTTATAGGAAAATAGAGGCACTATAACTATTCAATCTAGGAATAGGTGTATCACGAGCCCACAGTTGCCCCCTTCTGACAAAGTTGAATTTTGCCAGTATTCATGGGTCATGGTTTATGACAGGTATCAGTGGTCATATGATTTATGACAATTATGAGTAGTCATTCCACAAAAGTCATGGATCAATGAACCATATTAGTTATGTCGTCATTAATTATTTGATGAGTCTCCATAAATTCATTATTTTCAAATTATCTAAGTAACCATTAAATTATTATTAAAGTTTAGGGCTTGTTAGCTAGATCTACAGTATCTACTACAATATATAGCAACTTCTTGGGAGTAGCTGCTACAATGTGTAGCAACTAATCGACAGTAGTTGTTATACATTGTAGAAGCTACTCTTGAGAAGCTGCTGCACATTGTAACAGCTACTGCACATTGTAACAGCTACTGCTGACTAGTTGCTACAACATGTTTTAGTAACTAATACAATGTGCAGCAATAGCTACTACATGTTAAATATTTTGACTAATTTAAAATGATTTTAAATATTTTTTTATCAAGTTGTTTAAAATATCAAAAATATTTTTACATGTTGTAGCAGCTACTGTGTACAGTAATTTTAAATTAATTTGACTAAGTTAAAATGATCTTTAGGGCTACTAGATTTTACAATGTGTAGCAGCTAGTAGCTATTTGGATAGTAGTTGCTACAATGTATAATAGCTATTTGATTTGATTTAGATAAAAAACTGAGATTGATATGATATATTATTGTTTAAAAATATAAAGTAATATCTTGTTGAGCGTAAACAAAAAAAAAGAGTTGGAGACTTTTGTTGGGTTGAGATACATAAAGGGAATAATATTAATATCATAAATAAAGATAATAACAGAGGACAAACAAGAAGATCTTAAGCCAAAAAGTTAATATAAACACTAAAGTTTAGAAAGGGCTATAGCTAGACTTCAGTCATTTGATTTATAGCATCCTTTAATGCTACATTAACTTGAGACAGTTGTCGTCATAGTTACACAAGTTCTGTTTGATTCTTTTTCTTTTGTAAAAGGGCAACATCAATAAGGAGTTCTTCCTGCTAAAGAAAGACAGGATCAATGAACTTCACAAGGAAAGATGTTTCACTTAGTCATTTGATTTATAGCATCCTCTAATGCTACATTAACTTGAGATAGTTGTCATCGCAATTGCACAAGTTCAGTTTGATTCTTTTTCTCTTGTAAAAGAGCAGCATCGATAGGGAGTTCTTCCTGCTAAAGAAGGATAGGATCAATGAACTTCACAAGGAAAGATGTTTCACTCAGTCATTTGATTTATAACATCCTATAATGCTACATTAACTTAGAAAAGTTGTCGTTGCAGTTGCACAAGTTTAGTTTGATTCTTTTTCTCTCATAAAAGAACAGCATCCAACTCCTTCCTCGCCTAGTTCCATTGTTCTATGAGAATCTTAATATAGCCATGAGTTATATGATGATCCATGGCTTGACTGAGAGACCTACTTAGATTAATTTAGAAAATTCATAAGGAAAGAAAGATATAATAGAAGAAGGATAATATATACTGAGAAGCAAATGAGTTTACTGATAGAGATGGTCTTTCAAAGGTAGAAGATAGAGAGCTTATATCCTCATCGATAGGGGGTTCTTTAACACCACCCTTAGTGGGTTTCGTCTTCTTGCTAAAGAAAGATATGATCATTGAAGGGTTTAACTAAAACTATTGTATAAGAGATACAAGGGCTAGGCAACTTGAAAGAGTGAGTTAGGTTAATAGATTGTACCTACATATACCTCCCTCCATATCCATGGGCCCGGCACTAGGAGGGTCGTTAATGTAGCGGATCTACATTTGTGAGTTAGGTTAATAGATGATTTATAGGAAAAATAGTTCTAACAACATTAACTCTTGATAAAGATAATTAAAACTGAAGCGTTTTTCAAAACTATAAAAAGGGTCATTAAAAGACTTACTACAACTCTTCAAAATCTGTGAAAATATAGGACAGAGAGTAAAGACAAAGATAACCAACTGTCAGACCTTAAATCCTACTATGCACCTACTGTGCAGTAACTGTTACAACGTGTAGTAACTTAAAATTTATCAAAATAAAAGATTACAAGCCCTAAACCCTAATAAAAAAAGTATGCAACAATATTTTCTTATAATGGGGTGAATAATCTTTTATTTTAATAAATTTTAATCTGTTACACCTTATAGCAGCTACTACACAGTTGTTGCTAACAAGCCTTAAACCCTAATAAAAAAGCATGGAATAATTTTTTTTCTTATAATGCGGTGAATAATCTTTTCTTTTGATAAATTTAAAATTTTGGTTATATAATTCGCAGGAAATTTGTCAAACATCATTTGGTTCTTTGAGAAATCAAAGTTTATAATTGTCTTTATTGTTACAGGTTCTAACAACATGCCCTTTGAGTAATGAATGAGTGTTTACCAAAGAACAACGATTGTGGTGTTTGCACTATAGTTATGAAATAGAAGGAATGACGAAGATGTGAAGGTTGAGTGGTTGGGACAACAGTAATGAAAAGGAAGCGATAATTAGGAGGCTCCCTCTATGTTGTAGAAGTGATAACTCGATTATTTGATACATCCTTTAATTGAAATTTGGTGATTTTGAGCTTATTGTGTTGGTTTATTGACACATATTAGATTATTTTACAAATTGAGAAGTAATTTTGAGCTAAATTACATTTATTCTCTTAATTCATGATAAGAGCCTCATAGCTTTAATTTGGTTTTGTAGAGCATTAAAATGAAGACATGGTTCAAAGGAAGTCAAATTACGGGAAGGTGTGGTTCATTCAACTAAGTGAAGAAGCCAAAACCCTACTTGGGTTCAGCCCGAGTCCAGCTATCTCAAGGAATGAAGATTCCCAATTGAACCTAACCCAAAACCTAGTGCAAGTGTGAACCGGTTCAGGTAATGGGATAAAACATAGAAATTGGCACGGTGAACAATGGCTTGCGCTACTGTTCATCATGCCCATTTCTTCTCTGCACGATCGCATTGCCCCTCCCTCTTCTCAGATCTACATCTCATTTCGACATCATTGACCGGGAAGATTCCAGCATCTAGTGTTCAGCTTCCGATCAATAGAAACACGATGGCGGTGTTCCTTTGACGTCTTTCTGTGTTCTGAAATTGTTCTATTTTTACTATAGATTGGAGCTGTTCCTCTGATCTGTGGCTCCATCTTCCATTGGTGCACACCAGTGGTGTTCCTCCAGCGTTCCTGAGGCCACCGTGATTGTCTTTCATCTACGCACAACACACCACCAATTCAGCCTTCGAGATCGTGAAACTCTGATTATCGCTTGTTGATAGTCGCAGATCGTGTTTAGCTCATCGAAGCAGTTCCTAAGGAAAGTTGAGCGACCTTCCGACTGAGTTTGTTGCTAGATCTCCCTCTTCAATTGCTGAAGTGAGGTCCACTAAGCTTCTTTGTGTGACGACAAAGAGAAGGAGATTTGAAGTGTGATTAGAGATTAGGGATGCTTTTATTTTGCCTATTTCTCAATTTGTGTTGATTTGATTCTACCCTTCAGTTCTTGTTTCGACAATTTCAATTGTTTTTTTAGGATTCTGCACTCTTCATTATTGCATCTTTTGTTCTCTGCTTTTGTTCCGGCAACTTAGATTTCTGCAATTTAAATGAGCAATGTTTGTGTTCTTGCAATTAGGTTCTTGATCTTGTTTTAAATAGATTAGCTTCTGCAATTTACGTTTCATTTTGTCATTGCTCATTTGTTTAGCATAATTCTGTCTGGGTAAGAGTTTTCATATTCTAGGAAGTTTTGGTACTTCAAGTCTAGGAAGCCTTTGTAACAACCCAAATTTCCTCATTTCGACTCCTAATAGTACTTAAAAATATTTAGAAATGCTTTAGAAAAATTCTAGAAATTTTTAGAGTATTTTTATGTAATTTTTGGAGTTCGTTTGGTATTTTTACCAAAAGAAACAAGTTGCAAAAAATAAAGAAAATTAGTCGAGATTCGAACCTGCAACCTCTAGCCGAACCAAGCCTTAAGCAAATCCAGCTGACCAAGTGATCAAGCAGGCGATTCTGTTTAGAAAAGGTAGCAAAATTTATTTAAGATAGTTAACAGAATATTGGATTATAAAAGGGATAAGTTGATGTTGGATTTGTCTGTTTAGAAAAGGTAGCGAATTTATTTAAAATAGTTAACAAAATATTGGATTGTAAAAGGGATAAGTTGATGTTGGATTTGTCTGTTTAGAAAAGGGAGCGAATTTATTTAAGATAGTTAACAGAATATTGGATTATAAAAGGGATAAGTTGATGTTGGATTTGTGTGTTTAGAAAAGGTAGCGAATTTATTTAAGGAGTTAACAGAAATATTAAGTTATAAAAAGGGATAAGTTGATGCTATGTTTTCCCGTGACTTAAATCATTCTCTCCTTCTCTTCTGCGTACGATGATGGAGCTCGGGCAGAAAACGAAAGGGAGTTAGGGCATCGTCTCCGACGGCCGGCCAAGGTCCTAGAAGCCTTTTTTGTTCGGTTGTGAGTCCAAGAAGCAAGGTAAGTGCTTCTCACCTGCAGTAGGAGTAGTTTCGGACCTTTGTTCTTCTTGAATTCGAAGCATGAGAAGCGCTTATAGTGTAGATTTTTAATTAAGCTTATAGTGCAAATTTTAATTAAGCTTATAGTGCAGATTTTTAATTAAGCCTATAGTGCAGATTTTAATTAAGCTTATAGTGCAGATTTTTATGTAGGCTTATAGTACATATTTTAATTAAGCTTGTAGTGCAGATTTTTAATTAAGCATATAGTGCAGATTTTAATTAAGCTTATAGTACAGATTTTTATGTAGGCTTATAGTGCAGATTTTAATTAAGCTTATAATACAGATTTTTATGAAAGCGTATAGTGCAGATTTTAATTAAGCTTATAGTGCAGATTTTAATTAATCTTATAGTGCAAATTTTAATTAAGAATATAGTGCAGATTTTAATTAAGCTTATAATGCAGATTTTTATGTAAGTTTATAGTGCAGATTTTAATTAAGCCTATAGTGCAGATTTTAATTAAGCTTATAGTGCAGATTTTTAATTAAGCTTATAGTGCAGATTTTAATTAAGTTTATAGGTGCAGATTTTAATTAAGTCTATAGTGCATATTTCAATCAAGCTTATAGTGCAGATTTTTATGTAAGCTTATAGTGCAAATTTTAATTAAGCTTGTAGTGTAGATTTCTTAGAGCTTAAAATGCAGATTTCTTTAGAGCAGATTTCTTTAGAGCTTGTATTGCAGATTTCTTAAGAGCTTATGGTGCATATTTCTTTAAAGTTTATAGTACAGATTTTTGGTGGAACTTATAGTGCAGATTTTTGGTGGAATTTATAATGCAGATTTTTGGTGGAACTTGTAGTGCAGATTTTTGGTGGAACTTATAATGCAGTTTTTAAAGAAAAAGATTATAGTGCAGTTTGGTTAAGTATTATAGTGCAGAATTTATGTTTGCATAGTATGCAGAAATAGTGTAGCATAGAATGCAGAATCTTGATTAGAATAGTATGCAGAATTTTGATTAGCATAATATGCAGATTTTTGTTTATGCATTTCAAAGTTAGAATTTGTTTAAACATTTCAGTTTTTAAAGAAACATTCTTTTATTAGAGGTATTAACAAGTATAAGAAAGATAAAGAAAAGAAAGAAAAAGGCCAAGGCCTTAAGTAGATCACAAAGTCAAGACTTTAGGGATTTTGGCACACAAGGTGCTCGTTAAAATGCCAAGGCATTTAAAGAAGAAGTAATTAAGATAAATCAGCTTATAAATCAGTATTTTACTTTTATCAGTAGCACCGTGCTGAACTCTCAGTTGTCCTTGGGTTGGGCTCCCATAGTCGTCCCTAGGTTTAGATAATCTAGTAAACCCTACTAGATTCGGGACCAGCTATCTCGGGTCTAGTTAGGGATGCGCACATAGCAAGTACAGTTGCCGGGCTCAAGAAGAAAGTTGATTATTATTTTGAAGTATTAAAGTATAAGTTTTTAAACAAGTGAAATAAGATTCAGAAAGTGTTTAAAATTCAGCAAGATTATGCTAGCATGATTGTATAGATTTGTTTTACACGTTTAGCATTTCAGTATGTTTCTTTTGCTTGTAGATGAGCATGAGTAGTTTTCCTTTTGAGCATTCAGCTTTTAGATTTCAGTATATTCACATGCATATTCGAGTTTTGTGAGTTAGATAGCGCTTACTAAGCAATTTTGCTTATAGTTGCATTTTCTCTTACTGCAGATAAAAGAAAGGAAAAGTTATAGCAAAGGAAGGCGACAAGGAGGTGCGGATGGATATGTGATGCCTGGACTATAGAAGCCTTGAGACCTAGCATAAGAATTTATTAAGATTGTCATTTATTAAGAATGTATTAGATGAGTCATTTAGTGTTCCGCTGCTAGTTAATTGTAAGTTTTGAGTTCTCCAAGAGTTTTAGGAATTACTATCAACATGTGAACAAGGATAGTTAAGTAAAGTTAGTAGTCCAGTAGTGCTCCGCCCTCACAGTCCAGTAGCGAGGAGGGTGGGGTGTTACAACCTTGTTGCATGGATAGCTCACCTCATTTCCAGCTAGCTTGAGTAGATTAAGTTTGTCTTGTGGAGTTGCAATTTACTTCTTGAGTGCCATTAGTTTAGGGTTGGTAAGGAAGAAGTAAAAGAGTTTCTGTATTTATTCCACTGATTTTGTTTGTTATTTCAAGTTGTAGTGATCATAGTTTCATAATTTTAGTTTCCTTTAATTAGTTGCAATCTCTCTTGATAAGTAGGATTTAATTCCTGGTTAGGATTAGCTTAATTAGATTTACATTACTTCATTTTAAAAGTCAAATCAACCCCCCCCCCCCCCCCCCTATTTTCAAATAGAAAACCCAAAAAAGAGTTTTTAAGTCTAAGGCGAATATCCACTTACTAGTTTTCCTTGAGAGATTCGACTCGGGACCTATACTTCATAATTCCTTTTGTGAGTTGAGGGTTTTTGATACTAAATAAATTTGAAGTCTATTCGTAAAAATCAATTTGGACTAATCAAACAATTATAATTATGTAGCTGCTACAACATGAAATCTGTGTTATAGTAGTTTCAGACTACTACATCATCTTGATTAAAATTCAATTTTACAAACTCCTCTCGTTATATTTAATGTGCTATCTAGAAATGATGTTTCAACTCCCTAAAATAAATTTCACCACTTCTCGCACTTTACCTCTAGAATTGATGTGTAACGACCCGACCCATTTGGCGGCCCATTTGGCGACCCTCGGGTCGTCGACCGTCGACCGTCGGTCGTGCCGTTACTCACTAGGACTTTCCACCCCTGGCCAGTGGATTTTTGCCTCCCCCAGGATTCGAACTCTAGACCTCTAGACTTAAGTACTAGAGTTTATGAATCCTGGTAACCAAGTGAGATGATCTCACTTGGTTACCAGGATTCATAAACTCTAGTACTTAAGCCTGGAGGTTTAGAGTTCGAAACCTGGGGGAGGCAAAAATCCACTGGCCAGGGGTGGAAAGTCCTAGTGAGTAACGGCGTCGACCGTCATCTCACTTGGTTACCAGGATTCATAAACTCTAGTACTTAAGCATGGAGGTTTAGAGTTCGAAACCTGGGGGAGGCAAAAATCCACTGGCCAGGGGTGGAAAGTCCTAGTGAGTAACGGCACGACCGACGGTCGACGGTCGACGACCCGAGGGTCGCCAAATGGGCCGCCAAATGGGTCGGGTCGTTACAATAAAAAGGCGCCTTTTTATTGTAACGACCCGACCCATTTGGCGGCCCATTTGGCGACCCTCGGGTCGTCGACCGTCGGCCGTGTCGTTACTCACTAGTACTTTCCACCAAAGGCGTCTTTTTATTGTAACGACCCGACCCATTTGGTGGCCCATTTGGCGACCCTCGGGTTGTCGACCGTCGGCCGTGTCGTTACTCACTAGTACTTTCCACCCCTGGCCAGTGGATTTTTGCCTCCTCATCTCACTTGGTTACCAGGATTCATAAACTCTAGTACTTAAGCCTGGAGATCTGGAGTTCGAATCCTGGGGGAGGCAAAAATCCACTGGTCAGGGGTGGAAAGTCCTAGTGAGTAACGGCACTACCAAGGGTCGTCGATCGACGACATTAGAGGTCGCCAAATGGGCCGACGACATAAGGGCCGACGGTCGACGACATGAGAGGTCGCCAAATGGGCCGCCAAATGGGCCAAGAGGGTCGGGTCGTTACAATAAAAAGGCGCCTTTTTATTGTAACGACCCGGCCCTCTTGGCCCATTTGGCGACCCTCGGGTCGTCGACCGTCGGCCCTTATGTCGTCGGCCCATTTGACGACCTCTCATGTCGTCGACCGACGACCCTTTGGCCGTGCCGTTACTCACTAGGACTTTCCACCCCTGGCAGTGGATTTTTGCCTCCCCCAGGATTCGAACTCTAAACCTCCAGGCTTAAGTATTAGAGTTTATGAATCCTAGTAACCAAGTGAGATCATCTCACTTGGTTACCAGGATTCATAAACTCTAATACTTAAGCCTGGAGGTTTAGAGTTCGAATCCTGGGGGAGGCAAAAATTCACTGCCAGGGGTGGGAAGTCCTAGTGAGTAACGGCACAGCCAAAGGTCGTCGGTCCACGACATGAGAGGTCGCCAAATGGGCCGACGACGTAAGGGCCGATGGTCGACGACCCGAGCGTCGCCAAATGGGCCGCCAGTTAGGCTGCCACAAGGGTCGCCCAAGAGGCCAAAGGGCCGCCCACGCTCACTGCATTTTTATTGTAACGACCCGGCCCCCTTTGGCCTCTTGGGCGGCCCTTGTGGCAGCCTAACTAGCGGCCCTTATGTCGTCGGCCCATTTGGCGACCTCTCATGTCGTCGATCGACGACCCTTTGGCCGTGTCGTTACTCACTAGGACTTTCCACCCCTGGCAGTGGATTTTTGCCTCCCCCTGGATTCGAACTCTAAACATCCAGGCTTAAGTATTAGTGTTTATGAATCCTGGTAAAAGACGTCTTTTTATTGTAACGACCCGACCCATTTGGCGACCCTCGGGTCGTCGATCGTCGACCATCAGCCGTGTCGTTACTCACTAGGACTTTCCACCCCTGGTCAGTGGATTTTTGCCTCCCCCAAGATTCGAACTCTAAACCTCCAGGCTTAAGTATTAGAGTTTATGAATCCTGGTAACCAAGTGAGATGATCTCACTTGGTTACCAGGATTCATAAACTCTAATACTTAAGCCTGGAGGTTTAGAGTTTGAATCTTGGGGGAGGCAAAAAATCCACTGGCCAGCGGTGGAAAGTCCTAGTGAGTAACGACACGGCTGATGGTCGACGGTCGACGACCCGACGGTCGCCAAATGGGCCGCCAAATGGGTCGGGTCGTTACATGATGAAATCACACTATTAAAAAGATGACATCCTAAACCCTTTACTCTTCATTATCATAAACCCTTCAATTTCAAATAATGGCTTCTCCTTTGAGAGCCAAGAAAATAATACATTATCCTAGTCCCGTGATACTAAACAATGAATCGACATCTTCCTCTTCTTTAGGGTTTTAGGAAGACTCTTCGACCTCCCTCCCTTCTAAACCACAGGCAACCTTATAGGAAAAGCGAGATCAAGCGGTGAGCCAGTTGAAGGGAACACTTCATACACTGGTGGAGATCGAGGCAACTATGAAAGCAGCCATTGATCTACTGGAAAGCATGGAATTCTATGGGCTCGCTTTAGAAGTCCGTAGAATAGAGAAGGGTTATTTTGTAGGTCTTCCTTTTGTTGTGTTGGTGTTCCTTTTGTTTTATTGTTGTCTTATAATAACTATCTTCCATATTTTTTTTGTTTAATAGAATCAGTAACTTTTACTTTTAATGTTGAAATATGGGTTGATCTACCTCAACCTTGTACAAACACCTTGTAGCATCTACAGTTATGTAGCTGCTACAACACAAGTTTGACGTTGTAGCAAATATTGTTCAATAGCTGCTACAACGAGCTAGTCCGGTGATTTTCACATTGTAGCAACTAGTCTCGATTAATTGCTACATGATGTAGTAGCTAGTCTCGATTAGCTGCTACACGTTATAACAGTTACTATTAAGTAGCTATTACAACATGGAATATACTTTCACTTTCACATTGTAGCAGCTATTGTTAGATAGCTGCTACAACATGAAAAAAAAAGAAAAATACAACTTGAATCATAATACATTAAAATGTATCAAGAATGCAAACTATACTACTGATATAAAAAATGATAACAAGACAAATATAAATGTTTATTCTTCATAACTAATTTGTTTAAGAATTAATACATCGTGGAAGATTGAGAGCCAGAAGACTTATAAACACTATAACTTCAAATATCATTATCTATTCTTCATCACTAATTTGTAGAGAATCTAATTATTTCTCTATCTCTTCTAATGCATCTTTCAATTTTCTAAATTGTTCAGTCTTCGATAGTTTTCTCTCTGAGTTTGAACTTGATACGATATTTGAGGATGCACATAAACTTTCTTTTCCTCTCAATTTAAAGGAAGTAAGTGCTAGATTTTTATCAAAGTGTGCTTCAAAAGCTCTTATTGCATCCCCTTTACTCTCGAAAGACTGGTGTATAATGCCCTTAAAATGATTAACTTGTATAGATGCTTCTATCCAGATGTCATAAACACTCGATTGACGTCCAATAAAGACAACATATGTTTCCCCTTATATTAAATAGATCATTTAGAATCATGTATAAATAATATATTAGGATTAGAGGGAATTACAACTTAAAATGAAACGACTTTCCATCAAATAAAATGTGGGAAATGATGTCTGGCAAGTTTCCTACAAATTTTATAACCAAAATATTTTAAGAAAAGGTTGTTTGGACTGTCCAAGTAGCTGATACAACATGTAGCAGCTAAATATCTAAGTAGTTGCTACAACGTGTAGCAGCTAACTGCGTTATAGCAACTAGAGCTTGTACATTGTAACATAAATCCTAATAATATATTAGGATTAGAAGAAATTACAACTTAAATTGATACAACTTACCATCAAATGAATTGTAGGAAATAATGTTTGGCAAGTTCCCTACAAATTATATAACCAAAAAATGATTAAAAAAAAAAGTTGTTTGGACTGTCCAAATGGTTGCTACACATTGAAGCAATTAACTATCCAAGTAGCTGCTATATGTTGTAGTAGATAGGGCTTTTAGATTGTAGCATAAATCCAAATAATATATTAGGATTAGAGGTAATTACAACTTAAATTTAAATGTCTTACCATTGAATCAATTGTAGGAAATGATGTTTGGTAAGTTTTCTGTAAATTATATAAGCAAAAAAATTAAATTTTATCAAAAAAAATTATTAATATTGTAAAATTGTACGTTGTATGCTTCAAAAGCTTTTTTTGCCTCCTATTTACTATCAGAGGACTTGTGTATAGCGCCCTTAAAACTATTAACTTGTGTAAATGCCTCTATCCAGGTGTTATAAACACCCTGGCTAACACCCAAAAAAGACAACATTTGTTTTTCCCTATATTAAATAGAACATTTGGAATCACATATGAACAATATATTAGGATTAGAGGGAATTATAACTTAAAATGAAATAACTTACCATTATTTATGAATATGGGAAATGATGTTTGGCAAGTTTCTTGTAAATTTTATAACTAAAAAATTTAAAATTTATCAAAAAAATTCTTACTTTATTGTAAGAAAATATTTTTTGGACTGTCCAAGTAGCTGCTATACGTTGTAGCAATTAGGGCTCGTACGTTGTAGCTATTACACATTGAAGTAGCTAATTGTCCAAGTAGCTACTACACATTGTAGCAGCTAGGGCTTGTACATTGTAGCATAAATCTTAATACAAAATATTGTACAGAGCTTCAAAACAGTAAGTGGCGTGGAAATGCTTACAATTGAGAATGGAGAGAGGTGCTAAGCAAAGCATTGTCAGCTTTATTTGTAGTGACAGTTTGGAGAACTTCCAGCTAGCCCGAGAACAAGCATACGGTTGTGCTTAGCTTGCAGTGTCTTTACTTTGCTTTCTGGTAGGAGCGAGAGCGACGGAAAACAACGACAAAGGAAGGAGCAAGAGTGAGAGCGAGGGACATTTAGATTTGAAAAAGTCGAGAAATTAAAAGTCGAGCTACAAGTTTTGAATAGAGGAGAGAAGGAAAGAGAGAATAAAAAGAATTTAATAATGTAAAGAAATAGAATTGGCAACGCCACGTAAACGCATCATTCATGATCACACGTGCAAGAGTATCGGATAACCTATATATAGAGAGAGAGAGGGGGGGATTACCAGGCAGATCACATGAAAAAGGACCAGGAGTTGAGCTAGTCTAATTCAAATGTAAAGTTATAGAGTTCGAATGAAATGAACTTGCTTCAGCCGAGGTAACCAAAGTGAGAATAGGTTCCCAGTACACGGGAATTTCGATGGTTGTTCCGTAGGCTTTTAGGAGATTTTGATTTTTCTAAAATGGACTTGACAAAAAGGAATTAGGAGAAATGAGGTACTGACAAGTGGCATATTGCCATCAGAATATCTGTTATGCTTTTCAGCTGCTGCAAAGTCACCAAAAATGAAATATCACGCTTAACTCCTTTTGGAGGCACACGCTTTATAGGCACGCACCACCATCTCTACATTTCACAAGGTTTGTTGACAATTTTAACCGCATCGCTCTGCAAGTAATCAAAGTTATAATATTTTCATATAATCAGATTTAGCTTGATGTAATAGTAAAATTTAATCAAACGATGATTACTTCGACCACCTCAAAAGTTCTACTCGCTGTATGACAAAAATGGCTGTTTATTAGCTAAAACAGGAAGATGCTGATAACTCACTATAGCTTAGTAGTACACTGCATCATTCGAGAAGAGCTGAAACTTGACTTTACAAATTTGATCAACAAAAACAGCATAACAAACTTTGAGTACAAAGGTTGCTTTTTTACAAAAAAAAAAAAAAAAAAAAAAAAAAAAGAGAGAGAAAATAAAATAAACTTCTGATCTAACATTTTAACTGATAATTCTCAGGAGTAAATTTTGTAGCAACATCAAATCATCTTTCCTTTCTGGAAGAAGAGTTTAGGCCTACCACCAGTTATGATTCATTTAAAAGACAAATTATGAGAAAGAAAACTGACAAAAGTAAAAACAGAGAAACAAGTTACACAAAACTGATATTGGTACTTTTGCTCAAGTTCTGCACATGCATGGAGTTAGAGGATTCTCCCATATGTCATAGTTGGGGAACGTTTCTTCAGGAAGGCCAGTCCTTGTTTGGTGGGTAATCACAACATCCTCCAGAAAGGTTGCCCAACCCATGTAGGGATCCCCAAATGATTTTGACATGAGTCCCTTGTCTGGTTTTATCGACTTCAGTCTATGGCCCATGTAACGGCGAGCTCCTATTATTAGTTTGGCAAAATTGCCACCATGTGTCATCACAAACACATCTGACTTCAAGCATACCAAAAAATCTAGGGCAGCCAAGCTAGTCACATGCTTCCTGAAATGGTCTATTTCTTCTATGCTCGCTAGTTCCTCCTTAGTAACCTGCAAGGAACAAAAAGGATTGCTTAATTGTTCTTTTAACCTCAGTTATTAACTGTTAAAGCTTGTTCCAAATGAAGCAAGATAGGTCAGTAGCACTTGAAAAACATTTCAAAAGCTAAATAAACCACTTGGAACTTTATGGAAAATAAGAAAACTAACATTAAAACCACGCAAAATGCTTCGCAAAAAAAAAACTTAAGGCTAGTTGGTCTGCGATTTTGGAAGAAGACAAAGTACACAATGACAATTTTCCCAGAAGAAAGCTTTTCTTATATTGTAGGGCAAAGAAAGAAAATAAGAATAAATTTTCATTTCCTTTAGAGCTTTTCAAATGTAGGAAAATGTAGGAATTATTTGACCTTTTAGAAAGATAGATTGGGAAACAAATTTCTTTCATACAGTCCAGATGATGAGATGATAAATATACAGTGGTCTTTTCAATTTCTATTCTACTACCTGGTGACATGATATGATTTTCTATTGTAAATCAGCCACAGTTTAAGCCTGCTTTAATTTGATTGTGAGGGGTTAGAATATAATTAATGTATGAGAAGATAAACATATGAATTAGATCAATTTCCTAATAGCTCAAGCTTTTGGAAGAGTTCACATTTAATTCTTGGTTGTTCTGTATTCTTTCCATCACTGCTCAAAAGAATACATAACTAAAAGGCCTAAAAGAAGTTACTAACACCTTTTTTTTATTATTTTGAACTCATTGTGTTAATCAAAAGTAACAAAGATTCAAAAAAAAAAAAAATCAAACACAGTTCTAAAGCTCATTTTGAGTAGCTGAATGTTAAAAAAATTGAGGCAAGTTGATCAATGCAAAGTTATGGCCTAGGTAGCCGTGGTCTGCTTAGGTTGCTACAATCACGAAACCAAATCAAACTAGCTTCATAAAGGTATCAAAACTCCAAATCCTCATTTGTCAAAGCCACAAAAAGTGAGACAAGATAGATGCAAATATCTTTTTAAGGGAAAAGCTAAAAGTATTTATTAGTAGAAATGAAGTTTTCACCATATCACCAGTCTAACTATTACGTTTCTAATTTAACTTAGAGAACTGATGCATTACCAGATTTGGAAACATATTTCTTAATGGTGCCATCCGGTTCTTTCCACCATACACTTGTCCTGAAGCAACATATATTTGTGTTTCCTTGGGATATCCCATTGCACGTAATATAACAGCAACCTCCCCTGGTTCAAGAGGGCAACGACCTTCCTTTCTTTTCTGAAGTGCAAGTTGCCAAAGATGAGATCCATTCTGCAACAATATGCTAATTAAATCTAACCTAAATTCACACAGAAAATGGATTTCTGCAATAGTTTATTCTAATAATAACATAAGAGCATCATGTCTTCAGAAAAGGTTATTATTTGCAATCACCTTGTACCGTCTTGGCCATTCTTTCTGTCTATATGCTGCCATCATTGCTTTCTCCTCTCTAGTTCCAACAAAATCACAGAAGGAGAGGCCTACCATTCCCTTCTCAAATCTCAGATGAAGTGCCCTGAAAGAAAAGAGCAAGAAGTTTATGTTGAAGGTTAATTGTTGTTATTGCTGAAGAGGAAGATGTTACATGTATGGGTTCACACTGCCAGTGCGATTTCTCATTCTTTCTGCCAATTTATCAGCCATTTCCTCAATCTCAGGTAAAAATTTTAAGGCATGATAGTTAACTTTACACCTGAGCCTGTTTATTTCTGGTGGAACATTGTCATACCTGAAAATGGCGTGAACAAAAGAATTTTGTCAATTACATATGCTATGAGAACAACACATGACGACATGTTTGTGATTTTATTCTAATGTAAGGATGCATGAAATGCTACAATAATTAGAGAACAGGCAAGGAAACAATGAAAAGTGAATGTATGATTCATTTTAGCAGTCATCACTTACCCCAACCTATCAACAAAAGGCTTCAAAGCCATTATCTTCTTCTCTTTGATCCTAGGAAGTACATTGTCAATATAGAAGTCTGCTGATGCATATTTTGGAATGTTCTTCACAGTTCGTCTATCATGAATACCACAAACTGTTAGTGCTACATTATTAAATTTATATAGTTCAACCCAATGCTCAGAAACTACATATAAGATAACCTAGAATTAGTTGCTGCAGTGCAAATTTTTTTTGTTGAGTCTGAGAATGATCAAATGAGAACATGACAAAATGCATAATCTCAAATAGTCAAAACAAACAAGTTACAGAAGTTAAGGGTCGTGTATAATAAAAAATATCCAATTCTGAAACGTGATGAATTAACAATCAGTCCTGATTCACATGAAGCATAGAAGTGAAAACTGAAAAGAGCGTTAATAAGATTAGAATATTACTAATTTACAACAAAGAATTAAGAGAAAAACATTACTAATTCACAATAAAGAATTAAGTATAAAACATGTATAGAACCTTATACTGGTGAAGAGCTCTGCTTTGTCTGTAAACCACTCGGGAATATCTCGTATAATTCGTACATCTTCCTTTAAATATTCAATGAAATGATCAACATCAAATATATCTTCAAATTTCCTGTATGACAAAACCAAAACAGCAAATTTGGAAATGTCATTGAACGTATAGAACTTAAAACCAATCATGACAAGCAAATATGGGGCCATAGATGAAAAGACAAAGGATCTACTATCTTCACTTCAAGGGATAGCCAAATATGATTTACAAAACATGCAAAACATGACACATAATCCCCCTGATTTTGATCTGTTTTATCTTGTTTGCAGTATTCAATTTTATACACCAGCAAATTTTCTACTTGATCATTCAGAAATGAAGTCCAAAATCTTGCAGGTTGCAAAAGATATCCTGCTATACCTTTTTATATGGCATGTGAAAGCATATTATTGCTGACTTTCCAATAATCAATAACTCGATAATTTTCCCTTCCAGCAAAGTGCAAACATCCAATTGACAATATTGTTATTAACTAAATAGATTATAATTTAGTTAGGAGAGTATTAAAGTCAAAACGATATACAACCTAAATAACACACTGGTTTTTGGATGGTTTTTGCATTGATAATGGAGATGCAAGGGCATTGACCAGGAAAAACTCACGTCTGATCTTTCCAAATTTGATCTTGCTTTAGTACTGGCAAAATAAGAGTTGCGCCCATTATCTTTGCCACAGCAACAGCATTGCATATCTGCAAAGAAACCGATTAAGAAGGAAAATGAATTCACAATAATTTGCAGAAAATAAAAATCAATATATGGATGTTCCCAATATCTTCACATATCATGTCAGTATACAACACAACCTAGTCCAATAAAGTAGATACCTTTATTTCGAGATTGAAATGATAGAACGATTGAGCAAATATGCCAAGACAAAACAGCATCAGTCTTGGTATTTCAAAGCAGAGAGTATACAAGCTTTGACCATTTTTACAATATAGACTATTAACATAACAGTGACACAGACATTGCACATGCTTGACCAACCAAATGCTTCCTAGTGTCAATCTACAGCGTGCTAGTAGTAACTATGTAAGAGAAGCATGTGCCTGCACTGCCACTAGAAGGTTGCAAGTAAAGTGAGGGTCAGTTTAAAGGTTAAGCCAGACCTTTTGAATCTTACATAAAATCTATTGACAGGACAATATGCAATGTTTTGCTAGATGGATGGGACAGATACATGTAAATCAACTGATCTGCAAAATATTTGAAAATCATTTTCACGTTCAGAATTTTTGAATATCCATGGTTGCTCACTCTAGAACACACCCTTCACAAGCTAGGAACATGAAGGTGTCATCCGCTGTTTTGATTAATAGTAACAAGTAGAGAAGCTAGGTCAAGATAAAAACTAGCACATATTCTCCCATGCGACAGACTATGTCGTCAATAATATAAAGAGCTAACAGGAAACATGATATATTTCAGCATCAAAACTTTGGCTATATGGGCAAATCCCATGAATTAAACTTTCAAGAGAAGCTAAATGGCATATCAACAACAGAAATGACCAAATCTTCTGAACCTAAACCTTAAAGTTAAAAGGAATTCAATTTGCATCAGCTCTTTTGATGATCCTAAATGTTCAAACTAGGTCTAATCATCATTTAGCATTTCTAATAATAGTCCTAGAGATACATATTAAACAAGTCTCATCAGTCATTCAAAATGTACCAAAGTGTGAGCAAAAAGCTCTAAGAAAAGTGACATAAAACACAAACAGAAATGATGAAAAAGAGTACACACAGCTATACGTTGTTGGTTAAGACCACCCTCGGCATGGATGAATATGTAGCCATTGGTTTCATTCTCAGGAGGTACTGAAAATGAATGAACCATCACTTAATCAGCATGACAAATAGCATGCAAATAGTAAAACAGAGTTTAATATATGAGAAACAAGGAAAATAAAGTTGGCAACAAAAAAAATCTAGATCAAAACCTCAAGAAACCAAACTTAAATAGCATCACATGTAAAAGAACTTAAAAAGATACACAGCATAGTTAAAATGAAGTGAAAATATAGGTTACAATAGTGTATGTACATGAAATAGCATATATGCCTAGGTACGCAAGTATATGAACATGTGAAGAAAACATCAAGCTCATTCAGTTATTAAGCCTGCTAGATTCAGGTACTTATAGCACAGTGACCATGTTGAATAATACTCATGACAAGAAAGTTAAGTGAACCAAATATTACAACAACTAAATCTTATCCCACTAGGTGGGGTCGGCTATTGTGAACCAAATTTTAGCATACAATTAATACTATGGCATCATCATAGGCATGCACCTAGGTTATGACTCATAGAATGTGGCTAAGAAATAAAGTTTGATGTAAAAGCTCAAAAGATACTTTATTTTTGAGGTTGCAAGTGCAAGTGTACTATACCAAGTCAGAACAGCAACAACGTTAGCCACATTCCACTAATGAATTTGTTCTCTACGTTACTAGAATCAGCATGATACATATCAAAAAAAAAAAAAGCATTACATGTTTCACTATGCGAATAATTATGTACAAGTAGCCCCACAGGTTGGCGCAGTTGGTAGATGGGTGTTTGCCCCAATAAGTCTTGGGATCAATTCCCAACGAGTGCGAAAATGCATCATTGGTGCCTTACATCCCCTATGCAAATAGGTCGCTGCACTAAGACAAATGCCCCCCATGATTTACGCCCTTCTAGAGCGTGTGGGGTCAGCTTCACCTTTTTTGCCCCATGTACAAGTATAAATATAATATAAGCTCACAATGATTGGTCCTAAGCCCGGATGAGAAAGGATGGGAGTTGTGTTAGGTTTCTAGCTAGTGTTGACTTAGGCTAATGTTCAATGAATGGATTCATTAAACTATTGTGTTAATGCTAGCTTATTCCCCATAAAGAACGTGTTGCAGAGTCCGACTATAATATCTCGGCAAGGACTACTGTATTTCCAAAACTCATGTAGTGTTAAATTTGCAAGAATTCTTACACCATATGTTGGATAAGAATAAATATTATAAGAAAACTAATGGTCTAAAATTTAGAACATGAAACATAGGAATGCTCACTCTTAAAACAATAGAGGCAATAGATACAATGATTAGGAGAAGAATTAGTATTTTGTATGTACAAGAGACAAAATGAATAGGAGAAGGGGGCAAAGATGATAGAGAACTCAGGTTTTAAGTTATGATACACAAAAATGAGTAAAACAAGAAATGGAGTAGATATTGTTATACATAGTTCATTAGATGAAGTTGTAAAAGTAATTAGAATGAGATAGGATTATAGCTCTCACAATAATAATAACGAAAGAAACTAATAACATAATTAGCATATTTACATTAGGATTAGATGAAGATACCAAATCTGCGTTTTGGGATGATTTAGATAAGATATTACAAAATATTCCACCAAACAAAATGACTTTAATAGGAGAAAATCTAAATGGACATATTGGAGTGAAAAATAAGAAATATAATAGGATGCATGAGTTTGGAACAAGAAATAAATAAGGAAAAAATTATATTTGATTTTGCGATAGCATATGAAGGGGAGCCTTGGCGCAACGGTAAAGTTGTTGTCATGTGACCAAAAGGTCACGGGTTCGAATCCTGAAAACAGTCTCTTGCAAAAAGTAGGGTAAGGCTGCGTACAATGGATCCTTCCCCGGGACCCCGCATGGCGGGAGCTTCGTGCACCGGGCTGCCCTTTTTTTTTTTTTTTTTTTACGATAGCATATAAACCTTATACTAGCTTATACGTTTTTTAAGAAAAGAAAAGAATACTCAATTACATTGATCACGTTTAAAAGTAGGAATAATAAATTGCAAATTGATTTTCTTATGGTTCAGAAGAAGGATAGAAAGATTTATAAATATTGCAAGGTTATCCTGGAAAAAACTTAACTACCCAATATAGGTTAGTAATGTTATGTTGGATATATGCCTCAAGTAGTGGAAGTTAAAGGATGAGAAGTAAAACACATTTAAGGAGAGGGTAGGAGTAAGTATTAGGAGAAATATACGACGACTCGAATACGACATGGATAAGATAATATCAAAGTTGAAAATAATAGCAAAGAGTGTACTTGGTAAGTCAAAGGGACGTGCACCACCATGTAAAAAATCTTTGTGGTGGAATGAGAATGTACAAGAGAAATTGAAAAAAAAAAAATGAACTTATAAGGCATTATAAACTTGTATGAACAAGGAAAACTAAAAAAATATACAGTAGTCAAGAAAAATGTGAAGAAAGAAGTGAATGAAGCGAAAAATGAAACTTTTGAATATTTATATTGAAAATTAAATACAAAAGAAAGAGAAATTTAATACAAAAAAAAGAGAAAGAGACATTTACAGAATAACTAAAACAAGAAATAGGAAGTAAGATGTATTAAAGATGAATGCAATATAGTACTAGTAAATTATGCGGAAATAAAAGAGCAATGGATGAGGTATTTTTATCAACTTTTTAATGGAGGTTTAGGTAACCAACTTAACTTAAGGAATTAAGTAAGTCAAATGAGTATAGAAATTTAATTTTTTATCCTAGAATTCAACTTTCAGCTTCAAATGAAATGCAAAATAAAAAAGTAGTTGGACCAAATAATATTCCAATAGAGATATGGAAGTGCCTACGGAAAATGACTTACAAAGTTATTTAACTTGATATTAAAAAAAAAAATGTCTAAGGGTAAATACTCTACTTCCCTTATATAAGAAGGGAGGAGACGTACAAAATTGTGCAAATTATCGAGGTATTAAACTAATGAGTCATACCATGAAACTTTGAGAAAAAAATAAAAAAAAAAATTAAGAAGAGACCACGAGATGACCGAAAATCAATTTGAATTCATGCCTAAAAGGTCGATAATAAAAATCATATATCTTCTCATGCAACTAATTGAAAAGTCTAAACAAAAGCAAGGTCTACATAAGGTATTCATAGACCTAGAAAAAGTTTAAGATAGAGTCCCAAAGAAATTATATGAAGAATTCTAGAAAAGAAAAATGTTAGCATAGTATATATTAAACTAATTAAGGATATATACGACAATGTAACGACCAGAGTGAAAATTTCATGCGGATTAACTGAAACATTTCCTATAAAGACAAGGTTACATCAAAGATCAACTCTAGTCTCTGTCTTTTACATTAATTATGGGCGTACTCACTAGACACATCCAAGACACGGTATAATGATACATGTTGTTTGCTGATAATATTATTTTATTAGATGAGACACGTGAAAGAGTAAATACTAAACTTAAACTTTAGCAAGAAACATTAAAAGTGAAAGGTTTTAGGCTTTGTAGAGTAAAGAAAGAGTATATAAAATTTAAATTTAACAATATTAGGCATAATAAGATAACTGTTAAGATAGGAGACACCGTATTGTCTAGATGGAAAGCTTTAAGTGTTTAGGATCTTTTTTGCAAAAGGATAGAGGGATTAAGAGATATGTCAAGCATATACTACAAGCAGGATGGTTGAAATGGAGGAGAGTGTCGGGTGTTCTATGTGATCATAAAATACCTCTAAAATTTAAAGGGAAGTTCTACAAAACTACGATTAGGCCAGCTATGTTATATAGAGTTGAACGTTTGACTATGACTCGAGCATATGAGCAAAAGATGAGAGTTGCAGAGATAAGGATGTTAAGGGGATGCATGGACATACGAGGATGAATACGATAAAAAAATGAAAATATTAGAGAGAAAGTCAGGGTTGCATCTATTGAGAGAAAAATCTGAGAGACACGTTTAAAATAGTACGGATATGTACTTAAAGGACCAATAAATGCTCCAATTAAGCGATATAAAACTATGACAAATATGCACATCAAATGCAAAAGAGAAAAATAAAAAAAAAAGTCTTAGTTAGCAACAATAAAACAAGATAAAATTTATTTAAATATACACGATGATATAGTAGGGGATAGAACTATAGAACGATTCATATAGCCGACCTCATCTAGTAAGATAAGGCTTGGTTGTCATTATTATTGTTGTTATAAATATGATATAAAAGGAAGCATTTAAGCAAGCATGTATTATCTGATTAATTTAAGGTTAGATACTCATGTTTCTTGATCTTTTCACTTATTAAATTGAATACAATGGACTTTATGATAAACTACTTACGCGATCTCAACTCATAAGGGTCCAAAATTAATCAGTATAAAGCTGAAGCAGTTTGAACAAGGAGACTAAAGACTCAATTATAGTATCTTCATAAACCAACAAGAGATTATCAATTATTTTGCATGAAAGTAAATTTCAAACAAAACAAGCAGCAACAATACCAAATATGACAGCAAATCTTAAAGAATCATAGAGGAGAGAGAGTAAATAAAGGATAAATAATATAGCAGCACTTTGAACATATTTCATAGAGATAGTTGAATTCACCAAAGAGAAAGATGATCTAAGGTAGACAATTGGATCCCTTTTAAAAGTTCCAACCAAGCATAGGAGGGAAGTGGAAAGTTATGAAGTGCTTCATGGAGAAGATAGCTCCGGCACTTGTTCTATTATATCAAAAACTCATGAGCAATTTGGTGAAGTTTATTTTCTATGATTTAAAAATGTCTTCTCCAATGGAGGAAATAACTCTAAATGCTTCCATGCGGAGCTAGCATTGTCTATGCATCAATTATACTCTCAACCTAAAGATATTGTTGCACCATGGAGGGAAGAGCAGGCACTTGAGTTGTAGATGCACAAGTAGTAACCAAATCAGCAGATAAAGAGAAAAGCTCAAATTGTCCATTGATATGGCAGTTGGTCCTCTAAATTGAAAATTGGATTAATGCTCAATTTAAGCAACAATCTGATCTTTCTCACAATATGAAAGTATTAATATAGTGAGCAAAAGTCTTAGCGGTCAATGAGAATGCTAACAAGTACATAGTATCATATGATGTACTCCTTTGTTTAAGATATGCATCAACTTATAATTTATAAGTTTTATCACTTGTTGTTATTTTCCTCCTGACATGGTATGAATCACTCAAAAGAATGAGACGTGGCAAGTAGAGAAATCTAAATAATAAATAGGTCGACAAGTTCTAGACTCATAAATGATTGCAAAAGGACATCTAGAATTGTTATTAATCGACAAAATAGATATCTAAATTCCCAACAGTTTGTCCACTAGGCACCTAAGAAAATTTCCTAAACTACAATTGATAATGTTGATCTAGTCATCAGTTTGAGATTAAATGTGGATGAAAATATAAGTTGAGTCAAAATAGCTTCTATTCAAAAAAAAACCTCATAAACTTAAAATTCTTCACTGACATCATTGGCTCGACAGTCCATGCAATCTACCAACTTCCTTAAAGGACATCATATAGAACCTAGCAACAACCACTAACATGGAATCATGACTTGCATTGGTAAAGAGTAAATATAAAACATGGGCAATAGACATTAGTGTGCAAAATGGTGTTTTCTTAATGGCCTTGGTTGTCAAGCACACACAACATTGAGATATGTTCTAGCCACATCTCATCTTAAGGATGACAAGTAGAACCTATCAAGAATGAGAGCTAGAGTCCTGTCTTTCCCAAATCGACCGGTGCAATCACTTGCTTATTACCATATCTAAAGGTCTCTAAGTGAGGTTCAAGGAATGTACAAGTGTCTAGAGCTAAATAGGTAACTGTACCTAATCACAAAGTAAATCTAATCATGACAATTTTCATCCTTAATATCTGAAAAAGAAAATCATCCCCAATGTTAGAAAAAGTGGGACACTCAACCTTAAAACCTATTATTGTTGTTCACTCTATGTAAGGCTGCCACAAATTGAACCAATGCAAGTGGATGCTTTAAACAAACTCATACTTTGGAAGGAATTCAACCCACCTAGCGTGTTTAACACCTTTTTTTTCTCTCTTTTTGATTATATGAAGCACAGTGATGTCTCGATTTGAAGGTCCCAGTAATAACTTTCTTATGCTTTCTAAAAATCAACACCCCTGACCCAATTGAGACATGTATATAATCACTTTCAAACAGAAACATATCTCATTGATAGGAAAAGAGGGAGAATACTTGCCTGTAATACCATTATCCCAGCGTTCAGCACATGGTTTCCATGAGGTAGTAGAAGAATAAGGATTCTCCCAAAGTGATGGAGGCTCCTTCACCTGTAGCAAGGAATACAGAAGAAGAAAAAACAATTTAGGCCAACAATAAAGGAAAGATGTTTCTACAGCCATGAAAATCCATGTTTAAAGATGATTATAACAACTGAAAACTTACACGTGGACAATGAAGTGTGATCCCTTCTTTATGGCACAAATAAGGTGCATTCTACCAAAAAGACAGAACTTAGTCATTTGGACCATCTCATTTCGCAAAAGGCAATCAAACAACTTATTGAGATCCATGGTAACTTCAACACCAATATACTAACGGAACGAGATAAAGATAACGAGAAGAAAATGAATCAATTGAGCGCCGAGTGAGAGAGAGAAAAAGGATAAAAAAAAAACATATCCTTTCGGCTAAAATGGGCAAGACAGTAATCCATACCAAGTTTACTACTGCAAAACCTCCAATTGAAGTAACAGGATACAAATCAAACAAGCGCGTCAAGGAGTAATGCTAAGGAGAAGGATCTCACCAGCCGACTCCAAAAAGAGGGGAGGGATAGTAGGCCAACCAACACAAGAAAGGCGAGGAATCCAACGAGGATCCGGTAGGAGTAAGAGGTGGACACCCTCGGGTCCTCGAGCGCGAAGAGGGATCGGATGGGGGCAGGCAGATTGAGTAGGGCTGAGGCGAAGAAGTGGCGGTGGGGATCCTTGTCGTGATCCCGGTCTTGATCTCGTCCGCTTAGGTCGGTGGCGGCAGCGGAGACGAAGGAGTGGGAAGCTTCCTCAACCTTGGCAGGGGAGGCGCCGGCGGAGGCCCTGCTACTCATGGAAGCCGAGTGGCGGAGCTCCGCCATATCGCGCTCGCCGCTTCTCTCTCCCTCAGTAAACGATCCAGCCCGAAGTAGCGGATTCGATGGATATTATTTTCATGGAAATACAAATTAAAAACTAAATATAAATTTTATTTTTTTTTTCAGTTTTAATCATGTAAATGAGTCAGCTATAATCTGTTTCCCCTAATGGTGAAATTGCACATGCGGATGAAAAATTTATATGAGTCGAATCAATCAAAATTAAATGAACTAAATAAAATTGTACAAATACAGTTACGTTCTAGGTGGCTAAGGTCACTCAATTAGTAGAAAATGTACCTACTATTATTATTATTATTAAAATAGACTAATCTTTTTGTTATTTATTTTTTTATTATCAACTTATATCTCTTTTTTCTTTATAAATTCTAAGATTTCATAATACAATTTGTTATCCTTCTTTTTTTTCTACCTCTTGCTCTCCTCTTTATGTTGTATTTTTATATTCTATTTGTATTTTTTACTTTGTTTATGTGGTATCAAAGTCAATCCATCTCCTCTCATCACTTGGTGAACTGTGGGGGAATTTTAATTTCGAAATTCTTTAAGACAACTGTAAAAGAATTATATTTTCTTTTATTTTAACTACTGAATCACCTTGAAACTTTGAGAGAACTTCCTCACATCTAAGGCTACAATTTGAACGGTGAAGATTATATTTTGAGTCCTTTAAATCCACCTAAAGATAAAAAAATATGATTAGTGATTCTGGTACATATATTGCTTTTATTGTTATAATGATGACTGTAAAAGATAATTCACTTTAGTCTATTAGTGTGAAATTAAATGGGCAAAAATACTGCTGTTGGAGTTATGTGATCATATGTAAGGGTATGTTTCGGCAACCTTTATCAAACCTGTAAGTAGTGACAATGAAAAATATGCAGAACAATTAGATATCTAAGAAGCTTGCAATTCAAAAATTATCATTTAGATCAACAATTCTGTGCTGCAATTGATAGACGTCCAACTTATAAAGTATGAAATTGCCAAGGAAGTTTAGGATCACTTGAGGAATTGTATACTCGATCTAATTGTATAAAATAGTATTAATTAAAGATAGACATTCATGCTTTATAATAAAATAGTATGAGTGTTCAGTAATTTTACTCTGTAATGTCTAACCTTTTGGATCAGTTAGCACTTACAGAATCTATACAATTATGAGGTTTTACTCCATATGTTGCTCGTAGGGAAGAACAACGCTTGGTTTAGTTTCTAATGGCTCTTCGAGATGATTTTGAGGGCCCTCATGGAACCATTTTGCATTGCAATCCACTTCCTTTTATTAACTCTGTAGTCAATGAGATGTTAGTTGAATAAATTCATCTAAAGTCTCGAGGTGAAAAAGTGAGCACAGAAAAAGGAATTCTTCCTCTCAATCCTTCTATTTTTGTTGCCTAGCCCAAGCCTCCCTCCAACAATCAAAATAGATCTCAAATAAAGGTCGGTTATGATGAGTGCAATTTTTGCAAGCAAAAGGGTCATTGGAAGGTGCAATGTCCCAAGTTGCTAAATAAAATGTTACCACCACAACAGTATTCTTCATAGAAATCTGATAGTCAACCACAACAACGATTCCTTAAACTTGGAGCACCTGACATGGCAACAACAGTTCCTTTTACAGACTTTAAAGTGACTCGATCATCCAATGTCACAATTGATGCTTTTACCGAATAGTTTCAGAACTTCCTTACATCTCAATCACATGTCATGTCTATCTCTTCTCACATAGTTTTTTCCTCTAGTGGTACCTCAGATATACCTTCCCCATCTAGATCCTTGATTCTAGAGCTTCGCATTATATGTCATCTAATGTTAATTTTTTTTTGTATCTGTAAATTCATCTCCTTCTGTGTCGATCATGACCATTGATGGTACTCCCATGTCATTAGCTAGTGTTGGTTTTATTTATACGCCTAATTTATCTCTATCTGATGTATATCATATTCCTAATCTTACCTTGAATTTTATCTTAGTTAGTCAATTATGTGATTCTAATTTCTCAGTTTCTTTTTATCTTTATGTTATACGCAGGATCTGCGGTCCCAAAAGCATATTGGGATAGGTCGTAGGCAAGGGGATATATGTATTGGAAGAGCTGAAAGTTTCAAATGTTGTATCTTCTAGTGTTGATTTGTCATCCTTTCCATTAAGCTCTACTTCTTATTATTTTTATTTATAGCATTCTCATCTTGGACACGTGTCTTCTGCATGTTTGAAATACTTGGCTTCTAAGGAAAATTTAGAAAAATTACAAACCCATATTATTTTAGATTGTTGTGGTTGTAAATTAGTAAAATTCTTTGTTTTACCTTTCTATAGAAGTATTTCTATTTCTCTTGTACCATTTGAGTTAGTTCATTCTGATGTATGGGGTTCATCTCCTATTCGTACAAAAGGTGGATCTTGTTATTATGTTTCCTTAATTGATAATTGTACTTGTTACACTTGGGTGTATCTTATGAAACATCATTATGATTTTCTTAGTATCTATCATATATTTTGGGATGGCAATTTCACCTGAACTCGATAGAGGATCCCATATCTAACCCGAATGGAGGAGGGTAGGAGGGATTATCAATACCCAATATTCGACCTGAATATTCGATTAAATAATATATATATACATATATTAAAGAAATTTTCTTTTTCCAAAATAACTTACTATTTTTATTGATATTAGGAAGAGACTATATAGATGTTTAATCTATTTTTTAATTATATATATTAATAGGATGTTAATTTTGGGTTGCTTCATTCTGATGTATGGGGTTCATCTCCTATTCGTACAAAAGGTGGATCTTGTTATTATGTTTCCTTAATTGATAATTGTATTTGTTATACTTGGATTTATCTTATGAAACATCATTATGATTTTCTTAGTATCTATCATATATTTTGGGTTGGCAATTTCACCTGAACTCGATGGAGGATCCCATATCTAACCCGAATGGAGGAGGGTAGGAGGGATTATCAATACCCGATATTCTACCTGAATATCCGATTAAATAATATATATATACATATATTAAAGAAATTTTTTTTTCCAAAATCAACTTACTATTTTTATTGATATTAGGAAGAGATTATATAGATGTTTAATCTATTTTTTAATTATATATATATATATATATATATATAGGATGTTAATTTTAATATATTTTTATTGAATGATAATAGTTGGATAGAAAGAAGAAAAATTATAACTATAGAAGATATCTGATTCTTTAATGGTATGAGTATACCCATCAAAGATCATATACCCGATGGATATGGGGATGGAGGATATAAAATCTGACCTGAACCCGACCCATTGTCATCCATACGTGCCATGGTAAAAACTCAATATAATACTATTATTAAATGTTTTCGATGTTATTTGGGTGGTGAATATACATCCAAACTTTTTCTGAACTACTTGCCTCAGATGGTACCTTTCATCAAAGTTCTTGTACTGAAACTCCAGAATAAAGTAGTATTGATGAAAGAAAACATAGACGTATTATTGAAAGTGTACATTCTCTCCTATTATCTGCATATGTTCCTAATGAATTTTAGGGGAAGATATTCTTACTGCAGTCCATTCTATCAATAGAATTCCATATTCTATTACATCTAGTTTGTTTCCTTTTAAAAAAATATATGGTTATGTTCCTGATTATTTTGTCTTAAGAGTTTTAATTAGATCCACATATTTAATCCTTCGCCCTCATGTTGAGTGTAGTAAAATTAGTTCTTGGTCCTCTCTTTGTATTTTTCTTGGCTATAGCGAGGGTCAAAAGGAATATAAATGTTATGATCTAGTTAGTCAAAAACTTTATATCTCGTGTTATGTTATTTTTCTTGAACACATCTCATTCTATTTCATTCCCTTTAACACTCCTAATCTTCAAAAATCTAATCTCACTCATATTGATCACTTTTGCACTGACTCAAAATAATATGTCATCTCATGTTTTCCCATTATTAGACCCCCTAGTACCTCTTCTTCTAATGATGCTACTTGCAGTGCTACTTTTACACTGACTCATACCTCTTCTTCTAATTACTTGATTGTATGTATTATACTTATTCTAGTTCCTTATCTTCTTTTTTGACTTCTATTCACCAATTGTCTGAGTCTTTCTCTTATAGAGAGACTGCTTTTGATCCTCATTGGCAACAATAGGCAATGGTAGAAGAACTTGATAGGACCTTGAGTATGGCTAGAGGAGGGGGGGGGGGGGGGGGGTGAATAGCCTTTCTTCGATTTTTCACCTACAATTTGTTAGCGGAAGCACGAAAAGAAATGAAATTGAAAGACAATAAGAGAACAAGACTAACTCCTCGATTTACTTGGTCTCCACCTCCTTGAGGTGACTAATCCAAGGTACACACACACCCAATCAAGCTCCACTAAGATATTCTCCTTTTCAATCCAAGAGTGATGGTGGAGAAACCTTTACAAGATGATCTCCTCCTTTTACAAGTTTTTGATGAGCTTGGGGAGGAGAGAATAAGAGTAGTAAGACTTAAAGATCACTTCGAAAGCTTAAACAGTAATTTGAATCAGTTAAGTTGTTATTTCCAAGCTTTTAACTTTATATACAGTATGTTGGAATTCCCGATATCAGTCGACTGATGAAACATGCAGTCGACTGGTATCACACAACGGCTACTGTTTTATTCAAATCTGTGGAGATCCTGTGTGTCATCATCCCAACGGTATTATACCAGTCGATTGCTGAAACATGCAGTCGACTGCACCAGTCGACTGGTGACTGTGGACTGAGTGAACAAAGACATTCTGTTCGCTCCCAGTCGACTGAATCAGTCGACTGGTGTCCGGAGTTACTCTTGAAGTCTTCCTCCTCAGCCTTTGTCCCTCAGATGCACTTAAGCCTGCAGCTATTCTTCGTATCATCCTTCACATTGCCTTTGAGGTTCACTTCCTTTCACTCTGTTTGCTTCTTGTCCATGGTCCATCGGATGCACCATCCTTCACTAATCTTCAAGAGCCTGAGCCATGAAACTTTCCAAGCTTGTGCAATTAATCTACCAAGTCCTGCACAACTTAAGTACATATTAGAACCACTATAAAGTCTAACTTAAACCCTTTGACACACACATCAAAAACAAGGATCACCCTATTTAATCTTAGGTCGATTGTATCAACAATCTCCCCCTTTTTTGATGTGTGGCAATATGTTTAAGTTAGACATAAGATTAACTTTGAAAGTTACAATCAGAATATAAGCATGAAACATAACTTTGATATTTGTTATCATGAAGTATAAAATCATGAAGAATATAAATTCATAACTTTGAAGATTGTAAGCATGATAAAAATCATGAAGAATAAGGCATAAAGAGATCCACACACACTCCTCCTTATCATATGCTTTATTATGAAACATAAATCATAATATCCAAACCTCCCCCTTAACATACACTATATTAAAAACATCATAATCTAAAACTCCCCCTTAACATATGCTCTATCAAAAGTATTTTTGACTTAAACTTGTTGTGTCCTCCCCCTTTGACATACATCAAAAAGGTAAGAAGAAGCAATAGTTTCATAGAAACATAGCAAAACCCGCAGAAGAAGCAAATAAAGCCGAATAAGAGTAACCATAAGCATAAGAGGACACGAATAGTTACAAATAGAGACACATAATCATAGAGTAACAATAACACCATAAACATAACTATCATGCATAGAAAGAAAAACAAACGGTCTCAAACAACATAGACAAAAGAGTGAATAACATCCAACAACATCATCAACAACAGTGTTCGAGGTGAGAAAAAATAAGCAAAACAAAGCCAAAAGGTCACCCGACACCATAGCAACACAACAAACTCCTATGCCGACGCATCATCATGGGAAGGTGGAGGAGGAGGGGGGCTCTGGTAGGAAAGATCCCAGCGCCGCATCATATCAAACATCTCTGTCTGCTGCTGGCGAACACTCCGAAACTCCTCTCGAACAAACTCCTCCAAGTGAAAGACACGCTCCCGCAGGGAGGCACGTGCTGGCTCTGCAGCAGGAACAGAGACCTCCTCCGCATCATCATCAGAATCAGAATCATCCTAGCCGGGGCGGCGATGCCACACCATAGCGCCGTCACGCGGCTCAATCTGGGCTAAAGACATCTGGCGAGGCCCTAACTGATCAAAGTCCTTAGACAACTAATGCAAGGCACCCCTAGTGACATCTATCCCTTTATGCACGAAAAATGATGTTAAGATATGGCAGAAAGGCATGTATAACTTCCCCTACACTGGTCTAGAAAAGTCGATGATAGACTCATAGACCTGAAGAGCAATATCGATATCAAGACGCTGCTCTAGGGCATACATCAGAACTAGATGAGGAAGACGGATTTTGGCTTGCCCTTTGGTCACGATGGGCAGAAGACATGCAATGACAACCTTATAGAGAACGTAACTGGGGGCTGACATGTGGGTGGCATCAAAAATACATTTTAGTGGAGGCCTAGGAACATGAAAATAATGCTGATGAATCAGATCAACGAAGACATGAGAGAGTGTATCAGATAGAGGCTCCTCAACCTGAGGAAAACATGTAAAGGTGCTAGTAGACCGCCGACACCCTAAGAATGACCTCAATATTTCAGGGGTGAAGCTAATGGATGTCCCGCCAACCATAGTGACATATACATGACCCTCAGTACTAGATGGATACAGATTATTGTAGAATTCCTTACATATGTCTAAATTGACGGTCGTCATGCAATGAAATAACTTTTCTAAACCATAATGCACATTGATGTCAATGATGTCGGGGGCAATTCTAGTGAAATAGGGACGATTGAGATAACGACAACTCATCATTTTGAAGTCGGTGTTCTCAAAATGAGTACGACAAGCCTCGGAGGGAAACCACCCGCCAGAAGGCGCTAGAGGGGGCTGCCGAGTGGGCAGCCGAGAGGTACCCTCTCCACTCGGACGTTTTTGCCTAACTCTAAACCATGCATATGCAATAACCGTGCCAATTATCAGTCAAACAGGAAAGGAAACAACATGTAAACAACACATAGAAGAATTTAGGCATGGATCAACCCAAAAATAATAGAACAAAAATGGAAGAAGGTATTACCGACGCTCCATTGTGCCAGGGAATCATCGAATGAAAGAGGAATGGCAGGAACCGCAACCCAAACCTCGGAGTGGTAGCTAAACTGTGTTCCAGGCGACAAATGAGAGAAGGAGCGTGAGGGAGAACAGATCCGAAGGTTTGGAAGAGGATTTGGAGACACAAAATGGTGGGAGATGTTGGGAAGAAGGTGTAAGAGGCGAGAAATAGCGGGCGGCGGCGAAAAATTAGGGTTTCTGCCGCCGCCCCAATCGGGCGCCTTATATAAAATCAAGGGCATCAGTCGACTGCTAAAACATGCAGTCGACTGCATGTTTTAACAGTCGACTGCACCCCGGAGAGAAACCATACAGAACCATTCTGTATGGTCGAACAGTGCTATCAGTTGACTGCATCAGTCGACTGAAGCAGCAGCAGGGGACTGGCACGCAGATGAAAAAATCAGGATCCGAGTTTTGAAAAATCACCAAATATTCTCTAGACCTTTAAAAATGCCCAAAATTCGTGGAGTGGTCGGTTATGTGAATATTGACTTGGGAAAAATAGGTATACAAGTAGATACAATCCAACCTATAAAATAGATACAAACTTGATAACTCTCAAGATTACGAGGATGGAACCTTGATCTAAAGTACTAGTTTGAGTATTTCCTTAAAATGATTGTCCTATCCAAATCTGAGTATATCTCAAGCAGTCATTTATATGATAATTATACAATGAATTCATAAATTAATGTCCTCATGACATTATTTGTTTCAAAAAAAATATCCAATCATATTCTAGGAGTAAAGAGCACATTGATTGTGCACAAGCCTTCTCAATGATTGGTCCAATGAATGATTGATATCTCTAGATGTCATTTTGGCTCACAATAATGCATCATAACTAACATGGTGAACCAAATGCAATTCCCTAATATCTCACATGATGTCTAAATACAAGCAAGTCATCCTAGATCTTTGTGAGATACATTCAAGTATGTATTTAGCTTTTAAATTTATGACATCATGAAAAGCTAAATCTATTATTCTATAAGGCACAGACCAAGCTCTCTTCTAATAGAGATAAACTCCGTTTCGGGTAAAGGTTTGGTAAAAATATCGGCAAGATTAGATTTGGATTCAACATAAAGTAGTTCAATGTCTCCTCTTGCCACATGATCTCTAATGAAGTGGTGTTTTACCTCAATGTGTTTTGTTCTAGAGTGATGTATCGGATTTTTGGTTAAATTAATGGTGCTCACATTATCACATAAGACCTTGACCTTGGAATAATGGAGCTCATAATCCTCTAAGGTATGCATCATCCAAAGCAATTGGGCTACACAACCACCCATTGCCACATACTCGGCCTCGGTTGTGGACAATGTCACACAAGGTTATTTTCGACTACTCCAACTTACAAGAGAAGGTCCAAGAAATTGACATCCACCGCTAGTACTCTTTCTATCTAACTTGCAACCCGCATAATCGGAATCGGTATACCCAATTAAGCCAAAATTTCTAGTTTTAGAGTAGCAAAGCCCCACATTTAGAGTGCTTTTGATGTATCTCAAAATTCTTTTCACCGCTACTAAATGTGACTCTTTAGCACAAGATTGGTACCTTGCACACATTCCTACCGCGAATAATATATCCGGTCGACTAGCGGTTAGGTATAGCAAACTACCAATCATGCTCCTATATTGCTTTGGATCCACTAATTTTCCTTCTTGATCACTATCTATCTTGGTGTTTGTCCCCATAGGGGTAGTTGCTCCTTTAGCATTTTCCAACCCAAATTTCTTGATAAGTTCTTTAGCGAATTTGGATTGGTAAACATAGGTTCCCTCATTAGTTTGTTTGACTTGTAACCCCAAAAAGAAACTCAATTATCCAACTAGACTCATTTCAAACTCACTGTCCATGTGTTTGATAAAATCATGAAGAAGGTCATTATTTGTTGAGCCAAAAATGTTGTCATCAACATAGACTTGGGCAACGAAAATGTCTCCACCTTTAGACTTTAAAAACAATGTTGGATCAATTGTTCCCCTCCTAAAGCCCTTAGAAATTAAAAAAGATGAAAGTCTTTCATACCAAGCCCGGGGTGCTTGTTTTAACCCATATAATACTTTCTTAAGCTTATAAACATGGTTTGGGCAACCATATTTTCAAATCCGGGTGGTTGCTCTACATAAACTTCTTCCTTAATGAACCCATTTAAGAAAGCTGATTTTACATCCATTTGATGAAGTTTAAAACCCATGTAAGCGGCATATCCTAATAATATTCAGATGGACTCTAATCGGGCTACCGAAGCATATGTTTCATCATAATTAAGTCCTTCTACTTGATTGAAACCCCTAGCTACCAACCTAGCCTTATTTATAGTGACTCTCCCTTGATCATCCAACTTGTTTCTAAAAACTCATTTTGTTGTGACGATTGTACTATCATTAGGTCTTGGAACCAACTCCCACACATCACTCCTTTCAAATTGGTTCAACTCTTCTTGCATTGCTAAAATCCAATCCGTATCAAGCAAAGCATCATCAATTGTTTTTGGTTCAAGTTGTGATATTAGAGCAATTTGACTAGTATGATCCCTAAATTAGGATCTAGTCCTTACCCCTTGTGCTATATCTCCAGCTACTTGATTAATAGGATGATCTTGATGATGCCTTAAGGTCCTTGAGGTAACCGAATCATCATCTTTGGAAGGGTCAACTCTTCCTACGGAAGGATTATTGTTTACATTGTTTCTTTCATCATTCGAACCATCTCTTCCTCCCCCTTGATCAATACCCCCTAATTGTAGATTTTGCATATCTTGAGTAATGATTTGGTTATATTCAATTATATCCTTGTCAATAGAGAACTTCCTAGGATAAGTTTTAGTGGATTCATCAAACTTAATATTTGATGATTCCTCAACGGTTTGAGTTCTTTTGTTGTATACTCTATATCCTCTACTAGTAGATGAGTATCCAACTAGAATTCTCTCATTGGACTTGGCTTCAAATTTTCCTAAGTCATCTTTGGTGTTAAGAATATAAATCTTGCAACCAAAGATTTTAAAATAGTGAATTGTAGGAATTTTGCCATTCCATAATTCAAAAGGTGTTTTACCTAAAAACTTATGAATCAAGACACGATTTTGAATATAACATGCGGTATTAACCGTTTCGACCCACAAATAACTAGGTAATGAGTATGCATTAAGCATGGTCCTAGCCGCCTCTTGTAAGGCCCTATTTTTTCTCTCCACTACACCATTTTGTTGAGGTGTTCTTGGACAAGAAAATTCGTGCTTATAGCCATTTTCCAAGCAAAATTTAGAAAAGTTCAAGTTTTCAAACTCTCCACCATGATCACTTCGAATTCTATCAATCTTGAGATTCTTTTCGTTTTCTACCCTCTTGGTAAACCCGATAATTGTTTCTAAGGTTTCCCCTTTTTGTTTTAAGAAATAAACTCAAGTATATCTAGAATAATCATCTACTATCACCAAACAATATTGTTACCTACCAAAGAGGGTGTTCTATGACAATCAAAAAGATCCAAATGCAATAACTCTAATGGCAATGAAGTGCTAGTTAAAGTTTTACCTTTGTGTGATGACCTTGATTGCTTACCCTCTTGACATGCATCACACAATTTGTCCTTGATGTACTTGATCTTTGGTAGTCCCTTTACTAGCTCCATCTTGGCTACCTTGGATATGTTTCTCATGTTGATATGTCCAAGTCTTCTATGCCATAACCATCCTTCCTCTTCTTTTGATATTAAACACTTAATAGGAGGATTAGAAGCATATGAAAGATTAATATAATAAAGATTTGCTTTTCTAAATCCATTTAGCACAACATTCTCAAAATTTTTGTGCTTAACTAAACATTTATCGGGATGAAACTCAACATTATATCCGGCATCACATAATTGGCTAGCACTAAGCAAATTAAACCCCATACTTTTAACCAATAGGACTTTATGAATGGTAATTTTAGATGATACCTCAATTGTACCTTTACCTATAATCTTGAGCTTTCCACTATTCCCAAATGATACCGTTCCCTTCTTTATATAATTTATTGTGGAGAACTTGTTCACATCACCGGTCATATGTCTTGAGCAACCGCTATCCACAATCCACATACTTACATCCTTCTTCTCCTCTACCTAAGAAACATAAAACATACAACTCTTTGGTACCCATGCACTAGATTTGGAAATATCATTCAAATATTTCTTAGGCACCCAAGCTTGTTTTACCTTCCCTTTAAGATTTTTCGTAACTTTGTTCCTAAGTGCATCATTCCTAGTACCATTGATTAGAAACATATAAGCAACCTCCTTTTCCTTAGGTCTATATCCTATTCCGGCTTTGTTGTAAACGGCTCTTTGATCTCTAATGATCATATCTAGATACTTGGATCCATTTGTGAATTTTTCTAAACATACTCTTAATTCAATCACATCATTCTTCAATTTCTCATTTTCTTCCTTGAGCATATTTGACTCACTAGACATGCATGCATCAACTTTAATGGTCCTAAGCTTTCCCTTCAAGATTTTTACCTTAGATTGTGATTTGACAAAAACATTTTTGAGGTGAGCAATAGTTTTATAGAGAAATTCTACTTTGAGAGATTCTTTTACCCCATCATCATCACTTGATGATGATTCCTCACTTGATGATTCTCTATTTGATGAATCCTCTTCACTTGACACTTCTTCTTGACTTGACTCTTTTTTGTCATCTTCAAAAGCCATAAATGCCATATGTCGAGTAACATGGCATAGTTCATCTTCATCCGATGAGTCAATGCTTGGTGTATCCCATGTAGCTTGAGCCACCATGGCTTCCTTCTTCTTTTTCTCCTTTTTCTTCTTCTCCTTTTCTTCTTTCTTCTTTAGTTCCGGACAATTTGACTTGATGTGTCCTTTCTTTTTACATCCATAACAAGTGACATTAGTGTTAAAACTTGAACTTTGACTACTTTTACCTTTTGAGGGTTGAAACATTTTCTTCACATCCTTTCTTGTGAATTTTCTTGATCTTCCCATCATCTTTTTGACATAGTGAGCCACTTCAGTCGTCGACATTTCATCATCACTATCCGATGATTCTTGCTCGGATTCGGATGATGAGGATTCTATCTTCTTTTCTTTCTTCTTTTTCTTTTCCTTCTTTTCTACAATAAGAGTCATACCTTTCTCTTTTGAAACCATATTAGCTTGTTCATGAAGTTCAAATTCACAAAATAATTCATCAAGCTTAACTAAGGAAAGATCTCTAGAAACCTTATACACATCAACCATTGATGCTCATAAGGTGTTCTAGGGAAAGATTGAAAAACATACATTACTAGGTCCGGATTTTCAATTTTCTCACCTATTACATGAAGACCATTCACTATCTCCTTAAATCTACCGTGCATTTGACTCACGATCTCATTTGTCTTCATAGTGAAAGTTTGAAGTTGCCCCAACAAGAGATCTCTCTTGGCCCTCCTTGATTCGCTTGATCCTTCATTTAACTCAATGAGTTTCTCCCAAAGCTCCTTGACGGAATCGAATGGTCCTACTTTGCTTAATTGCTCCTTTAAGAGTCCACATTGTAGGATTGTTGTGGCCTTTGCATTTGCTTGGGCTTTCTTTGCCATCTCCTTTGTCCACTCTTTGGTTGGAAGAGGTGCTCCCGACCCATCCTTTGGCTTCTCAAATCCATCTACAACACTAAACTAATTTTCAATATCATTCATTAAATAATATTTCATCCTACCTTTTCAATATGCAAAGTCATTGCCATCGAAGAAGGGTGGTTTAGCGGTGCTATATCCCTCTTGAAACGCCATCTAGATGCTTCGGTTGACGATTAGTTCGTCCGATGCGAACCCGGGCTCTGATACCAATTGATAGGACCTTGAGTATGGCTAGAGGGGGGGTGAATAGCCTTTCTTCGATTTTTCACCTAGAATTTGTTAGCGGAAGCATGAAAAGAAATGAAATTGAAAGACAATAAGAGAACAAGGCTAACTCCTCGATTTACTTGGTCTCCACCTCCTTGAGGTGACTAATCCAAGGCACACACACACCCAATCAAGCTCCACTAAGATCTTCTCCTTTTCAATCCAAGAGTGATGGTGGAGAAACCTTACAAGATGATCTCCTCCCTTTACAAGTTTTTGATGAGCTTGGGGAGGAGAGAATAAGAGTAGTAAGACTTAAAGATCACTTCGAAAGCTTAAACAGTAATTTGAATAAGTTAAGTTGTTCTTTCCAAGCTTTCAACTTTATATACAGTATGCTAGAATTCCCGATATCAGTCGACTGATGAAACATGCAGTTGATTGGTATCACACAATGGCTACTATTTTATTCAAATTTGTGGAGATCCTGTGCGTCATCATCCCAACGGTATTATACCAGTCGACTGCTGAAACATGCAGTCGACTCACACACCCAATCAAGCTCCACTAAGATCTTCTCCTTTTCAATCCAAGAGTGATGGTGGAGAAACCTTTACAAGATGATCTCCTCCTTTTACAAGTTTTTTATGAGCTTGGGGAGGAGAGAATAAGAGTAGTAAGACTTAAAGATCACTTCGAAAGCTTAAATAGTATTTTGAATCAGTTAAGTTGTTCTTTCCGAGCTTTCAACTTTATATACAGTATGTTGGAATTCTCGATATCAGTCGACTGATGAAACATGCAGTCGACTGGTATCACACAACGGCTATTGTTTTATTCAAGTCTGTGGAGATCCTGTGTGTCATCATCCCAACGGTATTATACCAGTCGACTGCTGAAACATGCAGTCGACTGCACCAGTCGACTGCATGTTTCATCAGTCGACTGCATGTTTCATCAGTCGACTGATGACTGTGGACTGAGCGAACAGAGACATTATGTTCGCTTCCAGTCGACTGAATCAGTCGACTGGTGTCCGGAGTTGCTCTTGAAGTCTTCCACCAGTCGACTAGTCGACTGAATCAGTCGACTGGTGTCCGGAGTTGCTCTTGAAGTCTTCCTCGTCAGCCTTTGTCCCTCAGATGCACTTAAGCCTGCAGCTATTCTTTGTGCCATCCTTCACATTGCCTTTGAGGTTCACTTCCCTCTACTCCGTTTGCTTCTTGTCCGTGGTCTATCGGATGCACCATCCTTCACCAATCTTCAAGAGCCTGAGCCATGAAACTTTCCAAGCTTGTGCAATCTACCAAGTCCTGCACAACTTAAGTACATATTAGAACCACTATAAAGCCTAACTTAAACCCTTTGACACACACATAAAAAACAAGGATCATCCTATTTAATCCTAGGTCGATTGTATCAACAGAACTTTCTATTTTATATCAAATAGATACTTGGGATTTTGTTCCTCTTTCTTTGGGGAAGCATGCGATCGATTCTCGATGGGTCTATAAGATCAAAAATAAATATTGATGTGGTAATGATGAAGGGCCCACCCCACTGCCACGGTGGAGGTCAAAGGAGGTCAAAGTCAAGGTGGTCAACGCGTATAGGGCATCTGCTAGTCGGGCGAAGCATGCCTCGACCGGGGAGAAGGCCCCGACTCGTTGTCGACTTCGACATAGGGAGCATTCAAACAACTAACGCTCAAGGGAGAGCAATGACTAGCCAGTGAGGCCTGACAATGGACAATACGTGGACAGTGGAATTCCGGCCGAGCGGCTATCCCGCTCGACCCAGTAGCAGAGCACGCGAACGGTGGACTTCCGCCCAAGCGACTATCCCGCTCGACCCAGCAGGAAAGCACGCAGATGGTGGACTTCCGACCGAGCAACTATTCCGCTCAACCCGACAATGGACAGCATATGTCCAGTGGAATTCTAGTCAAGCGGTTATCCTGCTCGGCCTAATAGCAGAGCACGCAGACAGTGGACTTCCGGCCAAACAGCTACCCCGCTTGGCCCAGCAACAGAACAAGCGGAGTGGAATTCTGGCCGAGCGGCTATCCCGCTCGACCAAGCAACAGACACAGCAGGATATCTTTTAACATCCTTTTGGGAGCTACCGTAGTTGACAGGCGGCATAGTCAGACAGAGAATCTTACGATGGAAGCTTCCACTGTCACTTCAGAGATATGCTTGGCTTATTAAGATACTATGTCAGAGACACTTTACTGACAAGTCTTTTTAGGAAAAACTTTGAGATGCGTGCTCACCTTGGAAAGCGTGCACGTGCGCTACAGGAGCTCTATATAAAGGAGGGTCCAAGTATCGGCGGAGATATGCATTACAAGCAAGATTCACTATTTGCGCTATAGTCTTCTTATTGCTACACTTCATTCTCCATCGCCGGTGACTGACTTGAGCGTCGAAGGGCCAACACTGAGGACCCCTTCCCCAGCTTGGTACTGACGTTTCCTGTGCTTGTAGGATCAGTAAGGAGCCTCCACCGAGTCAGTCGTACTTGCAGGATCAGTAAGGAGCCTCCACCAAGTCAACCGTACTTGCAGGATCAATAAGGATCCTCCACCCAGTCAGCCTGTGAGTTAGATGCCAGCTCGCCATCTCCTCAAATTTTGGAGAAGATCATATTGGCATCGTCTGTGGGAACATGGCATGCATCCAAAACGTGAAGATGGAGGACACTGGATAGCTCACAACCGTAGCACTCACGCAAAGGGAGTTGGAGGCACTGATACAAGCCCGAGCGGCGAAAATACTTCAACAACAACAAGAAGAGGAGCTCGGGGGTCGAGTGTCGAATGACCCAACAGCATGGGCCCCCGATCATCGAGCTGATCACCGTTCACGAACGGACAATCTACCAGATTAGTGGACGTTCAATCGACCAATAGGAGTCGATCAGGAGGCACCCAACGCACCGATCCCGTATTATCGGGTGTTGTTTCACACTCTACAAGAGGAGCGTAGATGCGCCGAGCGGACGTAAGGATCATCTTCTAGAGAGATGGCCGCTTAGGACAAATGAAAGGGTAAATCCCTAGGGCTCGATGACTCTCCCAAGCGAGTCAACCGGTAGTTCTGTCAAGCAATTCACGACGACGAGCTGCCATCAAACTTTAGACCGCCGACGATCGAAAAGTACAACGGGACAACTGACCCCGATGACCACTTGCTTGAGTTCGACACCATGTCCACTCTTCACCAATACTCGGATGGATCAAATGTCGAGTCTTCCTGACCACGTTCTCGGGTCGGCGCAGAGGTGGTTCCAACTGTTGGTGCGATTAGCCTAACTATCTAACTCAAGTTTTGATGAATGACAAAATAGGTTAAGTTATTTTCATTGTTATTTAACACTCTGATCGAGTGTGCAGGAGAAGCCCAGATAGGTCGACGGGCTGACCTTATGTCTGGCACGAAGCCCAGCTAGGTCGAAGGGCCGACCAAATAGCTGGCACGAAGTCCAAACGGGTCGATGGGCTGACCGAACGTTTGGCACGAAGTCCAGTTAGGTCGACGGGTTAATTGGATAGTTGGCATGAAGTCCAGACTGATCAAAGGGCTGACCGGACGTCTGACAGATAAGTGAAGGTAAGTCACTGGAGGGGAGTGACTATGAGGATGCGTTCCCAGGAAGGGAACATTAGGCGTCGATCCGACTTAGACCCATTTCGGATATCTAAGTCGAGATCGCCACAAGATTCCGGTCTCGAGGAGACGGAATCTAATTACTATTCTATTTAGTATAAATTGTGCTAACACTCTGTTTTGCAGGATATATAATTTACATTGCCTCAAACTAGCGTTTTCTTGCAAGAAGGAGGTTGCTGGAAAACAAGGGTCCGAGCACCCGAAAGGGATCCGGGCGCCCGGAGGTCCGAGCGCCTGGAACAGGTCTGGGTGCCCGAGGGTAATTTTTATCCACAACGTCACATCGCCACGTGGAGATCACTGACTAGCTCGGCTACGTCATATTCAGGGCGCTCGAAGGGATCCAGGTGCCCTGAACCTCCTATATAAGGAGGGTAAAGGCTGGAGTCAAAGAACAACAATGAAACAACTAAGAATCTACGCTTCTGTGCTCCTGCGACGCTGCGAAGGCTCTCCGACAAGTTTTGTTTTCTTCTTATTCTCTTATCGTCGGTTTCCTTTCGTTTACTAAAATTCCTGTACTGCATTTGTAAAAATCTTTCGAATTATTAGTGATTACCCAACGAAAGCACTCAACGAGTGCATGCCTTGGATTAGGAGTTGACAAACGCTCCGAACCAAGTAAAACGACCTCCTTGTTAGCGTTGTGTGTTTATTTTTCCGCTGCGTACTTTCGACAATTCTTTTTTAAATCGCTATTCACCCCCTCCCTCTAGCAAAACTCATTGATCCAACAAGTGGTATCAGAGCAGGTACCACTCTGATTTGGTGCAACCACCAATCAGACAGGGTGAAACTCTTTTCTATTTTTTTGTTCATTTTTTTATTTTTAGTTTTTCATCATATTCCAAACTGGTATTGTTACCTTTTAGGAATCTTTTTTTTCACAATTAATATGAATTGGTGTAACACCAATTCAGTTTTAGTTTCCTTTTATTTTATTTTGCACTACTAATCCAAGGCCAAGTCTTGGGACCCCTCGTCTATTTGTCTAATTATGTGCAGGTTAAAAAATGTCTCAAATTGAAGGGTTCAACACAATACGTCATCCCCTATTCAATGGGGACGACTTCCTGTACTAGAAGAAGTGGATGGAAGTCTACCTAAAGACAGATTTCGACCAGTGGTTCAGCGTCACCAAAGGCTACAAGGTGTCGATCGACAACTCCAGAATTCCACTGGAGTCAGAACAGTGGACTCCGGACATGAAGAAAAAAGCGTCAGCAGACTTCAAAGCACTTAACACGCTATAATGCGGACTGACGAAGGAAGAGCTGAACTGGTAGGACCGCATCAAAACGCTAAGGAGTTATGGGACAAGCTGATCGAACTACACGAAGGAACAAGCAATGCCAAGGTAATGAAACGAGACCTTCTGTTAAACAGATTATTTAATACTAAAATGCAGGAAGGAGAAATGACGAGTCAACTTCACGCGAGGATCAAAGACATCCTCAACGAACTCCACGCGATAGGTCATCAAATGGAGAATCGTGATCTTATCAAGTATGTGTTAAACGCTTTTCCACGTAATACCTTGTGGGCATCTATCGTGGATGCCTACAAAATTTTAAAAAATTTATCTAAGTTAAAATTAGATGAATTATTCTGTGAATTAGAATTACACGAGCAAACTAACGCCGGGATCGAGAAAGGTATTGCCTTATTTGTAGGTTCCTCCAAGGAAGGAACAAAGACCAAGTATGAACATGAAGATGAGTCTAACCAGGATTCTGAAGACGAAGAGTACCTGGTGAACGTGGTAAGGAAAATGTTCACTAGGAGAAAGAAGACCTTCGGCAAAAAGGACTTGCAGAAGATCAACTCCCCAACCAAACCAAGGAACGTGACTTGCTTCGGGCGCAACAAGAAGGGTCACTACAAGAACAAGTGCCTGAGATTGAAGAGCAACAAGATGAAGACATCCAAGAAGAAAGCTCTCAAAGCATCCTGGGACGACTCTTCATCAGAAGAATCGGAGGCCAAAGACCAGAAGCACCAGAGTCACCTTGCATTGATGGCCCTCGAAGCAGAGTCAGAGGACAAATCGAAAGACGGGTTCGAACCCGAATCGAGCCATGAGTCCGTACACGTTTCCAAAGGTCCCGAAGAGGTATACTTTAATTTGAATAGAAAGTTCTTTAAAATTATTGCATATTTAAATAGAAAATTAATTACAATAGAAAATGAAAACAAATTGCTCCTTGAAGAGAATCAAAATCTCAAGGAGCAAATTACAAATTCAAATCCAACTCAAGACCTAACACTTGAGGAGGAAAATTTATCACTAAAAATAGAAGTTAATAAATTAAAAGATCTCTTAGAAAAATTTACAACAAGATCTAAGAATTTAGATTTAATTTTAAATAATTAAAAAGTAATTTACAACAAAACTGGACTTGGCTACAAGTCAAGTTCAAATAAAACATTTAAATCGCTAATAACCCAACACAAACAATCAAGTAAACCTTGGGTTCCGAAAGCGTGCTTAACCACACAAGTAGGACTTAACCAATACTACATACACAAAGAAAAAATATATTATGTAAAATCGAATAAATCAAATTAAAAACCAAAATACAAACCTAGACCAACAAATTCAAAATCTAAATATTTTAAAACCCACCAAAACTTAGAATATCATCAAGTCAATTATAATTATAAAAGTAACAGACATAAACCAAGAACTAAAACTCAAAAAAACAAGGCCAATAATTCAAGGGGAGGTTCCAGAATAGCTGGCACCTCCAAAAATAATCTACCTAACAGAGTAACCGAAACTAACCTACCCGACAGAGTAATTAGCACTAGTTAGAAAGGGACCAAGTTTAACTTGACCTATGGTACTGGTGAAGTTTTGGATGATAGTGTTGGTACAGCGGAGGCCGGCAAGAGGGGGGTAAATTGCTGAAAACAAAAATAAACTATACCCTCCTCGGATTTCAACTCAGAAAAGCAATAGTAAAATAATAACAATTAAATCAACAGAAATAAAAAGAAACTCAGCAATTAACCTGGTTACAACCAAGGAGGTTGTAAATCCAGGGCGATGAAAAAGCGCACTAGAAGAATCTCTTTTGCTGAAGGCGGAGAAGCCTTTTACACACTAACGACTCAGAACTATTGCTAGGAATTAAGTACAGAGTTGAATGTCAAAGTTGTTGTTGAATTCCTAGCTCCAGGGGCCTTTTTATAGCTCCTGAAAGTCTATCCCGAGGGTCCAAGGCGCCTCCAACAAGGTTCAAGGCGCCTCCAGCTCGGTCAGCGGATAAAACTTTATCCGCACACAAACGGTCAAAACCGACCTGTTGAGGGCGCCTTCAACAGGGTTGAAGGCGCCTTCAAGGGCGCCTCCAATCCTGCTGGAGGCGCCTCCAAGCTGGCAGCCTCATTTCCAGCTTGTTTTCTTCAGCTTCCGACGCTCCGTTCTTTTGGGTGATTGCCGCCAACCGGAATAGGGCTCACCCGAACCCAATTCCCAGCCTTCTCCTCGAGCAGCCTTCCGTCCCGACTTAACGTCCCTCGAACACCGCGCACGCTTTTCACGTCCATCGGAGTACTCTTCCGCAGCTCTCTCGTCCTTCGGACGCACTGAGCCCGTCGGCTCCCTTCCCGTGCCCTCCTTCTCGCTAGCCGCGTCTTCCGCTCGACTTCCTGAGTTCCTAAGCTCCTGCACACTCAGACACAGGGATCAAACACAGCAGGACCTAACCAACTTGGTTGATGCACATCAAAACTACCACGGGTTCCAACAATCTCCCCCTTTTTGATGTGCATCAACCCAAGTTCAAGTTAGGGTTAAAATAGACATAAATAGTAATTTTAAAGGAAATTACTAAACAAACATTTGTAAGCATAGATTTGCAATAAATAAAAATTGCAACACATTTTAGAAAACATATTAAATTTCAATTTTCCTAACTCTCTCTCCCCCTTTGATCACAGCAAAAATGGGGTCTTAAAAGTAAAAATGAAAAAAAACTTTCAAGTTGAATTAACAAAAAAAAAATTCAAAGCAAGAATGAACTTTATAAAACAAATTTCTAAATCTAAACTGAAAAAATTTCTAAGTCAAATGAGGTTATTTAGGATTTTTCTAGAAAAAAATTCTAAAAATAAAAAATAATTTCTAAGTTAGAATTTTCAAGAAAAAAAATTTTTAAGGAATTTTTGTTTATTTTAACAAATATTTGATAAACTTTCAAAGCATTATTTAATTCTTGTTTACTACTTTTTCAGAAAGTTAATTAAACATTTTCTTTCAATATTTTAGCTTCCAAGTCGTGGCGAGGCACTAGGCCTTCTTGGTTATTGGAGCAACAACCACTTCCTTAGACAAAGCTTCCATAAAGAATTTCAATGTTTAATTTTCTCACTGTAAGCTTTTAATTTTTGAAAAATTAATTAAGCACAGATTTTGGAACCCAATAGAGGTTCCTTCCTACTGGATTAATCAGATATTTAGGGGGTACATAACTTTTGGGCACTTTTCTAAGTTGACCCTGATAGTTTCTAATGTACCAGTTTAATTTTCCATAAGTTCTTAATTTTGATTTAGGAAATTTATTTAAGCATGCATCAGATTTCAATTTTTCAATTTCTAATGTTAATTTATCATTTTCTGATTTTATATGATCATACATTTCAAGTGGACATGCTTTTGCTAATTTCATTTTTAATTCTTTATTTTCTTTTTCTAATTCGAATAAATCTTTAGAAAGCGATTTAATAAACCGAAAAGACTGGGAAGGGGTTAAATTGCGTACCTTACTTACCTGATCTGGTGACGCTCCCCCTTCACTGCTGCTTTCTTCTTCTGATGTTCCTCCCCCTTCATCGATGCTCATCTCTGAGCTTGAGTCTTCTTCCGGCTGATGGTTCGCCATTAGCGCTAACCCCGAGAATTCTTCGATGTCTGACTCAGAGGTTGACGAATCTGGCCAGGTAGCCTTCAGGTTCTTGTGCTTGGAGGGTTCTGGCTTCTTGTATTTTGACTTTACCCTTTCTTTCTCCTTTCTCTTTAGCTTTGGGCAGTCATCTTTGATGTGCCCCTCTTCGTTGCAGTTGTAGCAGCGAACCGTCCTCTTCTTTCGATGATGCCTCTGCGATTTAAATTTATTAGTACTGAAAAACTTATTGAAGCGTCTTACCAGTAGTGTCGCTTTGGATTCGTCGACTGAGGCTTCGGAGTCAGAAGTGTTCATCTTTGCCTTTAAGGCAATGTTCTGACTTGTCTTCTCTGCTCCGTTGGGTTCTGAAACTCGAGATTCGTGAAGTTTAAAAGTGGAAAATAATTGTTCTAAAGTACTTACCTTGAGGTCCTTAGAGATGTAATACGCATCTACTAAGGAGGCCCACTCTGGAGTTCTCGGGAAGGCATTGAGCGCGTATCGGATAGAATCCCGGTTGGTTACCTCTTCTCCAAGGTTCGTTAGTTGCGTTATCAGCTCCTTGATTCTCGCTTGGAGTTGCGCTACCTTCTCGCCTTGGTTCATCCGGAGGTTCGTTAGCTGGTTCCGGAGGATGTCGCGCTTCACTAGCTTCGTTTCGGAAGTACCTTCTTGAAGCTCCAGGAATTTTTCCCAGAGATCTTTCGCGGAGTCGTAGCTTCCGATCCAATTTACCTCCTGCGGCAGTAGAACGCTGAGTAGGTGGAACTCAGCCTTTCCGTTGGCAACGAAATCTGCTTGCTCCTTTTTCGTCCAGGTATTTTCCTCCTTATCTTTCGGAACTGCATAGTCATATTTCATTATTAACAGAATGTCAAATTCGGTTTTAAAAAATACCTCCATTTTGCGCTTCCAGGTGGCGAAGTCTCCGTCGAACTTCGGGGGATGGATGTTCGCTCCGGCCATCGTCTTGATCGTAGTGCTTCAGTTGGCGGTTAGTCCTTTTAAGGCGATCAGGCTCTGATACCACTTGTTGGTACAGCGGAGGCCGGCAAGAGGGGGGTGAATTGCTGAAAATAAAAATAAACTATACCCTCCTCGGATTTCAACTTAAAAAAGCAATAGTAAAATAATAACAATTAAATCAACAGAAATAAAAATAAACTCAGCAATTAACTTGGTTACAACCAAGGAGGTTGTTAATCCAGGGCGATGAAAAAGCGCACTAGAAGAATCTCTTTTGCTGAAGGCGGAGAAGCCTTTTACACACTAACGGCTCAGAACTATTGCTAGGAATTAAGTACAGAGTTGAATGTCGAAGTTGTTGTTGAATTCCTAGCTCCAGGGGCCTTTTTATAGCTCCTGGAAAGTCTATCCCGAGGGTCCAAGGCGCCTCCAACAAGGTTCAAGGCGCCTCCAGCTCGGTCAGCGGATAAAACTTTATCCGCACGCAAACGATCAAAACTGACCTGTTGAGGGCGCCTTCAACAGGGTTCAAGGGCGCCTCCAATCCTGTTGGAGGCGCCTCCAAGCTGGCAGCCTCATTTCCAGCTTGTTTTCTTCAGCTTCCGACGCTCCGTTCTTTTGGGTGATTGCGGTCAACCGGAATAGGGCTCACCCGAACCCAATTCCCGGCCTTCTCCTCGAGCAGCCTTCCGTCCCGGTTTAACGTCCCTCGAACATCACGCACGCTCTTCACGCCCACTAGAGTACTCTTCCGCAGCTCTCTCGTCCTTCGGACGCACCGAGCCCGTCGACTCCCTTCCCGTGTCGTCCTTCTCGCTAGCTGCGTCTTCCGTTCGACTTCCTGTGTTCCTAAGCTCCTGCACACTCAGACACAGGGATCAAACACAGCAGGACCTAACCAACTTGGTTGATGCACATCAAAACTACCACGGGGTCCAACAGATAGTACATTAGGGAAGTTTAGTCTATGCATATCTAGGAAGATATGGCTTCGACCTGGTGCATTTGGCTAACTGGAACTAACCAAAGCTACCATTTATGGATCCTAATCAGTTAGACCAAGATTTTGTATTAAGTTCAGTGGATAGGACTATTTAGAAAACCTCGAATGCATGGTTACTCTAATGATGTCCAAGTAATTCATCATAGCCCAGAATTTTATCCAGAGAATGCCTATTTGTTGAGCCCAAAACTAAACCTGAATCTAACACAAAATTAAACCAAATCCTAAAACTGAACATAATTCATCTCACAAAATTATAAGATTCCCTGATTGAAAATGTACATCGGGTGATATGACTAAGGACTCAATTAAATAAAATTATATTATTAAATTAAATTAAATTAAAAATTAAAATTTAAAAATTATTTTAAAAACTTTAACAATTACTTTAAAAATTATTTTAAAAACTTTAAAATTTTATTCTAAAAATTCTTTTAAAAACTTAAAAAATTCTTTTAAAAATTTTAAAAAAATATTTTTTAAAAAAAAACTTTAAAAATTATTTTAAAAATTCTTTTAAAAACTTTAAAAATTATTCTAAAAACTTTAAAAATTCTTTTAAAAACTTTAAAAATTCTTTTAAAAACTTTAAAAATTATTAAAAAAATTCTTTTAAATTCTTTAGAAATTATTTTAAAAATTCTTTTAAAAACTTAAAAAATTATTTTACAAATTATTTTAAAAAATTCTTTAAAAATTATTTTAAAAATTCTTTAAAAATCATTTTAAAAATTCTTTTAAAAACTTTAAAAATTCTTTTAAAAAACTTTTAAAAGTATTTAAAAAAATATTTTAAAAACTTTAAAAATTATTTTAACAATTCTTTTAAAAACTTTAAAAATTATTTTAAAAACTTTAAAAATTATTTTTAAAATTCTTTTAAAATCTTTAAAAATTATTTTAAAAACTTTAAAAATTCTTTTATAAAACTTTAAAAACTCTTTTAAAAACTTAAAAGAAATTATTTAAAAATTCTTTTAAATTTTTTTTAAAAATTCTTTTAAAAACTTTAAAAATTCTTTTAAAATTTTAAAAATTATTTTAAAAACTTTAAAAATTCTTTTAAAAAACTTTAAAAACTCTTTTAAAAACTTTAAAAAATTCTTTTAAAAATATTTTTTTAAAAAATTTTAAAAATTATTTTATAAATTCTTGAAAAATTATTTTATAAATTATTTTAAAAATTTTAAAAATTCTTTTAGAAAACTTTAAAAATCATTTTTTAAAAAAAATTCTTTTAAAAACTTTAAAATTTATTTTAAAAATTCTTTTAAAAACTTTAAAAATTATTTTAAAAATTCTTTAAATAAAAAAAACCTTAAAAAATAATTACTATTCTTACCTAAGTAAAGTGGGAATTAAAAAATGGACTAACCCGCAACTCCTACCTATGGTAGGAAACCAAGTGGATCTTGGACAGTGGTTGCTCCAAACATATGACTGGAGATTACATCAAATTCACTCAACTTACCTACAAAAGTTTAGGAACAGTAGCCTTTGGAAACAATGGCAAATTCAAGGTAATTGGTATAGATAATATTGAGCTTAAAATTGATTTCATTATTACAAATATTTTACTTGTTGAAAATTTCAAGTATAATCTTCTAAGTATCAGTCAATTGTGTGACACTAGGTATAAGGTTAGGTTCTTATCTTCTGAATGCTTAATCAAACACCTAGATAATCCTTCGATAAGTCTAAAAGGATTTAGAAAAGACAACATCTATGTAATTAACTTAAACACTTCTTCAATTAAGTATTATTTAACACAAAAAGAAGAAACTTAGTTATGACATAGAAGAATGTCACACACAAACTTCAGAAATATAAGCAAATTAAATGGATTACTTAGAGGTCTACCAAAATTACCTAACTTAGACTCAATAATATGTAATGCTTGTCAACAAGGTAAACAAACAAAATCTACTCACAAACCAACTAATCAAACTCAAACCAATTCAATACTAGAACTTCTACACTTAGACTTATTTGACTCTCATGGGGTTAAATCAATAAATGATATTTATATTGTCTAGTAATAATAGGCGACTATTCCAGGTTCACTTGGGTAAAATTCTTAAAAAAATAAGGATGAAACTTTTAAAATTTTTACAAACTTTTGCAAACAAGTTGAAAATGAAAAGACCTTAAAATTAAAAGAATTAGAAGTGACAATGGGGGAGAATTTAAAAATCATAACTTTAATAAATTTTGTCTTGAAAACGGATATCATCACAAATTTTCGTGTCCTAAAACTCCCCAATAAAATGAAATAGTAGAAAAAAAACATAGAACTATGCTAAATGAATATAATTTAGCCAAGTACTTTTGGGCAGAAGCTGTCAGTACAGCCTGCTATGTGCAAAATAGAACAACACTAAATAAAACACATAACAAAACCTTTTTCGAAATATATTATAATAAGTAACCCAATATAAAATATTTTAAAGTATTTGGGTGCCCAGCCTTTATCTTAAACATAAGAGAACACTTAGGAAAATTCACCTCTAAAGTAGAAGATAGAATCTTTATAGGATATTTCCTAAATAGTAGGGGGTACAAAATATTTAATAAGGTTACATTAAGAATCGAAGAAACTACTAATATAAAATTTGAGGAATCCAAACAAAACCTAGAATAAACCCAACTTCAACCAATTGAATTTATTCAAGAAAATAGTAATCAAGAAGGAACCAATGATTACGAAGAAGAAGAAGAACCCTTAGAAAATCAACCGTCTAGAACTATAAGAGTCAACCCAAATCATCCAATTGATCAAATAATTGGTGATCCAGGCTTAAGGGTTCAGACTAGGTCATCTTTAGAAACCTAAGTTAAATTTCTCTGATTTCAAAAATTGAACCCAAAACCGTAGCTAAGTCATTACTTGATCCAGACTGGGTCATAGCTATACAAGAGGAACTAGCTCAATTTGAGCGTAATGAAATTTGGGACTTAGTACCACCACCCAAAAATAAGAAAATAATATAAACAAAATGAGTGTTTAGAAATAAATTAAGCGAAACTGGGAAAATTACCATAAATAAAGCTAGGCTAGTCGTTAAGGGGTTTAGTCAAGTTGAAGGACTTGAATATGATGATACCTATGCCCCAGTAGCTAGATTAGAGTACATTAGAATGTTACTCAATTATGCAACCCATAAAGGGTTCAGATTGTATCAAATGGACGTCAAATCTGCCTTTCCAAATGAACTGATAAAAGAAGAAGTTTATGTAGGCTAACCACCTGGATTTGAATGTTTAGAACACCCTGACTATGCCTTTAAATTAAAGAAAGCCTTATACGGACATAAGCAAGCACCCAGAGCTTGGTATAAAAGATTAACCTCTTACCTTATATCCAAAGGGTCTAACCAGGGTCAAATTGACCTAACCTTATCCGTTAAATTAATAAAAGAGGACATATTTATAGCCCAAATCTATGTAGATGATATAATTTTTGGCTCAACTAATTCAAAATTTTTAGAAGAATTCACAAACTTAATGGAACAAGAATTTGAAATGAGTCTCGTAGGAAAATTAACTTACTTTTTAAGATTACAAATCAAACAAACAAATGAGGGAAATTATATTTATCAGCAAAAATACACCAAAGAATTACTTAAAAAATTGGGGATGGAAAATACTAAAGAAATAAAAACACCCATGGCAGTTAACACTATTCTAGATGACGACCCAAATGAGAAACCAATTGACTTAAAATACTATAGAAGCGTCATAGGTAACCTACTGTACTTAACTGCAAGTCGACCCGATATTTTATTTGCAGTGAGTATGTGTGATAGATATCAAACCTGTGCTAAAGAATCTCATTTGACTCAAGTCAAAAGAATCTTTAGATACCTTAAAGGAACAACAAATGTAGGAATTTGGCATCCTAGAACTAATAATTTTGAATTAATCGGGTATTCTGACTCAGATTATGTTGGATGTAAATTAGACTGCAAGAGCACAAGTGGTGGATGTCAACTACTAGGTCCATCACTTGTCAGCTGGTTTATTAGAAAGCAACACTGTGTTGCTCTGTCTACAATTAAGTCAGAATATATAGCCATAGGAGAATGTGTTGCCCAACTATTATGGATGATGCACACTTTAAAAGACTTTACTTGAACATTACAAATGTAAAAGTATTAATTAATAATATTAGATCAATTAATTTAACAAAAAAATCCTGTGCATCATTCCAGAACCAAACACATTGAAATTAGGCACCACTTTATCAGGGATCATGTCACTAAAGGAGATATTGAGCTCAAGTACATTGAGTCCAAATCTAATTTAGCTGACATATTTACCAAATCCCTCTCTGAAAGTGAGTTTAGTAATCTACGTAGAAAATTAGGGATGTGTTTAATAAACTAGGATACTAAAATTGCAACAAATGTAGGATAAAATCTAGGATAAAATCTTTATTTTTTTAAAAAAATCTTCCATTTCTAGAATTTTAAATCAGGTTTAGCCTTAGACTAGAACAATTCCTTAGAAAGCATGTTCCTTTAGGGCTAGTACTTGAGCATCTCACCAACACCCTAGGATTCCCTTGTTTGTGATTGACGAACATAGAAAGAGGTGAGATGCATAGGTAAATTACTTGAACTTAAGATGCTTATTTCAGTGCATCGAAATAAGTCTGGACGTTAAATACCAAACAGACATTAATTAGGTTAAGTCAGTCAGTTTAGTCAAACACTAAATGATTATGATTAGACTTAACCTGACTAACCAAGTGAAAGCTGCTATCCTCTAATAGTCAGTAAGTAGCTAACTTGTTAGACAGTTTTTGTAATGTCAGATCCAGGGAGAGGATTAATTATTTTTATACTTATTTTGAAATTAATTCTTGAAAAATATCTCTTTTAAATCAATTTAACACTAACTAAGTGTTTTAAAATCTTGTTTGGAGTTTTCAAACTTAGTTTTCAAAAGTTAGATCTCCTTAATTGAATCATTTTAAACTTAAGTTTGAAAATTGGGTTTTTCAAAACTTAATTTTGGAATTCATGCCTTTTAAACTTAGTTTTGAAATTTAAAACCTTCCAAACTTAGGTTTGAAAATAGATTTTACTTAGTTGGATTTTACAAACTAAGTCTTGAGAAATAAAATATTATTTAACTTTGAAAACTTGATTTGAAAATTGGACTTAGCCCTAATAATCTTCTTTTTTAAAAAAATGGTATATTTGAAAATTATGTTTGCAAAACTTATTTCAAAAAATTACAAACTTTAAAAGTTCACTATTTTCAAGTCATCTTTCTAAAGCTAACTCAGCTACTTAAAACAAAAATTATCTTTCTATGTTTCTAACTTAAACTCCCCCAAGTTAATCTGACTTACATTTGTAGTCTTCCTTGCATTTTCAGTTATAATTTGCTCTGCACTTATTTGTGATGAATGGAAAAGGGGGAGGGTTTGGTGGTTTAAGTTAGTAGACAACAAAATTTAAAAATTTAAAACAAAGCTAACTTAACAACCTGATAAATGCTTGATTTTACTTACATATGTTTTTCACTAACTTAACCAGGTTGTCATTACATCAAAAAGAGAGAGATTGTTGGTGCGGTTAGCACTAACAGTTTAACTCAAGTTTTGATGAATGACAAAATAGGTTAAGTTAGTTTTAATGTTATTTAATACTCTGATCGAGTGTGCAGGAGAAGCCCAGAGATGTCGACGGGCTGACCTGATATCTGGCACGAAGCCCAGCTAGGTCGATGAGCCGACCAGATAGTTGGCACGAAGTCCAAACGGGTCGATGGGCTGACCAGACGTTTGGCACGAAGTCCAGCTAGGTCGAAGGGCTGACCGGATAGCTGGCACGAAGTCCAGACAGGTAGAAGGGATGACCGGACGTCTGGCAGGTAAGTGAAGGTAAGTCACTGGAGGGGAGTGACTGTGAGGATGCGTTCCCGGGAATGGAACATTAGGCGTCGATCCGACTTAGACCCATTTCGGATATCTAAGTCGAGATCGTAACTAGATTCCGGTCTCAAGGAAACGGAATCTAATTACTATTCTGTTTTAGTATAAATTGTGCTAACACTTTGTTTTACAGGATATATAATTTACATTACCTCGGACTAACGTTTTCTTGCAAGAAGGAGGTTGCTGGAAAACAAGGGTCCGGGTGCCCGGAGGTTCGAGCGCCCGGGCACCCGAGGGTAATTTTTATCCACAATGTCGCATCGCCACGTGGAGATCACTGACTGGCTCGGATACGTCATATTCAGGGCGCCCGAAGGGATCCAGGTGCCCCCAACCTCCTATATAAGGAGAGTAAAGGTTAGAGTCAAAGAACAACAACGAAACAACTAATGATCTACACTTCTGTGCTCCTGCGATGTTGCGAAGGCTCTCCAACACGTTTTGTTTTCTTCTTATTCTCTTATTGTTAGTTTCTTTTCGTTTACTAAAATTCCTTTTGTGCATTTGTAAAAATTTTTAAAATTATTAGTGATTGTCTAACGAAAGCACTCAACGAGTGCGGGCCTTGGAGTAGGAGTCGACAAAGGCTCCGAACCAAGTAAAACGACCTTGTTAGCGTTGTGTGTTTATTTTTCCGCTGCATACTTTTGACAATTTTTTTAAAATCGCTATTCACCCCCTCCCCTCTAGCGAAACTCATCGATCCAACACCAACGATTGTCGGTCGACTCCATTCATGGCTTCAAGGACTTCCAAAAGATGTTTACTCAACATTTCGCTAGTAGCCGTCATCACCAAAAGACGAAGGTAAATCTCTTCTCGATCAAGCAAGGGAATAAGGAGCCGCTCAGGGCCTATATTAATAGGTTCAATCAAGTAGCTATGGAGGTCCCGTCGGCTACCCAGGAAGTTCTGCAAAACGTGTTCTCCCAAGGACACGTAGACGGGGAGTTCTTCCGCTTGCTTATCATGGAGCCACCCAGAAATTTCGAGGAGCTGCTCGGACGAGCAACAAAATACATCAACGTGGAGGATGCGCAGGCGGCGCGGAGGAAAGAGGTGGTGTCTGAGCCCACTGCCACCCAAGAGTGTCGGACGACACACACCAATTCGCTCCCAAAGGGACCCCGGTCAGGTACGACACATAAGGAGCACCCCGACCATGTCGTACAACACATAGAGGCCGAGCGGAAGAAGTTCAAGGAACCTTATCAGTGAACTCTGATGTTCTGCTCGCTGCACAAAACGGGGCCTCATAATACGAGGGACTGCTATAGCTTCAATCCCCCGCCCCGTCGACCCACTCGACAAGGAAATTGGCGTCGTTCTCCGTCGCCCGAACGGCGCCACCACTGCTGATCGAATAAACCACGAGAGGATTACGCAACCGTTGATACAACTCGACGTTCGTCATAGACAAGGCATGAGGACAGACCTGCACGGGTGTCCTCTGAGCGGCCGCGACTTTTCGCACGGGAGGAAGAAAGCGGAGGCAATGTCGTTCAAGGTGAAATTAGATGATCACCACTGATGACAACCCCGATCGAGATTGGAAGTCGCCCACCCAGTAATAGGAGAAGAAACAAGCCAAACATTGAAAAAATTCAGAGTCAGACTGAATCTACATCGGACGAAGGCAGGAGGAATTTGGAGTGGCTGAGGATCGCGAACTGCCTACCGCCCTGGGTAGTAAATGTAAAGGTTGAATGCATATAAACTGTAAAAATATTTGGTTCGTGAATACTGGATATTTCAGTGAGCCTAGCCAACCACGCTCAAAAACTCCCATGCCGATCGACCGAGTTTAAGAAGAAGTCCAGCGCGACTATAAAAATTGAGTCAGAGACTCCCGTGTCAATCGGTCGAGTTTAAGAAGAAGTCCAACACGACTATAAAAATCGAGTCAGAGACTCCCATGCCGATCGATTGGGTTTAAGAAGAAGTCTAACGCGACTATAAAAATCAAGTTAGAGACTCCCGTGTCGATCGGCTGGGTTTAAGAAGAAGTCCAACGCAACTATAAAAATTGAGTCAAAGACTCCCATGCCGATCGGCCGAGTTTAAGAAGAAGTCCAACGCGACTATAAAAATCAAGTCAGAGACTCCCGTGTCGATCGGCCGGGTTTAAGAAGAAGTCCAACGTGACTATAAAAATTGAGTCAAAGACTCCTGTGCCGATCGGTCGAGTTTAAGAAAAAGCCCAATGCGACTATAAAAATTGAGTCAGAAGACTCCCGTGCCGATCGACCGGGTTTAAGAAAAAGTCCAACATGACTATAAAAATCGAGTCAGAGACTCCCGTGCCGATCGGCCGGGTTTAAGAAGTCCAACGTGACTATAAAATTCGAGTCAAAGACTCTCGTGTTGATCGACCGGGTTTAAGAAAAAGTCTAACGCGACTATAAAAATCGAGTTAGAGACTCCCGTGCCAATCGACCGAGTTTAAGAATAAGTCCAACGTGACTATAAAAATTGAGTCAGAGACTCCCCTATCGATCGACCGGGTTTAAGAAGAAGTCCAATGTGACTATAAAAATCGAGTCAGAGACTCCTGTGCCGATTGGCTGGGTTTAAGAAGAAGTCCAACGTGACTATAAAAATTGAGTCAGAGACTCCCGTGTCGATCGACCGAGTTTAAGAAGAAGTACAACGTGATTATAAAAATCGAGTCAGAAACTCCTGTTCCGATCGGCCGAGTTTAAAAAGAAGTCCGAGCGGACGATCAGACGAGAGGCGTACGCGCCATGTGGACATCATATATAGTGCAGCACGTGGATCGACTGAGCCCTGAACGACAAATCCACGTCAAGGAAGGCGAACGACATACTAAGGGTCTAGTCAGTCGGACTTGAGGAAGTACAAACCTTCATTGTGCCGAGCGGATTGAGGAAACATACATACGGCAGAATGACAAACTTCAACATGTCGATCGACAAGGAGCGGTCATAGCCTGATCAGAAACCACATAGGCAGGAAGGCCGATCGGGTGGAAAACTACTCAAACAATTATCCAGTCAGTCGAACTTATAGTCTCCCTCGACTAGACTTGAGGGGGAGGCTTGTGATGCGGTGATGATGAAGGGCCCAACCTCACTGCCACGATGGAGGTCAAAGGAGGTCAAAGTCAAAGCGGTCAATGTGTATAGGGCATCTGCCGGTTGAGCAAAGCAGTGGACAGCACGTGGATAGAAGCTGTAGCAGTCCCTTGTATTGTGAGGTATCCAATACGAGTGTCTCACAATGGACCCACTAGGAGGGGTTGGCTATTCCGCTCGTCCCGGCAACGGACAGCACGTGGGCAGTGGAATTCTGACTGAGCAGCTATCCCGCTTGGCCCAACAATAGAGCACGTGGACAATGGACTTCTAGCCGAGCTGCTATCCCGCTCGGCCCAGCAATAGAATAGGTGGAGTGGAATTCTGACCGAGTGGCTATCCCGCTCGGCTAAGCAACAGACACAGCAGGATATCTTTTGACATCCTTTTGGGAGCTAGCGTCGTTGACAGGCGACATGGTCAGACAGAGGATCATACATCGAAAGCTATCACTGTACTGTGTCAGAGACACTTTTCTGACAAGTCTTTTCAGGGAAAACTTTGAGATGCGTGTTCACCTTGGGAAGCGTGCATGCGCGCTACAGGAGCTCTATATAAAGGAGGGTCCAAGTATCAGCGGAGGTATGCATTACAGGCGAGATTCACTATTTGCGCTACAGTCTTCTTATTGCTATGCTTCATTCTCCATCGTCGGTGACTAACTTGAGCGTCGGAGGGTCAACGCTGGGGACACCTTTCCTAGCTCGACACTGACGTTTTCTGTGCTTGCAGGATCAGTAAGGAGCCTCCACCGAGTCAACCATGCTTGCAGGATCAGTAAGGAGCCTCCGTTGAGTCAACCTGTGAGTTAGATGCCAGCTCGCCATCTCCTCAGATTTTGGACAGGATCAAAAGACAAGAAAGAAAATGTATAACGAAAAACAAGAAAGAAAATGAAAAGAGAAAGAGAAAAAGAAAAATATCTAGAGTAACTCAAATACTAATCAACTAATGTTAATAAGAAAATAGCCCCTAGCAACGACACCAAAAACTTGTTGTAGAAAATCCGTAAGTGCATTGTTGTCATCAAGTAATAAAATTATCGATCTCATAAGGACTATTGACTAAGCACTAGTTAATTTCGCACAGTGAATTATCTAGTCAATCGAAGGTTGATTTTGTTGCTAATGCTTAAGGGGGAGGGGGGAGAGAGAATAAGCGCAAGTGAGTGAGGATAAGGTGAAGTTGAATTAGGTGATGATAGAGTCTAGGATTTCAATTTTACTATGATGCTTGTTAATGTATATATGAATTGTTCATCTCCTGAACTCCATGCTCACACTCTTGTAGGAATTCTAACTAAAGTCTAACACAACCCTGCGAAGGTCACACCAAAGAGTTAACACCAAGTTTTAACATCATTAAGTAAAGAAGTAATTCTAAAAGTTCGGTTAAAGGGATAGCCTCTGTCACTGGACCCCCTAATCATATAATCGCTAGAGTTATTTGATTTACTTGCTACGGTAGATTAATACTATTAAGTAGAAAAGGTAACCTAAAAAGTTTGGTTAAAGAGATACCCTTTGTTACAGGGACCCCATGTCATACAATCACTAGATTACATAAGTCACTTCCTAATATTAATTTGGGAAAAACTCTTAAAACTCTAATTAGCCTCCCTAGTAGAGAATGGATCCCCGTTTCAAGGCGATACCTTAGAAACTAAGGAATACCCTCTGTCACAGGATCTCATGGTCATATAATCCAAAGCACCTCCTCTACACGGTGACTAAAATCCTATATCTAAATGTATTGACTTCACACATATTTCATCAGACACATACAAGGCACAACTCATAAGAATATTTCTTAGACATATCATTGAACAAGAAAATAGGCAATTACATAGTTCATATATCAAAAACACATCATAGCTACTTCCTACATTCTAGAACTAGAAATCTACCCCATTACATAGGAAATACAACTAAGAGACAAAAAATTAAGCATCCTATAATCCAAAACACGAGATAAAGAAGAGAGGAATGCTTATCTATGTATCACCAATCTTCTTGTATGGAATCCTAGCTCCAAAGGTGGATGAATCATGCAGATTGGTGAAAATAAAAGTCCTAGGGTTCCCCCAAGGGGAGAACCCATTGTTGGTGCAAGAAATATCAGATGATCGAACCTAAGTTTTGATAATAGTAAAGGTTTAAAGTTAAGGTTTGTTGTTATTCTAACAAGTCTGACTAAGCGTATAGGAAAAGTTCTGAGTAAACTTAGGCAAGGTGAAAGTCCTAGTTGAGGTTAGGTAAAGAAGTCCTAGTGGACACTTGATAGGTGGAAAGTGTTGGTTGCTACTCGGAAAACCTAAAGGTTCCACTGTACAAAAATTTTGTACAAAGGTCTGAACCTTTTTCCTAGCTACCATGTGTTCTTTTAAATTAAATTTTGGATCGCCTGCGGAACTTAACACGTTTGATCCAAAACTTAATCTATTTGTTCTTTTAGGTTTTAACTTGGATCTCCTGCGGAACTTAACACGTTCGACCCAAGTCTCCTTAAGTTATTAATTCCATTAAATACTAATTTCCATAAAAGGTTCCCAGTACTGACGTGGCGAGGCACATGACCTTCTTGGATATGGGAGCAACCACCACCGACTAGACAAAACCTTTAATAGAAAGCTAATATTTAATTTCCTAAAATAACTTTAGGTTAACCAAAGAGAACAATCAAATCACAAGGAAAAGAAAGAAAACAAAAGAACACAACATCGAAAAACATATTCGAAATACTAGATCATAAGCCTCTTGTATTTGGTATTATTTCCATAAATAACTAGCATGATGCGGAAATAAAAATTACTAATTATACCTTGTAGAAAATCCTCTTGATCTTCTACCGTATTCCTCTTCTAACCTCGGACGTTGTGTGGGCAACGATCTACCAAGATGAGAAACCACCAACCACCTTCTTCTCCTCCAAGCAAGGTTCGGCCACAAAGGAAGAACTTTACCAAAGAAGAAAATCAAAATACTAACCAAGCTCCAAGAGATGCTAACTTTCTCTCCTTCTTCTTCTTCTTCTCCAAGTAGTATCCGGCCACCACAAGAACTCCAAGAGAGATGAAGTATTCGGCCACCACAAGAGGAAGAGAGGGAGAGGGTAATGGCCGGCCACAACACCAAGGAAAAAGGGAGAGAAAACAATAGAGGTTGTATCCCATGAAGGCACCCTCACCCCTTCTTTTATATTCCTTGGCCTAGGCAAATTAGGAAATTTAATTATAATAAATTTTCCTTAATTTCCTTGACTTGATTTAATTGAGAGAAATAAAATAAAATTTCCCAAATCAATTTCAAGTGGCCGGCCACATCATTGGAAAACAAAAGAGGACAAGTTTTAATCAACAATTAAAACTTCCTAATTTGTTTCCGGAAATTTTAAAAAATAAAATTTCTCTTTAAAATCTCTTCATGGTTAATAAAAGGAAATATCTATAATTTTAATTTTATTAACATGTGAATAATTTTAAAGAGAAAATAAAACATCTCTCTAATCTACAAATAAGGAAAGAGATATAATCTCTTTCTTTAATCTTTTGTAAATCTTTTACAAGAGAGATATTTTAATTCTAATTCTCTTTAAATTATATCTTCCACATTATAATAAAAATTAAAATTAAATTTCTTTTTTAATTTATTTTGGCCGGCCCTACTAGCTTGGGTTCAAGCTAGGGCCGGCCACCCAATAATATACCTAGGCCGGCCCTAGCTTGGTTCCCAAGCTAGCTTGGCCGGCCCCTATTGGGTGGGTATAGAAGGTGGGTATATGTGGGTATAGAACTCTATAAATAAGAGGCTACGATAGGGACCGAGAGGAGGAATTGGTTTTGGTCTCCCGATAAAATTAAGCATCCCGTGTTCGCCCCGAACACACAACTTAATTTTATCAATGATAATTCATTCCACTAGAGAACTATCATTGAACTACCGCACCAATCCCAAATTACATTTTTGGGCTCCTTCTTATTATGAGTGTGTTAGTCTCCCTGTGTTTAAGATATCGAATGTCCACTAATTAAGTGAGTTACTGACAACTCATTTAATCAATATCTAAGTCCAAGAGTAGTACCACTCAACCTTATTGTCATGTCGGACTAAGTCCACCTGCAGGGTTTAACATGACAATCTTTATGAGCTCCTCTTGAGGACATTATCAACCTAGTATCTCTAGGACACAGTTTCCTTCTATAATCAACAACACACACTATAAGTAATATCATTTCCCAACTTATCGGGTTTATTGATTCAACGAACTAAATCTCACCCATTGATAAATTAAAGAAATAAATATCAAATATATGTGCTTGTTATTATATTAGGATTAAGAGCACACACTTCCATAATAACTGAGGTCTTTGTTCCTTTATAAAGTCAGTATAAAAGAAACGACCTCAAATGGTCCTACTCAATACACTCTGAGTGTACTAGTGTAATTATATAGTCAAGATAAACTAATACCTAATTACACTACGACCTTCTAATGGTTTGTTCCTTTTCCATTTTGGTCGTGAGCTACTGTTTATAATTTATAAGGTACTGATAACATCATCTTCTGTATGTGACACCACATACTATGTTATCTACAATATAAATTAAATGAACAACTACAAACAAATGTAGACAATTAGACCAAATGTGATTCTTTATTCATAATAAATGTTTACAAAGCTTAGGCTTTCAGTATACATTCCAACAGAAAGTCCTAGTTACGGCTAGGCAAGAAAGTCCTAGTTCATGAGACTGAGCGAAGTCTTGGTAAGTCAAGGACATCGAGCAAAAATCCTAGGGTTGAGGACACTATGTGAAAGTCTTGGCGGTCGTGGATACCCGGCAGAAGACTGGACGGATCGAGGTTTGGACATCCAGTGAAAAATCCTGAAGTCTCAGATGCTGAGCAAAAGTCCAAACAGTTTGAAGGATCAATTTGACATAAGGTAAACTCTTCTGAGAGGAGTAGGTGAGGGCGCATTCCCCGTTGAGGGAACAGTAGACATCAGTTTGACCTAGAATTTTAGAAAAACTGAAAGTCAGAATTAGATAGTCAAAGATTGTTAAATTAATTATATTTTATTATGCTAACTTTGTTTTATAGGGTATCTTTGGTATTTAGACTAACATACCTTGCAGGAAGTGAAATGCACAAATAATAGCTCGAATGAACAGTGCTTGAGGCACCTCTTATTCTGTTGGAGGCACCTCGATTGCCTTGGTCAAAGCCCCGTGCGGAAAGGCTCAGAGATGCCTTCCATGTGGTTAGAGATGCCCTCGAGATGGGCTCGGAGGCACTTTCCATGTGGTTGGAGGTGCCCTAGAGATGGGCTCGGAGGTGCCTTGGAGAACCTGGAAGGTTCCCCTTGGAGATTAGCGCAGAGGCACCTTCGAATGGATAAAGACTGTAGGTGGCAGGGTTTATTGAGTCTGAAGCTAAGGAGATAGAAGTTACAGCTGGAGGCACCTCAGACGAGATTGGAGGCACCCTTAACACTCTATAAAAAATTTATTTGAGTAATCTCTTATACAGATTCATGAATTACAAGTTTTGGACTAACACGCTACTCTGAAAGGCTCTCCTTGACGCCTAAACGCTGTCTCGATGGCTACTACGCACGAGCTTCCATTTCTAGGTCATTGGTATACCAATTTCAATTTACTAATACTTTCTTTCAAATTAAATTGTGTAAATGTTTGAAATTTTAGTGAATTTCTCAAATTAAACATTCAAAGAGTGTGAGCCTTGGAGTAAGAGTCATCATCGACTTTGAACAAGTAAAAAATAAAGTGTTAGCAATTATTTATTTTGATTTTATTTTCCGCTACGAGCCCTCGATAGTTTTAATGAAAAACATGAGAAACCACGAGCATTATTCATCCTCCCCCTCCCTTCTAGCACTTTTTGATCTTACACCCTTCCCCAAAGAGAGAGGAAGAAATCCCATCCAAAGATGAGTCCAAGAATGTGTTTCTTGACCCTTTTATATCTCCTCCAAATTATCCAGATTTGCTAGGTTTGCAAGGCTCTATCAAAATAGATTTTTCACCCCTTAAACCTAGTTTTCTTATGTTTCTCCATAAATCAAAATTGTATTCCTTGAAAATTTCTACATTCTGATAGTTGGATCGACTCATGATTCCAACTGACCCGAAAGTTATGGTGGTTTAAAATTTGATCTACAGTTTGTGCAGAGGACCCGATGTTGTCATGACTAAGAGGCAGGGTTATGCCTTTTAACATGGATTTGACATGGTTTTCTCTATTGAACCCTGTAGCAACATTATATATATATATTGAATTTAGCTATATTTTGGTATTTGGAACAGCCCGTAACTCCAACCAAATACAAAGTTATAGTAATTTTACTTTTACTATGCAGTGCTATCTAGAATTCAACACGGTCATGCCTAAAAGGCATGGCCATGCTATGTTACACATGGAAAAAAAACTAGGAAATTTGCATTGTTGTGTTCTTTAGCTTGTCTTGGTCATGTGAGAGAAATTTGGCTCCATTTTGACATCATATGGACTCCCATTTAGTCCAAGGAACTCGAGCGTGTTAGGGAACAATTTCTATGTTAAGCTCTAGAAGAGGCATGGCCTCGCCTACCCCGTCACATGGTCGTGCCAAGGAGGCACAGTCGAGGCATGTGCCACCACACAATGGAGGGATATGGTCATGTGGTTTCACGTGGCCACACCTTGCTTTGGCTTTGGATAAATAGCAAGGATGTGCCATTTGGCACGACCAAATAGTGTGCTCCACTAGATCTGAGGGGGCATGGTCGAGGGAGAGGCACGGCTGTGCCTTTTGACACGACCTACACACATGCTTTTTGATGATGAGGCACATCCATATAGGGGTGTATGGCTAGGTTGTCGGTCTTCTTCCGGAGTTGCTCCAATGTGCATCTTTGTTCCATTTCCACTCTAAATTGTGTCTTATCAATTAAAATAAGCAAAGAGCATATCTTCGAACAAAAGTAATAGAAGTAAGACATAATAATGAATAGGGTGTAAAAAAATATATATTATACTCATGAAATATAAGTAGATGTGCATCAAAGAATGTATAAAAACATATATAATCTATACACATCACTCCACATCATAGATGCTTACCTGAGCAAGAGAGAAACCACTTACTTTGTGAGGTTCTATAATGCTTAATTTATATAAGTTTATTGAAATCTACATGCTTGTTGACTAGTGTAAAAAATTTGATTCATGAATATATTGATGCTTGTAAATATGATGGTCCTAAGTAATTACCTTTTACGATCTCCGAAGTGTTGATAGGGATATGAGTTTTGGTTGCTTTCTAGTTTTTTTTTATTTTTTATTTTTGCTTGCCTAAGACATGCAAGAAATAAAATGTAGGGGTATGATAACAACCATATTTCACACATGATTTTGATTCATTTCTCGATGTTTTAATCCACTCCTAAAGTTTATCGCATGATTTATAATGCTTTATGAACATTGGATTTTTTTTAGAGCTTTAATGCAAATATCATCTAATTGATGACCCTAATGATTGAATTGATACACACTTTATTTTGTAAGGCATTTGAGGATCATATTGAGAAGTTTTGAAGCTCATTCAATAAGGAACACGGCCTAGTCATGCTCCTTGACATGGACAAGCTATCTCCTCCATTTACCAGCCGATCGACATGAAAACCAAGAGGACAACCCTAGGCACGACCAAGGCATGCTCACAGGCACTACCATGCCGAGGTATGCTAGGGTTCGTAGGTTAAGCTGCAGTTCACATCTGGACTAGTTCAAGGTGCAAGTATGAAAGGAAAATTTGGTTCAACAAAAGGGAATCTCTTCGGAATCACCTCCTTCAACCTCCATCAACCCTAGCCACCATCTCCAACTCCCTTCCTCCAGATTAGGAGGAAGGGAGGTCATCTCCACCTCTCCTTCTCGAATAAGAGAGGAGAGTCCACTCCACATCCGAGGAACATTCGATGATCAACATCCACCACTTCACCGGCATCAACCTCTCCTACTCTGATTAGAGAGGAAGAGTCTCCATTCCATCTCTGACAGCATGCATTCCCCCGAGATCAAACAGATTAGGGAGAGTTTCGATTCTTCACCACGTGTCAGAATTATGACTGTGTTCCATTCTTTGCTGTCACTTCGTCGACATCATCTCTTCTTCAGATTTTGAGAAGAGGATCCATCCATATCAACGAGCACTCTATCGAATCAGGAGAGATGCTTCACACTTCATCGCTGGAATCCACATCCATCATCAGAAAGAGAGATCTCCATGGATCTTAGCTTAGCATAGTTTTTATGCATGTCGACTGTTTGTTTAATGCTCCTTACATTTTGTTTACTTTTGTGAATGCATTTCAATTCCTTTAATTACTTGCATACTTATTTTGTTTAATGTTTTAAGTTCTTGTCATTAATTTGGATTGCAATTAGGTTAGGATAGATTAGGATTGTTTTACTTAATGTTATGCTTTTGTTAATTCAATTGTGCAATGGTAGTTAGATTAGATTAGAATGTCTTTCATTTAGTAGTCTTAGAACTCCAAACCCAAATTCCCCAATTCCATAGCAAAAACTCAAATCTCAAAGCAATAAATCAATCTTAATATCATCCTATCGTTACATTTGTTGGAAGATAACCCGAGTCATCCCTATCTACATTAGAGTAGAGAGGGTTTGGTAATTAAATTGAGTTTGATATCATGGTACGACACATAGTCTTATCACCAAGTTGGTGAGTTAATATCAATGTTGAGCAAGTTCCAAGTATCTAGATATAATTCTTGGGTCTCGACAAGATGCATACAACAAGACTGGACTTTGACTCATCTCAAGTCAACCATATTTTTTATTTGTCTTTGTTGAATTGAAACAAGCATGTTCAAGGTAAGTTAGCTTTGATTCCTAAATCTTGTTTGATTAATTAGGTAGAAAATAAATGCTTTTGGGTACCAAAAGAACATATTCACCATGTTAACATGACTCATGCTAATGCTTGCTATGCTAACTCAAGTTCTTAATTAAAATGTGTTAGACTTCCAACTTAGGAGGAGCTAACTCTTAGTTTTACTTAGTCTAGGGTAAGACTAAACCATGTTCACATGCTTATCTTAATTATTTTCTCTAATATTATTTATAATTAAATTATACTATTACTTTACTTTATTCACACTTGGATATAGCCTTGGTTTTACTATAGAATATTGCTCCTATAGATTTAGGTAGCCAACACATCTCACAAAAATCATAGGATTAACATGTTTGTGTATTTAGCCATATACACGAATGTGAGATGCTTAGTTCCAAGCTTTAATTCCAGATGTTTATGTCAGTGCATTAAGTTAAGTAATTTTTCATGTTGACAGTTAAAATTTCATAAATATTCAGCTAAAAATCTTACTCAACTTAACAAACTTGTTGAAGGCTTCAACCTTATGGTAGAAAGCTAAAAACAAAAAGTTGGACATTCAAAAATATTTTCAAAATTTATTTTCTATTAATCAAAATTTTATTTTTTAGTGTTTATTGTAGGACGGGATTTAGTGATAAAAGGGGGTGAATATCGCTCATTTGAAAAACTTTTCTTTTCTTTTTCAAAAACACAAAGAGTTGCAACAGAAATATTAAAACAAAATAGACTTGGATAGTTACTTGGTTCACAATCCAACGATTGTTACTCTAAGGCCTACAATCCTTTGAAAAGTTTCCGAATGGGTAATTCACTAATATTCCCCTCTCCAAAAATCTTTTGGAGAAGGAGGAAAGCATACAAAAGATAAAGAAGATAGTAACAAGTTATTATCTCTTTTAATGTAAATGAAAGTAATTAAATGTACTGAAACTAAAGATTGAAGATTTGTCATAGGTTCTCGAAGAGCCTCTCGATGTGTCAATGGCGGTAAATGCAAGAACGAAGCAATGAGAGAGAGAGATGAATCAATGACAGAATTGGATTGAAGTGTAGAGCTTCAAATCTCGAGACTTCTTTTATAGGCTTCATTCGGTCGACTAAAAATCGATCAATCAACTAAAACCTTCTAGTGGACTGAACCATCTATCAGGCAACTGGACCCTCTTCTTTCCTTACTCGATTGAAAATCAATTAGTCAACTAAAACCTTATAGTTGATTGAACCTTCTATTAGGTGACTAGTCCCTCTTCTTTCCTTGCTTGCTCGGATCTAATCAATCCCATTAAATCTACTTTTTTAGTAGACTGATCCCTGTCCAGTCGACTAGACCTCAGAATTTCCTTTACTATTTCTATCTGTTAATTTTTGTTCTACTCTTTCCATGTTTGTTTGGTTGAGTAACCATCCTTATCAATCGATAGGATATGTGTTTCCTTCTTTGCATGGATACTGATCTATCTATGCTTATCCACCCTGACCTATTGACTGAATCATCTTGTTTGATCGATCGAACCCTTCAATCAACTCAGTTCTCTATTTTCTACAAAACTGAGTTAGTACAACAAAAGTAATAATAGCAATCCTATAAAATAGAGTTAAAAACATATGATTATACATGAATCAATTTTTGACAATTAGGATAGTCTAATTTTGACTTATAGACCTCTAATGGTTTCTTCAGTCAGATCAATGCTTAAAGTTGTCCTAACTGGGATGTATCCTCACTGCCTTCTAGAATGAAAGGTCTCTCTAGGACTTACCTTACTTATCTGTCAAACATCTAGTCTAACTGATATGTTTGGACTTTTGCTTCTTCTTTTGCTTATTTCAGTCACACTTGCTAGAAGTTCACTCCTCCAAGACTACTCACTACCTAAGATTCACTCTCTTAAGATTTTCCTCTTGCTTGGAGTTCACTCCTCCCAGACTTCTCACTACCTAAGATTCACTCCCATAAGATTTTTCTCTTGCCAAACATCCAATCAACCTTGACTTATTTAAACTTTTTCTTTGCTAGATATCCGGTCAACCTTGACCTATATAGACTTCTCACTTGACAAGGTCAGCCTTGACTTCTTATTAAGTTGGTCAACTTTGACAAGATTACATTAAATATATTGTCAAACAAACATCAAAACTTTGGAGGTCGATTGCATCAATAATTTTTTTTTTTTATTGATGTTTGAAAATATATTTAAGTTGAGTTGATTACTTAGCCCAACTTATCTAATCTGAATCAACAATGATAAAGTTTTCCTTAGACAAAGAAGGCAATCTCCTTTTATTTCCTTGAAAAACCACATATTTAAAAGCATTTTCAAAAGGAAATAATTTCAACTTTTTAAATCCATTTTGAAACCCTTTTTAGACATAATTTTAAAATTATTTTCAAGCTTATTTTCAAAGTTAGTTTTGAAACATTTTTAAATAAAAAATATTTTTCAATGCACTTTCAAAATATCTTTTTGAAAATCATCACTTAACTTTTCAATATTTTTCAAGAGTTCTTCAAAAAAAAAATCTATTTTTAAGGTATTTCAAACCCTTTTTCAAAGTTATTTTGAAGTACCTTTTTCAAGAATAACTTTCAAAAAAATATTGTTGAAAACATGTATACTGCAAAATATAATTTTTCAAAGAATTTTGTAAAGTAATTTTCAAAGAGCAATTTTAAAGAGATAATTGAAAAATAATGCTTAAACACATTTTCAAAGAATTGATCAAAGTGAGAATTTCAATGAAATTTTCAAGATTTTTTCAAAATCTTTATCAAACATATTTTAAAGTTAATTTAAAAAATATTTTAAAAAATATTTTTTCTATTTTTCAAAGTATTTTGAAAATGAATATATTTTTAAAAATAATCTATCTTTTTAAAATCTTTTTCAAAATATTTTATTTTGAAAACTCCCCTCTTTAATATATGTCTAATAGGTCTACACCCTTAACCCAACACTTCTTTAAGATATTCTTGTTAACCACAAGGAGGATATTTCTATATATTTAAGAGTTAAGGAGATCATTATTGACTTTAACGATTTACAAGCTATGTGTTAGTCAACAATCATTTTCAAAAGTGTATAAATTTTAAAAAAATACATCAAACATTAATCAATATTTTGAAAATATTTTTAATAAAATAATCATATTAATTTGAAAATATTTTCAAAATATTTTAATTAACCAACTTAGCATCTCACTCATTCTAAATTTTTAAACATGGTAACATTATGAGTTTTGTGAGATGCTCAATTTGATTAACATGATTTTTCTTTGATAGTTTGATCTTGTGTTATATCCAAACTTAGTTTTGAGTCCGTCAAACAAATATTTTCAAAATAAACTTCCAAACTGTAGTGAGTTATGGGGGATATTATTAAAGTAACCATGTGCCTTGACAAAGTTTTTTTTAAAACATCTCAACCAAGGGACTTAGTACTAAGTTGTAGTCTAACTAGTTTAGATTGGACTAAGATAGGTTCAACTAAATTCACTAAGCTGATTATATTAGGTAAAATACATATGATTCAACCTAGACATGCATTCAACATAACTTCTTTAGTCAACTATCATCTCAACTTTCTCTGAAATTGTTGATCAAGATTAAACTCCTTTTTATTATATTTGCCCTATCTATCCATTCTAATATATGATAAGGATTAAATGCATGACATGGTAAATAATAAAAATTTAAAGCATGTCATGATCATGGCAATTTAAACATGTATAATAAAATAAAAAAAATAAGTCAAACAAGTAAGATTGATTTCTTTGAGTATGATTTTATTTATTAGGTTCAGAATTAAGAGGTATTTGATTATAACTTAGTTTATGAATTAGATTTTGATTTGACTCTAGATTTTATAAATTGGTAAACTTATTAATTAACTTTTCTAGTTTATCAATTTTATTTTTAAAAGATTATTTTTTTTTCTAATTTTTCTAAATCTTATATCTTTTGAGTTTGGCTTTTTAAACTTTGAAAACTTGGTTTCTTTGTTTCTAAAATTCAAGTTAGAATTGAAGTTCCGATTTTTATAAGTTGAAATTTTATTTTTCAAATTCTCCTTTTTAAAAGTTAAAAAAATATTTTCTAAATTTTGAAATTCAATTTTTTTTTTTTCTAAATTTTTATTTTGGTAATTATTAATTAATTTTGACTTATTATTATTTGGATTTAATTTTGAATTAATTTGATTAAATGAATTAATTGAAATTTGATTACATGGATCTATGTTTTGATCAAATAAATTAAGATTTGTGTTATTCTGATCAAAGTCTTGATTAACTAGATTAAATCTTGATTAAGTAAATTAAAATCTTGATCATATATATTTGAATTAATTAAATTTTGACTAATTAAATTATTTTTATTAAGCAATTTTAAATGGTTAGAACATATTAGTCTAGAGTTTTCATGTACTTCTAATTTTCTAGTATAATTTAAACTAGATAAGTTTAAAGCATATAAATTTTCACGTAATTGACTTACTTTAATTGCTCTCCTAGATCTTTAGATTTCTTCTCCGGACATTTACTTTTGTAGCATCCTGTCTATTTGCACTTGAAATATATGATTTACATGAACCTCCCTCCATATTCGTGGGGCTGACACTAGGAGGCTGCTAAGGTTATGGATCTACCTTGAAACATATGATTTGCTCCTTTGTTCTCCTAACTCCTGACATCGATTCATCATTTGTCGCCCGTTGTGCAATCCAAATCTTATATGTATAATACTTATTTTTTACTATCCTCTTTCAATGCATTTAAAATATATATACGTAGGATACTTATTATTTTTTATAATATCCTCTTTCAATATATTTAAAATATATTATATGATCTCTTAAATTTTAAATTTACAATTTTACTTTTTTGAATTTTTGTTAAAATTCTCCCTCTTAACTATTGACGTCTCAAATTTGAATTTGGATTCGGACTCTTTTTCTGATTCGAATTCAGATCCAACTACCTATTCGGTAGTTCCTTAGCCATTAATAATCTAGTCTTTGTTAAATTTATATCCAAAACATGATTTATGATTTTAAAATTTTTTAGCAGCCAATCAATAAACTTAATAACTACTTGTACCCTTAGCATATCTATATATTTAAATTCAAATTTTAAATTATATAACAATTTTAATAAAAAAATGCTACATAATAATTTTTTAAATTTTTCATAGATTTACAAACATGTCCTAAACTCTAAACCCTTAGTAAATTTATGTATTCATTTTAAAATTTGAATAAAAAAATGTCTATATAATATTTTTGATTAAAATGTTTGTATGGTTATATTTATTTGCATTAATTTTTAAAAAATATTTATTCATAGAATTACAAACTTTATATTACAATTTCTATTATATATATATATATATATATATATATAACTTTTAAAATTTACAATTTATATAGTAATTTAAAAAAAAACATTTTTATTATTTTTAAAATATTTTTTAAAAAATAATAACTCATGTAATTTTTATTAGATGTGTAACACAGCTTAGAGGATGAAAAAAATGCACGCTTTCCTTTTGTGCTAATATTAAAATTAAAATTAGTATGCAACAAAAATATAAAAAAAATTAAACAAACATAACAAATCAATTTTATGGGGTTCGACAACTAGTTAGCTAGACATCTCAAATTTGTAGCTACAAACTTCATACTGAACCAGCAAAGATTGTTTGCCACAAATTTTTCTCTCTTTGCCATCAAAAATAGCTCAAAAGTTCCACAGCAACGAGAAGAGACGGAAAAGACTCAGATTACACATCGACTTTGTCACAATTTTTTGCCATTGAATATAACAAGTTCCAGAGCAACCAAGCAGTCGCATGTCATCTTTGTTGTACCTTGGATTTCAAACTGTTGCCTTACAACACAACTGCAGGTATAATGACGATTAAAGCAAAGCTATTGTAACCGAGAAAATAGAGAAAAACCATGCTCTCCTTTTGCAGACTTAATGCTGATTCCAATGATTTCTTTTGGTTGCTAATGGAGACAAAATAAAACTTCTAGTAATCAATATGTAGTAGATAGATGCATCACAAATCATCCTCTCTCATATCTGTCCTCCTCCTCGCCTGTAATGTGAGCCGAGCATCCCTCTCTCTTTCAAATTCTCTAAGGTCAGTTCTCTCTAAGAAAGAAACCTTGTCCAGATACTGATTTGAGCTCTTCTTGTAGGCATCTAGCTCCTCTTCCAAACCCTTGTTCTCATCCTTAAACTCATTCCAATCCTTTTTGGTCTTATCAAGGACACTGAGCTTAGTTTTTTTCTTTATCTGCTCTAGAACAGTGTCCAATGCAGTTGGAGGAGTGCTAGATGCTCTAGCCTTCTCAGATGCCTCAGAGTCAGCACCAACTAATTTCTTAACCTCGATTTCCTCACCAGCAAAGTCCCGTACCTCAGTGATCTAGTGGAAAAGAAGAGATACGTTATAAATCTCCTGACAGAAATATCAGTAAGCCATTGTTTGCAGTTATTCAAAAATTTATTTAATTATCACTTTCAATAGGAGCATAAAAAATCCTTTCAGTCGGTATTAATTCTCTACATCTGTTTTCTATTTAAAGGATCAATTTCAACAAAGTTTTATGGAAATATGGAGACAATTTTGCACATAACAAAAGTCAACCAAGTGATTAAACATATAGTCAAAATAATTCCAACAACAAAATGTTTAAAACAATTAATAAAACATAAAATTAAATAAACAATTCCTAATGACAAATTCAGCCATTGCATGGGTTTGATTCGGTCCTGCACCCCAAGATACAATCAAAGTCGTTCATCTACTGACAATGGAATAAGATACTAGGCAGCAGTCCCTAACACTCTTAAGCAACTCAAACAAAATAATAAAATAAATGTTTTTATGTCCTACAAGTTGATCTATCCCTGAGCTCACTCTGAGATGAGGATAATAAAGGGTGAAAGACATGTGGAGATCTTGGGTCAAGTGGTGAGCCATGAGGAAGTTACACTTGAAGATGGTCATTAAACTTCAAAGTGGACTCAAAGACTTTAGGTGTATGTAGGATTGATATTGTAATTTTAGGTTTATTTTGAGCATAGATCGATTGTTGATAGAATTTAGCTTCTACATGTTAACTAAGAAAGCTTCATCAAGCCCTAAAGGGTATTTAATAGATTGTCTTAGGTTTGTGGTTTATCTTTAGTTGTTGGAGGCTCAAAAAAGATAAAGACGACCCTTAACTCACTGTTACCCGTGAAACACATTTTTTCTATATTTTAGTAGTGTGTCAACAAAGTTGTAACTTTCAAATTGACCAAGATTTGTATATTGATGTTTGTGCAATTTTATTGTTGATGATGTCAAAAAGGTTAAAGTTGATCGGATACTTAGACTTGGAAGAAAACCAAATGGGTTGAAGTTGACAAGACACTTGGCAATCGAAAAAAATACAATAGGTAATGCATTTAAAAAATCCAACAAGTATTGATCATAAGAAAGTCAAATAAGTGTTGGCATTTGGGAAGTCGACATTAATAAAAGTCCCATAGATCTCGATGGATGGGAAAATCTAATAGGAAGTTGGCAAACAGAGAAATTCAACAGTTGTTGACAGAGAAAGTCCAAGTTGGGCAAGGGGGACCTAATATCTAGTAGGTTGATGATAACTAAATGTTAGGCACGAAATCTAAGTAGGTCAAATGCTTTGCAATGGAAGTACTAACCATTGAGATTGTGAAGACTAGATGTCAAGCAGCTGGAAGTCCAAATAGATCAAGGAAGATCAAATGTTTGGCAATAGTTAAGCCTACACATCAAGGTTGGTAAGATGTCATGCAAGATTGAAATCCCAAAGGAGTGAACTCTAGATAAGTGAAGTCTTATAGACGAGAAGTCTCTAGGCAAGGGAAGCCATGGAGAATAGATCTCCAAGCAAGGTTAAAAGTCCTAGTAAGTTAAGGTCGACGTGCACTAGGCAAACGAGGAAGCCCAAGAGGTGTGAAGTCTCTTTGTATGACATAGATCTAGCCTTGATAAGGCTAGAATACAATGACAATCAACTAACGAACCTAAGACCACAAAATTGTGGTTTAATCAAATATGAGATTTTGGCGACACATGCATTAGCAGTTGACTAATGAAACAGTTGACTATGCAGTTGATTCAGGCAGAAACAGGATGAATGAGTTTCTATTTGTTTTGATTCATGTCCGCAAGATGAGCTGTAATTGAGTCATCGATGAAAAGTTACAACAACGAAAACTTGACTAATCACATTAAACGGCAGTCGACAATAAAGGGGACCAACAACAACCTTATAAAAATAACTTCAAACGAGTCATTGAAGGGTGCTGAAATACTGTTTCATGAGAACTTCTACAAGGGCTATAAGGACCCGACTAAGATTTTAGTGCTCATCCAAGCAATCAAGAAGTAACAATGAGAAAACATTTGCATTGTATTTTTGTTCTCATTTGTATTTGGTTGTGGTTGTGAGGATTTTACCAGCATATCATTAATTCTTGTAGTGTTGTAGAGGTTTGTCTTATTGCCTCTCTTAAAGAAATGGCTTAGTGAAGTCATTCTGAATAAACATAGAATGCATCATAAGCCATGGAATTGGACTGGTATCTGAACCATGTTAATACTCTCTTGGTAGCATCATCTGCACTTGTTGTTTATTTTGTTTTCCCACAACATATTTAGCACTTTAAGCATCACACAAGCACAAATCTTATTGAACCGCGTTATACTGTGTTATTAGCATCATGTGCATTAAGTATTTATCTATTTCTACTACATATTTATCACTTTGATCATCAGACACATGCATTTGTCATTTAACAATTACACTTTTGTAAATTACAAAGATAATAAATCAGATATCCACTTAGCTCCCTCCCCCCCCCCCCCAAAGTCAACCCATCACATTCCAACATTGAATATCAAAGTAGTTGTTTAAGAACTTGAATCCACAGTCAAAGTGCAATGATCAGTTATCGACCCACTTTTGATAGAGATTTCATTTCTTGGAAAACATAGAAGACCTACTGCCAGATATTTCAATATGGTGGTAGCAAATAAAAAGAGCTACAAACCACCAATAGACAAATTTAGACCATATTAAGATCGATGGCCAATGGAAAAGCATGTTATGAATCAATATGACCTTCCAAAAGAGACATTGGATAAAGCAAGGAAATACTATAGTGACAAGGATTTTTTTCGGATAAGATTATTAGTGTACATGAAAAGGGACATGTGAGTCAAAGCTAACCAAGTGAAATCTCTTAAGCACACAACGTAATACATCCAAGATGAAGAATGATGAGACTGCAGGTCAAATACATTAAGATTCAAGTAGTTAGAAAATGTGCTAATGTCTATTAAAGTGGAGGTCACTGACTGACATGTTAGGAATGCAATTAATGGATTTTCAAGAAGTTTATTTAATGTCTAAGAATTTAGGAGCAAGCACATTGGAGGAAATGTTTACAAATATGAAGCTTCATGAGGCCAAGCCCATTGAATAAAGGTCAAATAAGAAAAAGGGGATTGCATTTATTGCTAATGTAGGCACATCATCTTCATTGGACGCTAGTGTGTTAGAATAATTAATTTTGATATATGGCAAAGAATTAACTTAGATCATGTATTTGACAAATTGTAACAAATGTGCAGGTGTAGATCACACGATGGTAAAAAGTCTCGACAAATCAAGATTGACCGAATATTTGACAAAAGGAATTCCGGGCATATAAGTAAGTTTGTTTAGATGTTTGGCAAGACGAGTAAAGTTGATCGGATGCTTGACAAGAAAAAGTCCAACAGGTCAAGGTTAATCGAAAGCATAGCAGAAAAGGAAGACCTCAAGCTGTCATAGAGAAGGTTATTCTCCAGACTTGATAGATTTGTTGTGTAACGCTAAATGTGAGTGCACATGTATATTGGGGCAATCAAAGGCTAGATTAGACTCGGATCAAAGTCTTAGAAGTGGCTTAGTCAGTGCTCCAATGGACTAAAACTTAAATTGCAATGGATTGATACTTGAGTAGATTTATTGGGCAATTAACCCACGATCAATGGAATAGAAGCTCACTCTTTACTCCTATTTGTGCCATTCGACTGAGCAATCGGCTAATAGTCGTCTGCAACCAGTCGACTAATGCTAAGGAGCAATGATCTATGATAGAATAGAAGTTTCTAGCGGCAGCTTGAAGGATTAGGTGAAGGCCATAAATAGAAGGCATGTTGGCTACAAAATGTACATTAATTCATAGGAAAGATACTTTGCTAAATTGCTTACTCTCCAAGCTTTCTCTTTTGTAATTCTTTTACTTTCGTGTACAAAGTTCCAGAGTGAAAGCTCTCTTAAGTAATAATCTTCTCACATAAAATTTTATCCTTATCTTTAAAGGTGAGTTGAGTAAAGGACAGCTCAGTGCATAAAACTCTACTTGGGATAAATCATACCACAATAGATCTATCGTATGCAGTCTTACCATGCATTGCAAAAGATTATTTCCATGACTCAAGGTGGCATCTAGAAGTTATTCATTATCTTGTATTGTAATTGTTGACTAAATGGTATCTAGCAACGATGGTAGTTTACCCAAGATGATCTTCATAAATTAGAGTAAGTCAAGCACAATTAATGGTGTTCCTGGGTGAGGAGTATCCATTCCAAGGGTTTCTTGGTTAAGGGTGAAACTAGATCAAGGCTTATCTTGACTAATGTCGACTCTAGTTTAAGTACTTAGAAGCTCATTGCTGTGAGGATTCTAGACACAACTCATTCTTATATAGGCTTGCCCACTAGCTCACTTAAAGAGATAGTTTAGTCAAGTCATTCAGGTGCGACACATAAGATGTGTCATATGTCGTGTTAGATACTGAATTTTCATTTAATTTTCCCACATTTTAAAATTTATATATTTATTTATTTACTTATTTTATTTTTACAGATATTAATATCATTAAAATTAGGACAATAAATTGAACCAGATCTAAATTTGATTTGGGAGTTGAGTAAAGTCGAAATGAGTTCGGATTGAACCCGTCAAGTAGACATGGTGATTAAATCACATAGGTTCAAACTAAAGTTAATTTGGATTTGTTTTGACCAATTTATGACTGAAATCAAATTTTTAAGTTGGAATAACCCAATTCAATCCTGTTGAGCGATTAGAAATTTTTCTGAGTTATATTCTTTATTCTCTCTCTTTTGTCCCACGTTCTCACTCCCTCATGCACAATCATTGCAAGTTCGCAGCAAACCCTCACATCTGCAATGAGTGACACCGCCCACCTCTTCCTTCCTCCTTCCCTTTCCTTACCTTCCTTTTCCTCCTGTTGCAGCAACTGCTCCAAACAGCTGCTCCCTGCTTATCTTCCAAACGCCCCACCTTTTACCTCTCACACACACAGATTTCTCTTCTCCATTTAGATACAGTTTTCTCTTCTCCATCCAATCACAGTGCTAAGTTCAGGTTGTCTCTCTGATAAATAGTGCTATCTTTTGTGTGTTGTTTCTTTGTCCATGCTTAAATATTAATTCTCAAGGTTGCTAATAAACCACCTACCTGATCTATAAACACAACGCTGCTCTGCTGAAAAATGATACAAAGATGTTCAAATCATGTGAAGTGCTCCTTGATTGTGCAGAGATTGCAAGAGTATCCAGCATCCCCATCTATGAATTTTGGTCGTAGAGATCACTAGCAACATTAATTGTTTCCAGGGAGTGCATAAGGTGCGGATTTTTTAGTTCTTTTTCATTGTTTTGGTGTTGTGGTAGTATTTTTCAATTTGTGGCAGCGGGTGCAAGGATATTTCCAGCAGCCCATGTCCCTTGGTGAGGATTTTGGAGGTGTTTTAGGGGCATTTTGTGGAGTTCAACTTGTGCCGGATTGGAGGATCTTCGATTGAGATACAAATTTGAGTGAAGCATGTTGATTTGTTGACAGAGTTTTTTACTATACATAGATGTGGGTAAATTCTATCCTTTAACTCACTACATAATTTATTGAGCATGAAAAATAGATAAAATGATTACTCATGTGCTTGTGTAACTGTTTTTAAAAAAGGGGATTAAAAATAGTGGAATGAGTTTTAAGATAAAGTAATCTATTAGGTGTTGAATAATTGCCACTTTTCATGAGTTGTTTTAAAAATTAAAATAGATGCTTTAATTTACTCTTCTCTTGGTGCTTAACCCTTAGAATTGCTCACCTTTTATACTACTTAGTGGATATGATACTTGTATTTTATGTTTTATAGCTGATACATAACAACCACATATTAATATATAGTAAATTAGCATAACTGGTAATAAAAGAGTAATTCAATTTAGGTTGGTCATTTAGACTAACTAATAGCATATAAACTCTGAGCACAATTAATAGGATGTAAACATATATAGTAAAACAATAATGATTTTAAATGAAAAAAAATAAAAAGTGAGAAGTCTAGCCTTATACCAGAGTATGTTATCGCCCACAAGGGAATGTGGTAGTGAGAGGTCGCACGTGGTCACGATTTATATGCACAAGGGCACTATATTATTATATATCGCTGATGAAGGCTTTAACCCCATACATTAGCTAACGTTATTGTATTTTGAAGATATTGACTTTAATTATTTACTTTTTAGTGGATTAGAAATATTAAAAAGCAAAAACTCTAAGTAGTATTATACTAGAGTACCTCACCACCCACGAGACGATGTGATCGCGAGGGGTCATGTGTAGTCAATATTTATTTGCAAGAACATTGTATTATTGTATACCATTGGTGAGGCCTTTTAGCTCAGTCAGATAAACTTACTAGTTATTTATTTTTTATTGGATTTATTGGTTATGATTTTATCAGAAATATATTATTGCTAACAGGTTTATTGAAAAAAATACTACAAAAAATGATAATTAAAAATTATTTTAAAATTATGATAAAAGATTATGAAAATAGTCGTGAATCCAAATGTTGGCAAATAATTAGAAATAAAATAATAATTGATTATATGTAAGGTTCAATACCTTCTCCCTGTGAATCCGCCTTCCCAAGAGTCTTATGGTTTCATCTTCCCTATGAGAAATTTCTCGGGATTGATTATATATAGAAGAAAGTTTGGTGCCTATGCTTTAGATCTAATACCTGAAGTTGGCTTTCTTGGGACACATTAAATAGTTAAGCTTCTGCCCTTGCCTTGGAGAGTGATGGTGGAGTGCGAGGAACGTTATAACATCTAGATATTCGAATCAAAGGAGAGGTATCATTGGATAGCTCGACCGTTAGGAGTAGAGTGAATGGCTCAAAACCATTCGCAACTGTAGGTTGAATATGTGATAACAATGGCTTTGGGAAATGAGTTGAGTGCAAACTTGGTCTAGACGCCCAATAACAACAGAAGCATTGATCTCATTCAAAGGATCAGGATGCACTTGAGACTTTCATTGTTAAGTTGGTGCTATTAAATTGTATGTAGATCGAGTGATGGTGAAGGTTCCCATGAGTTTGGGTTGGGCACATATTTAATTTTTTCACTTCGTGCCCCTCTTATGTAAGTTGGTGCCTATCTTAAGTAGCTACTTGAGTTGCATAGTAGCATGTGTTGAGCATATAGATGTTTCTTCGACTTGCACTTCAATTTAACTCCTTTCTTAAGTGTATTCAAGAGCTTTTAGGAAAGGATCTTAGGGAAACCGTTGACCGGCTAAGTGGGACCATAATCCACTCGAGATGAAGATCTACTAGGCGGTGCTTTCTCGATCCACTTTCACAAAAGAACTAAGGAGACTCAAGTTAAGAAGCCCTCATTGAAGATGCATGATTACTATACGGTGAATAATGAATAGAAAGAGTATAAAGAAGAGTACCTCTTTCCATAAAGACCTAAGAACATATGGATAAGGATGGAACAAAAGGAGTTGGACTCAAACCTCGCACAGCATATGAACTTCCCGTACGACCCCGAGTCTCTTAATCAACTTCAGCAACAATAGGAATTTACTCACATGGAAAGCTTTCTCACTGGACAGCTCAATCTTAGTTATAAGTCAGTTGTAGCATATCAAAGTTCTTTTCTTGTGCCTGTGGCTTCTGCTTTGGATTCTTTTCCCATCCCCACTGAATCCATTCCTTCTATCATAGTACCAGTGGAAAAAAGTGCTTGAGCCCAACAAAAGGCGTCTCTCTCTCCCTAATGATCAAGCTTATCCTTATGGATGCCCTTATCAGTTTAACCTAGCAAAAGTGGTAAATGGTTTTGGACCATTCACTCTTCTATTAGTAGTCCCTCTCTCTCCCTAACAGTCAAGCCCATCATTACAGATACACTAAGGGTGTGTTTGATTTGGGGTTATCGTTGATAACCTTGGTCATCGACTTAAGGTTATATTGTTTAACCCTGTTTGGTTCAGGTAATGGGTGATTCTCAAGTAATGAAACATGCTGCCATATCACAAATGGGGGTAAAAATCCGAAATCTAATTACCTCGAAATTCATAGGTTTTGTGTGATTCCGAGGGTTAACAAAAAAAATTATAACGACGTCCCCACACGACGTGACACAGGTGGAGGAACAGATCATCATCACCCCCAATGACGCCCCCACGCAAATCGTCTTTGCCCCCATGCGACGCAATGTCATCCCGCCTGCTCCTCCACATGGAAAGGTATTCTCTTCTCTGGCACACACTCAACACTTTCTCTGTTCCACCACCCTTCACCTTTCGTTGTAGCTAGGTCCTCTTGATCCCACCCTTGATCCTCGGGTGGAGTGCTGCGGAGGATAGGTTCGGACTCTGTTGTGTGCAATAAGGGGGAAGAGCTCTAGGGTGGGCATCTCGGCGTTCCTCACGGCATTCCTCTTGCTGTAGCTGGTAACACCGCCGCCCAGAATACCTCGTCTTGAGTAACCTTGACTAGTATTCTCCTAGCAGCGGTCCCTCATGTGTCAATCACTATTCCAAGGGCAAGTAGTCACCCGTGATTTACCTCCTTCATGTTGGCCCTAGGACAAATTGGCGGGGGTGCTAGGTGAGCGCAATCGTCTTTTGCCAACTTGACTAGTATTCTCCCTCTCTCTCTCTTTTTTCTGTCTACTTTTGTTGACAATTTTGGTTTATAAAGGTATGATTTTTCGATCTGTGTTTCTTTTGAGTTCTTGAGCGGGCTGGATTGTAATGCGGGGAGCTTGGTGAAATAGTTACGATTATACTTTCTCTGAGGGGGCTCATCCGACAGCGAAGGCAGAGGTGGCTCGGCGCTCTCGACCTCAACTTCTTTGCCTGCTCCTCCGCATGGAAAGGGAGATCTTCGCTGCCCTTGACTTCCGCCTACTCCTCCCCTTGGCTCCGTCGTCACTACTATCATCGGATGAGGAATAAATGAAGAAGAGGAGGCCCCAGAAGACGAAGGGATTGCGGGGAGCAGTGATGTATGGTCTTGGTTCCACGACAAAACGTCAATGACAAGGGTAAATTAGTAAATGTTAAATTAGGTGGCTGCATAACCTAAGTTGAACCAAATAACATTAAAGTTATGTTTTATTCTCCATAACCTTAGTTCCCTCATGTAATCAAGGTTTTGTATAATAACTTAAATCAAACGCACCCTAATGCTCAAGCACAATCGTCCGTCTCCCTAACACTATTGGTTGAGCCCAACAACAATCATGAATGGCTTTGGGTCATTCACTCTACTACTAGTCATTCCACTCTCTCCTTGAGAGTCGAGTTTATCCTTACGTATGCCCTAACGATCGAGCTAATCAAAAGGGGTGCCCCTCTCTCTCCCCCTAACGACCGAGTCATCTTAGGATGCCCTAACATTAACGGTAAAGTCCAACAATAGTCATGAATGACTTTGGGACATTCACTCTACCTGTGAACATACGATCATCCCCCTTCCTAACAGTTGAGCAAATTGTCCCTCTCCCTAACATTAACAATCAAGCACAATAACAATCGTGCTTTGGGCCATTTATTCTAAACCTATGATCGCCCCCTTACTTTAAGTTTGCTTCCTCTATGTACCCTATTGGGGAGCTAGGGAAAACAACTAATCTTAGAAAAATACTGAAACATCTTATACTCACTAAGCCAAGGGAATTACTAATCTTAGAAAAATACCGAAACATCTTATACTCACTAAGCCAAGGGAATTTAAGAAGTAAGACTGATAGACTCCTTGATATCTCAGACGTTGCTACTTACCTCGAGCTCTATTGGAAATCCAACTTCATCTTATACTCTTTTTATCAGAGGCTCGTGTTTGTGCCTCTTAAAGAATGAACTATGGAGAAAGAGGTGACATAACCGGATCGAACTATTAACTAATTAAAGCGGGTGTTGGTGCCCAAGACGAGTAATTGAGTTGAAATAGAATTTTAATACTTAATGCATAGCTATTGTTTTATTCGAGCCCGAGTCATTTGCTTAAGTTGGATTTCGTGCCCTTTCCCTCTCTATCTCCTAGAGCAATTGTCAAAGTTCTATTAGAGTCATACATTGCCTTCTCAATAGCTCCCGCGGTCAAGTACTCCTTTTATCCAAAGAAAGTTCAATTGTTCCTTTCCTTAGTAGATATTCCTTCCTAGTCTTTTCAACGGGGACGTATACCAACTAACAAATTTTTAATAGAGCACCAACCTAGCAATTATAGTAGTCCCTTCTGCTAGCAAACAAATCATGAAATGAATGGAATGAACGTCATTCGAACTCAGAAGAAAAAGGATAAGTTTTCCTCTTATGTTAGGCAGTCCATGCCTCTTAATCTACTCCAAGTTTGTCATAAATGATTTCAATATGAGCAGCAAATCCCTCGATCGAAGGGGCGTCATGCCATTGTTATTTTAGCTACAATTCAAGGCTCAAACTCATTCACTTCAGGAATTCACTCTTTGAAGCGAGCTTTAGTTTACCTCACTAATGGATAGCAAGATTTAAAACTCAAATGAAAGGAACAAAGCCTCTTGGAACTCACATTGCATGAACTATTGTAACATAGTTATTTAAGGCGTGAAACACCCAAAAGCGCATAGGTGTTGTAAGGTCTAAGGCGCACGACACAAGGTGAAGCACATGCCTTATCCAAGAAAAGCACTGGTATAAATTTTTACAATTCAAATATATATATAGGGAATTTTTATCAAAATATTTCACTAACAAAACTATAATCCATAAAATATTAAACAATAATGTAAATATAAAATTCACTAGCAAATAAATTCGTTATATGCATAATTCAAATTAAAGAAAAAAAATTCAAATATCTAAATCATTAAAATTTTCATCATCTTCCTCAGTCATATAATTATCATTATCGCCAATGTTTCATATTTGTGTTCGACCGAAGTTGAATCTTCATCAATTTCCTCAATACCAATTTTTTCCTCGTCTTCATCAAAAAATTGACTTGTAGAAGATCTTATCTTCCTTGTTTTTGATATAGTTGCCCTTACTTCCTTTGAAGAAAATGAAGCCCAAGATCTAAAAATGTACCGCAACTGCACTCCGAGTCAAACTGACATCATCAAATACTAAATCATTTTCATCATCAGTGCTATCATTTAATCCCCCATTAACCATTCATTGCTACGTCTATCTTATCCAAAGAAATAGAATCGACAATGTCACACATAGAAATAAGTGTTGCATGTATGCTACGTAATTAATAAAAAGGCTAATTAAAGGCATGGGTTGGGCTTTAAAAGTGTTTTGGGACCTGATTGGCATCCATACATCTTGCTTTAATCAGGCGAGAAAAATCATGCCTCAAACGTGCCAATCGCCTCTCACAAGGCACGCACTTAAGCACATTTCTTTCAAGCAATGTGTCTAGATCACTACCTAGGCACAAGAGGCTTGCCCAACCATGCCTTGCTCGTAGGCGCGACCAAGCGAGCACCTTTAATAGCTGTGTTGTAGCCGTCGGAATATAGGTTTATATAGGCGCAACCAAGCGAGCACCTCCCTGGCTTTATATAGGTTTCTTTTAATTAATCTGTCACGTTTTCGATTCCTTCTCGCGCATGTTGTTGCGCGACGGGCGCTCGATTCCATCTGTCCCGCATGATGCACGTGATGACACTCGAAATTACCGTGTACGGGTGCCAGTTTCATTCCCGTAATAGAACGGTAAAATCCATCCGTGCCGAATGGCACAGAATGAGATTTTAAACGCTGCTAATTAGCAAATAACAAACAAATCAAATCTCTAATTATTACCGTCACTTTATACTTTAATTTGTTTCCTTGTATTGTTGAAGTGCTAATTTGGAATTATCTTCAATTTATTTTTCTTCAAGGGTTGCCTATTATAATGATTTAATTCCTTCTTTACATTACCATATCAACAAAATTTTTCATTCTACCCATCGGCCAGCACGTGATTCATGGTTCAGGGCTTCCTCTCGCCAAACCTAGCTTCCTCCTCCTTGGTGTTGAAACTAAAGCAGCACCTCCTCCTCTAGCCATACTGAAATATCTACGTACACTTCCCCTACTTCTCTTCTTTCTCTTTCTCTAAGTTCTTCATCTTCTCCTTTCTCTTCCTCCAATACTAGCGCTCCCTTCCTACACACCTCTGACACTCATATTCCTCTTGTTCCTCTTCCTCCGACACTAGCACTTTCTCCTCTTTTGGCACACCTTCAACACTGATTCTGACACTAGTAGCACTATATCAAGTGGTCAGAAGGACTATTTGTGAAGAAGATAAATAATCTAATATATGTCCAATTTAATGCAAGCTTGAAGAATTGCAAAAATGAGAAGAGATAGGCTCTTTTAGAGTCAAAAAGATTTCACTAGAAATTAGGTGAATGAAGATGTAAGAAGAAATAGTTATTGGATCAAGCTTGACATGGGATATAATTGCAGAAGACTAAGGGCTAATGAGCTTTCTCAAGTAAGAAGAAACTTGAAACTAGTTGGTCCCTTTATAGAAGAAGAGATTAATTCTAAGGAAGAAAGAGAGGAGGGTGATCAGAAGGGAATTAAATTAGGACTTTTTTGATAGCTTTTTTCAGCTTAGAGAGGAGCCTATGGCACATAAGTAAAGTTGTTGTCATATGACGTAGAGGTCACGGGTTCGAGTTTAGAAACAACCTCTTGCAAAGTTAGATAAGATTGTGTATCCCACATTGGTAGAAGTTTCATGCACCGGGCTGTCCTTTTCTCCTCTTAGAGAGGACTAGACTTGATTCCTGCTCATCATTATTCACTTAAAGTTATTTTATTACAAACTTGAGTGTATCACACTAGTAATCTTTTCTATATTTAGATATTGTAGTTATGACATTAATTTGAATTCGCTATGTGTTTTCCTGCAACATTGATGTATCATTAAGAATTTTATGTTTAATTGTGATTTTTTCTATTAATTGTATATATTTTGTGGTTGTGTGTTTAGTGGTTTTAGTATTTGTTCTTGTAATATGATATATACGTAACCATATTTTAATAATATTCCAATGTAGGCCACCTAAGTCCCCGCTTAGACTCGCACCAACCACCTTGGCACTATGTTGTTAACTGACGAGCTGCTGCATGGAATCGCTTACTAGTACCTCAAAATGCAGAATAGAGAAAATATGCATACTTCAACTTTTCCCCTTCCAGCAATTGTAGATAATCCAGCATCCTTGGCAGCCAAAAGAGCAGCTGCTGCAAGTTTCTTAGCTTCTTCCATTGATCCATTAAATGAGCTTTCTGGTCTCTTTCCCAGCGTTGATGTAGCAGCTGGTGCCTTTGCAGGTGCAATTCCAAGTCGGAACATCCAGCTCTATGAGATCCCAATAAAAGAAGAGCAATTGGAAGTTAGGAAAAATTGGAATAAATTCACTTTGAGATTAGATGGCAAAGAAACATTAGCATCATTACAGGAGTTGTTGTTTTTGTCTTTATACTTCCAGTTGAATTGGGCTTATTCACTAAGGATTTGAGGTCCTTGAGGGGCATCCCACTGTTCATTTTCTTCCAAACTTCCTCAATGCGAGCTTTTCTATCTGAAATCAAAACCAAAATGTGTCAAGTCCTATACTTGTAAAAGAAGCACAACTTTATTGAACTAATATAACTAAATGACTGTGGTACAGCACAAGTTAACAGAAGTATGAATGGAAATGGGGAACAAGCACATATTGCAAAACATGTGGTCATCGTCATCATCAAATCATGTTAGTTTTAAATGCTTTGGTCAACTGAATGGATCTTATCTCTCCACTAAGCCTATGTAATGCTATTTGTAACATTGAAATGTTCCAAACCATTTAATTACTTAACCTTATGTTTTCTTTGGTCTCTCAATGTCATCACACCTTTAATTCTCACCAATTGCATGTGTTCTAGGCTTCTAGCTATACCATTTATTAGTAGCATTTGAACGTGCATAAGATCTTAATATATTTTTATTATTTTATCATCTATTAGAGATGCACCTAATTACTCCCAAATAGTAGGATCACTGTTTCTGTGTTTTTGAGCAACTTCATAAGCCTATCTAAGAATTTTTAAAATGCTACACTAACTTTTTGTGTTTTTTCCTCACTGACCAACATCCTAAACTGTAAAGTATGACAGATTATATCACAGTCCTATAATTTTTCACATCAGCAACGTAGGATAACTAAATACATATTTCTCACGGACTTACCACTATCATCGTGTTGCTCCTGCAAACTGGGAGGTTCAGCCTGATTCTGCATAGCTTCGTCTGAAGTACATATTCTGCTTCCTACAGTATGTACTTGATTAACATTAGATGCTCATGAGTTTTATAATAAGAGAAATAACTTTACCCATCTAGCAGTGGTATGACAGAACAAACTTCAATAGCAGTCAGAAGGAAGAATTAAAGCACTTAAAACAACATTGTCCAGGCAGTGTGTTGTATCGAGATTACCATGTGAAATAACTGTACCAGTTTGTCAAAACAGTCAAACAAGTTTATCACCATAGCATTGCTGCACATTAAGAAGGTATAACAAACACAATTCAAGATTTTTCAAACAACGGAGGACCCAAATTATACAGTGAGGAAACGATAAACACTAAAATGATCGAAACTACTTGTAAGTAATCATTATTACTATTTTTTTTTTTTACTTGTAAGTTTTTCATAGTTTAAATCAGACCTTGTTCCACCTTAATTCAGCACATAAAAAAGCCCAGTCTGAGCTTCAAATTTAAGCCCAAATTCTAGAAAAAAGTCAAGAAAGATGCCAAATTTGCCCACTTCATCAATCAGATTTATTTTCTAGAGATCCGACTGCAGTGATCAGAAAAGCATGATGTGAAGTAGGGGGGAATAAGAATACAAGAAGGGCATGATACACACAAACTTTGGACCTGTATTCTTGAAAATTTATAGATTGCCATCAGGATGTTAATAGAAATTGTAAATCCCCATGAATAAATCGAGATCCAAGTCTGGAAAGAGAAATTTAAGCAACTAATGTTAGAAGCCCGAAGGGGCAGTGAGCGCACCTGATTCACCGGGAGACGCCATTACGAAGGGATGAGAGAGCGAAGTCGAGAACGAGCAGTGAAGGTAAGGAAGAGCAGAGAGAGAGGGAGGAACAGCGAGGGCAAGAGCAAAGATATCGAGGAGCCGGATCGAAGAACCGCGTGGCAGTGGTACGGCTCCGTCGGATAGTAGAAGAAATTGAGGGATTTGTAGTAACCGTCAAAATCTCTCATCGAACGACTGCAGGCGCTTCTTCTACCCCTCCTGATGATGGAGAAGCGGATCGGTTTTGGGTTACTGCCTCGAGCCTCGACTTTCTGATGCCCGATTACGCGAGTGTCGCCCCTCACGGCATCGTGAATTGTCAGAGATTGAAAATTGAGGGTCGAATCGTGAGACTGATATTCCGTATAATTCACCTGTCCATTTTCTTCTTAGTTATTATAGACTGCGGTTGTTAAAATATAAAGTATTATTATATTAAATTATAATATTAAAATTTGACGGGTCTAAATATTTTTTTTCATATTTTATCATTCTACTGATAGCTAGTAATCATGAGATTTAAATTTTAGCATATAAATGATGTATTTAAATTTTAGTATATATATATATATATAAAATAAATTTTTAAGTATATTTTATTGGATATATCAATTAGGGGAGTTGATTGAAACTTAACCCTAAGTTTGAAAATTAAAAATATAAGGGTATGTTTGATTTGTGCGTTTGCTATTTTTTTTTTTTAAATGTGTGTTTTTAAAAAATAGTATTTGATTTGTATTGTCTGTTTTTTAAAAAAAATATATAGTAATTTTTAGAAAAAATAGAGAATGTCTAAAGGTCATTTTCTATTTTTTAGAAAATAGGGTGTGTTTGATTTGCACCGTTTTTATTTTTATTTTCTGAAAAACGCGCGTTTTCTAAAAAACAGAAAACGACTTTTTGTCATTATCTGTTTTTTTAGAAAACGATAGCCAATTTTTTAGAAAATGCGCGCGAAAAACGCAAACCAAACACCGTTTTTCAGAAAACGTGCGTTTTCCAGAAAATGAAAATGGAAAACGCGCTTACCAAACACCCCATCTTTCAGAAAATGAAAATGAAAAACGTGCAAATCAAATGTACCCTAAGCTTTTAATTCCTTCTTCGTCGATTCCCTTCCCCTCTCCCGTACCGTACTCTCTTGCGCGACCCGTCACCTCACCGTGTGTCATTATCGCCGCCTCCCACCGCTGGTCGTCCCTCTCCACCCCCAATGTCGTTGTCGGCCATCAGCTGGCCAAGCAGAAGCAAACGCCGCTGCGAACAAGCGTTGCCCCCGGGACTGTCGTGGTCTCCTCCACCACCCTCCCATACACACTCTCGATGTTGTTCCGCCGATTCACTCCACCGCCGGAGCGACCAGTAGCGTGTCGCCTTTTGTCTTGAGAGTAAAACCATCATGAGCAATCACGACTGTCGTCGGTCGGTCAGCAGCCGCTGTCCCAATATTGCCACCACGCATCATCGTTGCTGGTTGATTGGATACCATCCCTCCTACCGCCCGGTCGTGCAATGCTGCAACCCGTCGGCAAAGCTGCCACTATTCTCCTGAATTCGTGCCAAGAACCACCGCTAGTAACTACAGTAACAATGAGATTTATTTGATTTGAGCTATGCTAAAATGTAGGACTTAATTGGAAATTTGGGATGGATTAATGATCCATTAACTTATGGTTAAGGGATTGAGACTATTGTTCATACTACGATACCAGATTAAGATTAAGTGGTTGATTAATTAATGGTTAATTCCTGATCAATCATATCAACTCAAATGGAGTCATGTAAGTGTGGAATAATTGAATTAATACTCCTTGTTAACGAGTTAATTACTTACCATTTGGTTAACAGGATTAATTATTTAGCTGATAAGTTGATAAATTGTTATAACTAATTATTTGTATATTTATGTATTTGAGTAATTAATTAATTGTGGTGCTATTTAAATAAGTTACCACTTAATTGGCTGATTTAATTAATGGATTAATTAGTTAATTAACTAATGCATTAATGGATTAAATTGGCTAAGTAATAACCTTGTAGAATGATTAACGGTTAGACTGAATTATACGTAGAGTAATTAAATTAGATAATTAATGCATTTTACTAATTAATGAAGTAATAGAATAATTAATTGTATAATGTAATGATAGGTAAATTAATTATATCACTCACTGAATTAATTAATTTACTGATTTAATTATTGATTAATTAAATCGTAATTCAATAAATTGATGGATAGATCTTCATTCAATTAAGCAATTTCTATTATACAAACAAGAAATCTAATTGATTACTCGAACTCGAGGTAGACCTTTGACTTGAAGACAGTTAAAATGGTAGCAAAAGGTAAATATGTTCGTCCCCAGCGCCCCCGTCAACCCGTCCCAGGATCAACACGGAGGAGGTAAATCACGGACGGCTACTAGTTTTTGGAATAGTGACTAGCACATAAGGGAGGCATTTACCTCGATTTTACTAAGATTCGAACCCCAGATCTCATGATGGTAATACCTCATGCGCTAGCCACTTGAAGACAGTTAAAATGGCCTACAATGAGGTGGGTAGATCTCTCTTTGACTTCTTTTAGACCTTTATCTTTAGTGCATGATTTATATTATTAATTTGGCAATACTTATTTGCTTATCCTAACTCTATTCTAGATCGGTTCAAGTTTGATATTTTATTATTTGTCCTTGCTATGGAGTCTCATTATTCTTCATGCTTAATTATTTATATACGCACAATATTATTAGACTATGGTGTAATTAGCAAAGTTTACTCTTTGGATGTGATTGTTACTACTTACTTGTCATTATTAGTTTATATGCTTGTATATCTTAACTGTCCACAGGAACATCCGTGGTAACATGTTCACCCCCGCAGTCCGTAGGTAGATAGATGCATATATACCTTGTCCATGATAGAGTATTCTCCCGTATATAGTGGTCACTTATATCTCTTGTCTACCCATAGGACTATATGTAGTAGAGCGTTATCCCACAGACAATAATAGTTTACATACTCTGACTATCCATAGGACCATTCGTGATAAAGCATTTCTCCTACAGTTAGTGGCTAAGAAGTTAGATAGCTATCTCATGTTGTCCACACACGGGAACATCCATAGTAGACCATTCTCCCTCAAATAGTGACTATTTATATATCTTAACTATTCATGAGACTCATTCGTGGTAGCATGTGTTACGCGCAATCAAGACTTGTTATATACTTGTTATGTATTTATTTTATATAGGTGGTTTTGAATGTACTATATGTACTCCCGATTTACTACTATACCTGGCTAAGCAGGTTAATAGAGGGTTATATAGTTGTTTATGCTTTTATTAGCATATGATTATATCGATACTCTTAATTTTATAATAAGTATTATTACCTAAGACTACTTCCTTTAATCTCTTATACTATATTGTTCATGCATTATCTTTCTTATACTCATTTAGTCATTGTACTCATTATCCCTCGCTTTTCTTTGACTTCTAGGTTAGCAGGTAGGATGTGTCATTTCACTCAGAGGTCCTGGCAGCCGGTCTCACTCAAGTTTGAATGTCTTTTCGAGTTATTTGAGTTATTTTCCGTTATTTGTTGTTGGTGTAGGAAACACTAGATCGAACCTAAGTTTTGATAATGACAAAATGTTCAAAGTTAAGGTTTGTTGTTATTCTAACAAGTCTAAATAAGTATAGGAGAAAGTCCTAAGTGATCTTAGGCAAGGCGAAAGTCCTAGTTGAGGATAGACAAAAAAAGTCCTAGTGAACACTAGCCAGGTGAAAAGTCATAATTATGGTTAGGCAAGGAGGTCCTCTTCCATGGGGCTGGATAAAGTCTTGGTAGGTCGAGGACGTTAGGCAAAAATTCTAGGGTCGAGGACACTAGGTGAAAGTCCTAGGAGTTACAGGCACTAGGTGAAAGTCCTAGTGGTGGCGGACACCAGACGAAAGACTGGACAGGTCGAGGTTCAGGTGTCCAGCAGAAAGTCTTGAAGTCTCGGATGCTGAGCAAAAGTCCAAACAGGCTGAAGGATCAGTTTGGCATCAGGTAAACTCTCTTAAAAGAAGTAGGTGAGGACGTGTTCCCCATAGAGGGAAAACAATATGTGTCAGTTCTGTTGATGCAATTTGCGCTAATGATCTAACTCAGATTTTGATGAATAACAAGTAGATTAAAGTTAGAGTGTTTTGTGGGCTAATTGCTTTACTAAGTGCGCAAGAGTTGACAGATCTGAAGGACCTGACATCAGGCTGAAATCCAACTAGGTCCATGAAACCTGATAGCTGGTGTGAAGTCCAAATAGGTCCATGGGACCCGATATATGGCGGGAAGTCTGGTTGGGTCCGTGGGACCTGACAACCAGTCGAAGTTCAGTTGGGTCCACGAGACCTAACAACTAGCGGGAAGACCTGATGGATTAAAGGCAAATCAAGCGACTACAAGTAGTAAGTAAAGATAAGTAACTGGATGAGTGATCCAATGAGGACACATTCCCAGTTGAGGGAATTGTAAGCGTCGATCTAACTTAGGTCCATTTGAGAAACCTCAGTTGAGACCTTGACTAGATTCTGGTCTCAATGAGACAAGATCTAATTATCACTCCTATTTTATTAATATTGTGCTAACTCTATTCTGCAGGATAAATATATTTTTATTTGACTGGACTAACTCTTTTTTGCAGGAATTCAAGGGCTGAAAAAAGAGAGTCTGGGCGCCTGGAAGGGTTCCGGGCCCCCGGACGAGTGTTGCCCGGGTCGGTGTCGTAGGCACCCGCGTGGTCTAAGCGCCCGAAGTTGATCCAGACGCCCAACCAGAAAAGCTACTATCTAGGCGCCCGAAATGGGCCTATAAAAGGGCCTTAACCAATAGCTTCAGAACAACATCTATTGCGACTTTCATTCCTACGATGCTCTAGAAAAGTTCCTATGACAATCGGCGATCAAGATCTATTTACTTTCCCTATTGTCGATAACATTTTTTTATAGTTCTTGTTCTTAAATGTTATAATCATTCGAACTATTAGTGAATTGCCCAACGAAAGCACTTGATGAGTGCGGACCTTGGAGTAGGAGTCATCGAAGGCTCCGAACCAAATAAAAAACTACTTGTGTTAGCTCTTGGTTTCTCTTTCTCCGTATTCTTTATTCTGCTGCATAACTCATTTTAATTCAAAATTTTCTAAGATCAATATTCACCCCCCCTTTAGCGGCTTTACGATCCTACAAGTTTGACCTAAGGTTTCTAAGAAATCCAAAGTCAAAGTCAGAATCAGACTGTCCCAAGACTGTCAAAATTATATAATGTCTATTCTTTTCTAACATTGTGACGCAAAATAATGAAGTTGGAAGCTGACTTGAAAAAAGTGGTCTAGGCACTCGAACATGGTCCAAGCACTCGAACATCTGGGCACTTGGTCATTCAGGCGCCCGACCGGGGTCCAGGCACTAAACGAGCGACTAATAAGCGTTGCAGTGGCACACACAAATTGGCCAGCCTACGCCACAATCCAAGTGCCCTAACGGGTCCAGGCGCCCAGAGTTGGATAAACTTTCAACGAGGTGCAACCATGTTAGCTTAATGGGGGTGCCCGAGGACCAGTCCAGGCGCCCAGACAGGGCTTTAAAAAGAGGGTTCAACCTGTTGGTTACTACTCAGAATATCGTACTGGTTCCCCTATACAAAAATTTTATACAAGTCTTGAACCTTTCCTAATAACCTATTGTGTTCTTTAGAAATTAAATTTGGAATTGCAAACAGAACTTAACATTATTGATTCCAAATTCAACTTATCTGTTCTTAGAGGTTTAGACTTGGATTGCAAACGATACTTAATATTATTAATCTAAATCCACCTATGTTACAAATTTGATTAAATATTTATTTCAGAGATGACTTCTAGGTTAAACATGGCGAGGCACTAGGCCTTCTTGGGTATGGGATTATCTACCACTTCCTAGACGTAGCCTTTCAACAAAATTCAATATTTAATCTCCTTATAGCAACCCTAGGTTTAACCATTAAGAACAATTGAATCACAAGATCGAAAAACAAAAGAAACACAAAATCGAATCATAAATTCGAAACCTAGAATCGTTAGCCTCTTGTGTTTGGTATTTCAAAATTCATACAAAGAAAACTAGTATGATGCGGAACAACCTTTCTTTGTAGCTTATAGACCTCATGATCTTCTGTCGTATTCCTCTTCTTATCTTGGACGTCGTGTGGGTAACTATCTACCGAGATGAGAATCCACCCAAGCCTCCTTCTTCTCCTTGCAAGTTTTACCCACCAACAATCTCCTTGAGATAAAGAACTTTGGCCACCAACCAAGCTCCAAGGGATGCTAAGAAACAAATCCTCCTTTGTTTACTTCTTCTCTAAGCTAAATCTGGCCACCAACCAAGCTCCAAGGGATTGATGCTGCCGGCCACCAAAGAAGAAGAAAAGGAGGAGAGGAAGGATGAGGGTCGGCCACCACCAAGGAAGAGAGGAGAGGAATAATAGATGTGTTGTTAAGTGAGGCACCTCTACCCTCTCTTTTATATTCCTTGGTCTTGGCAAATAAGGAAAGTTTTAGACATAATTAAAACTTCCTTATTTTCCTTGCCAATGACTAATAAGGAAAATTTAATTAAAATTTCCTCTTAATCCATCTTATGACCGACCCCTACAAATCCTCCAAATAAGGAAAGTTTTAAACACAAAATTAAAACTTCCTAATTTGTTTTCGGAAATTTTTTAAAATAAAAATTTCTCTTTTAAAAATTCCCTTCATGGTTGGTTATAAAAGGAAACTTTTATAAATTAAAATATCTCTATTAAAACATGTGGATGATTTCAAAAAGGAAAGTTTTTTCAAAAATTAAAATCCTCCTTTTAACTATAAATAAGGAAAGATATCAAACCTTTCTCTTAATCCTTTGTAGAAACTATAAAAGAAAAAATTTAATTTTAAAACTCTCTTTTAAATCATGGCTTCCACATAAGGAAAGATTTAAAAAAAATTAAAATCCCTTTTATTTTAATTGTGGTCGGCCACTTTAGCTTGGGTTCCAAGCTAGGGTCGACCACCACTTAATCCCATCTAACCTTGGTTTGGCCGACCCTAGCTTGGGCTCCAAGCTAAGCTTGGCCGACCACCTTAAGGTGGGTAAGAAGTTAAGTTTAGGTGGGTATAAGATTTTATAAATAAGAGGCTACGATAGGGACCGAGAGGAGGAATTGGTTTTGGTCTCCCGATGAACTTGAGCTTCCCGTGTTCGCCCCGAACACCCAACTCGAGTTTATCAATAATAACTCATACCACTAAAGAATTATTATTGAACTACCGCATCAATCTCATATTACTATATGGGCTCCTTCTTATCATGAGTGTGTTAGTCTCCCTGTGTTTAAGATATAGAATGTCCACTAATTAAATGAGTTATTGACAACTCACTTAATTAATATCTAGCTCCAAGAGTAGTACCACTCAACTTCATTGTCATGTCGGACTAAGTCAACCTGCAGGGTTTACATGACACTCTTTATGAGCTCCTCAAGGGGACATCATCAACTTAGATTTCTAGGACACAGTTCCATTCTATAATCAACAACACACCATATAAATAATATTATTTCTCAACTTATCGGGCCTATTGATTTAACGAACTAAATCACACCCTTTGATAAATTAAAGAAATAAATATTAAGTATATATGCTTGTTATTATATCATGATTAAGAGTATACACTTCCATAATAGCAGAGGTATTGTTCTTTTATATAGTCAGTATAAAAAGAAACTACCTCAAATGGTCCTGCTCAATACACTCAGAGTGTATTAGTGTAATTTTATAGTCAAGATAAACTAATACCAAATTACACTACGACTATTCCAATGGTTTGTTCCTATCCATCTTAGTCGTGAGCTACTATTTATTAATTTATAAGGAACTGATAACATGATCTTCTGTGTGTGACACCACACACCATGTTATCTACAATATAAATTAATTGAACAACTACACTTAGTATATAAATGTAGACATTTGACAAATGTGATTCTTTATTTCAAAAATAAATGTTTACAAAAAGCTAGGCTTTTAGTATACACTCTAACACAACCAACACCTCAAGGACACTAATTCCAACAATATTCTCTCTTACACGCCGCTCAAAAGATGACTCTACGACACTGTAATGTTGCTCCGATGACCGAAAGCTCGCAACTTCAATTCTTTAGTTGTCACTATAATTTCATTTACTACACTTAAATTAATATCTCTTTGTATTTGTAATATTCGGATTTATTAGTAGATTAACCAACAAAAGCACTCTCACATGTAGGACTTGGAGTAAGAGTCACCACAAGCTCTGAACCAAGTAAAAAACTTTGGTGTCATTATTCTTCTTTCTTACTTTCCGTTGTGTCTCTATACTAGATATTTTTTATGGAAAACATGAAACAAAACCATGAGCGCTATTCACCCCTCTCTAGCATTTTCGATCCTACACTTGCAAGGTTCTAAAATTCGCTAGGCGCTAGTTAGGCACCAGACCAGCATCTAAGCCGCCTAGGCGCTGCTAGGCGGATTCCACGGTATCAACATAAATTACATAATAAATCACATAATAAATCACATACTCCAACATAATAACATCAAATTTAAAATGAGTTCAAAATTATACAACCAAATATTATATATTTATTCTACTTCTCCATAATTTTTAACAACTTGTTCTTCATCAGACGCAAACTCAATATCATTATTGTGATCCTCCTCTTCTGCTTCGGATGCAAATTCATCCTCTTCGGGATTGTAGATTTTCATCTGCTCCACTTGCTTCATCAACCATTTTCCATGTGAGCCCAAAATCTAGTTCAACTTCATCATCTTCTCCATAATCCAACCTTGTGCATTTGAAGCATCTTTTGCAAGAAGCATATCAACATTCCTTTCTTTTTCTCTTTTTTATTTGTTCAATAATCTAGCATTAAATTAGACAAATACTAGATTGTTCAACATGTTGACATCTAACGTATTTCTCTTCTTTGTATGAATCATAAAAAAAAGGAAATTAAATATTATAGTCAATAACATGAAATTAATACTTTACTTGAATTAAAGACTTAAAAGTTTAAATCTTACTCTTTCGAATGCACTCCAATTTCTTTCACACCTATATGAACTTATAGTTAATGAAAATATTTTCAATATCACTCTTAGCAAGTTGGGTGTGTGAGCAACGTATATACTCCACCATGCATATAGATCAAATGTATCATCATTTTTTCACATACTTTTGCCACCAATATTTTTCTAAATAACTCAATATTGTCTTTGTATTTTGTAAATTCATTGTCAATAATTATATCCTGTAGATCTAACTCATTGGCATGCAAAATTTCCATGCATTAAAAAATTCCCATCGCAACCTCCTCATAAAGTGCAATAAAACTATCTTTACAATAAAAATAGGGATTCGACAAAAATATAGTGGTATGCAATGATGTATCAAGTCTATCCTTCATTTTTGACTCAATAATCATTATGATAAGCTGATAATTTGATTTCACATTGTTCAGGGTCACCTTGATATCTTCTTTAGCTTGAAGAAGCTCCCCATATAGAAACCTCATGGATGACTTTCTATCTCCATCTACCAATCGAAAAACTCTTACCAAAGGAGCAAATATTTTCAAAAAAAAATATCACACCATTCTAAAAACTCATGCTCATCACAATAAAGTAAGTCAATTTCCTTTTGTTTATTTTTTACCATTTACATTTCTCTCACATATCAATTATAAATATGACCCTTAAACTAGATGTTTTTCAATCAAACTTTACAATGTGAGGAATTTGATGCAAACCTAGTAACTCATGGTCGGACTATGTCTCTCTTCTTTCTGAAACTTCTCATCAATGTTAAAGTCTTATAGTGAACATAAATGAAAATTGTAAAAGACTTGCCTTACTTAATAACTTTTTTATATAATGGAAGCTTGTCAATTCTATCAAGCATGAGATTAATAGTGTGAGTTGCACATGAAGTCCAAAAGATCTCAAGTCACTTTTCTCTCATTAATTTAGTTGTAGCCATTTTATTGGTAGCATTATCTATTACAATCTAAACAATATTCTAAGCTTCTACTTGTTCAACACACTTGTCAACATACTCAAAAATAAGTTCAGTTGTATGTGTCTCACCTGAAGACTCCTTAGACTCTAAAAATATAGTACTCTGCATATAATTAACACACAAATTTAAGATGCTTCTTTTTTTCCTATCACTCTATGCATTTGTCATGATCGAGCACCCATTGTTTGCCCATTCTTCTTCATATTTCTTTAACAGTTGCTTTGTCCTTTCAACTTCAGCTTTCAACAGTGACTCTCTAAGTTGATATTAACTTGGAAGCTTGAATCGTGGTCTAAATTGACCAACTACCTCCATTAGTTGCTTGAATATATCATTATCAACGATATTGAATGGGATTCCATTTTCATAAACTCATCTCCCAACATATTATTGAACTTGTTGAGTTTCTTTTTAAAAAGAGTCTTATTTATATTTTTTTTGTGAAGTACTTTACTCCCACTGGAACCTACATTTTCTAGAGCAATTATTGATGCATATCTATCCATGGGACCAAGTAAAAGAGGTTTTTAATTTCATCTATCCCTTCAATTTCATGACCTTCTTCATCTAGAGACATAGTCATCTATCCATAGAGCAATTATTGATGCATATCTATCCATGGGACCAAGTAAAAGAGGATTTTTAATTTCATCTATCCCTTCAATTTCAGGACCTTCTTCATCTAGAGACATAGTCACCTCTGCTTTACAACTTTGTTCTTGCATTATTTTGTTCTTTTTTCTATTCCTCCCTTCTAAAATAACTTGTTTGCACTTATTTTTATATTCTTGAGATGCTTTTTGACAACTAAATACACTTTCAGGTATATTTCTTATGTGCTCCTTAATCCTATACACCCCCACCAACAAAGTTTTTTCATACAGCTTACATTTAGTTTTGCCAAGGTTCTTATGATCAATCAACATCTCATACTCTCATCCAATGTCATTTGACTTTCTCCTAAGAATTCTGAATTTGGATTGAGTGATGGATGCCATCGAAGATGGATTGCTTGTCATTGTAATTGTGATAACCTGAAAAGTGATTTAAGAATAAATTTATGACATAAATCAATAAAGAAATATTAATATAAATCAATCAAAAAATATTATCAAAATATAAATGTGATTTAATAAAAAAAATTAATATTCAAATTATCCTATTTAAGTGAGGAATTGTTGAATTAAATAAATAATAAATAAATTTTAAAAAAGCCATCGCAAGCATGCTCGTGGGACGCATCCAGCAGTGGCAAACACATTCCTGGACGCATCCAGGGCCACCGAACACATTGTTGGAAGCTTCTGATGGCACTAGATGCTTCGCCGGATGTCACGCCCCAGAGGAGTCCCTGTCCGAAGAAATTTCGGCAGCACCTCCCCTGTACGGGTGACAATCTGAAGCATTTCTACAGGCATAATATACATCAGCCACAGGCGGCTGGAATAAACACACAACCACGCAGTTATATATATATATCATCACTTAGTTTCGATAAAACACTGACCTATTGGAAGCTTCATGCTCAGACATGCCTAGCTGGACAAAACATGAAACCACAAAACTAAGTACACAAAACATATACCATAAATAATAATAAACAAAGGCGAGCGGGTCTTCGATGTGGCGTGAGGGCCGTGACGGTGATACTCAAACGACTCCATAAACAACTTGGTACCTGAAAAGATAGTGTCCGCGGGGTGAGTTCGACAACTCGGCAGATACCTAGTCGTTGACGTGTATAGTAAACTATAAATGGTAATAATTATGAGTACGGTCTCACGAAAAAGAAGGTAATCGTAATAGAAAAGGAAAGAGTCTTGACTCACCAGGCCACCCATCGTAATAATTAGTCGTCGAATCGGATGTCGTAAATCTGTCGACGCCAAATATACGATCCATCCAAACGCAAGATATAAACGCAAAGAAACACAGTAGTAAATCATAAACGTCATGATGCGATGATCGTCTGGTCACCCCGACGCCGCATACAATGAGACCAAGTGGGTAGGTGACAGTGCACTCTACCATCACTACACCTGATGAGTGAGTGAGTAGACGGGATGTTGTCGGAGTACTCCTGTCCTCCGACCCCAAATCATAAATGAGGGAGCTCATGCTCTCATCTCCCAAGATATCGATAACGGGAGGTATCTCTACGGCCACCAGTGAGTCACCCGACCAACGAGCTAACAGAGTCCACCGTCTGCCAGCTACTACGCTGCTAAACCAATGGAGCCAAACAGAGCGGAAATGTCTGCGGCTACCACTGAGTCACCACCAACGGAGCTAATGAACCGCACACACTGATATACCACTAATCCACGAGTGGTGGTGTGTGCATGCGATATAGATCTGGCGATGTGCTCTACCGTAGTGAAGCCAAATCACGCGATGCACGATTCGCGATCGTGACACTAAGCATAGCAATAATCGATCGATAACCATATCCGTATATACGTAATACGAGTATCGTAATATCGATGGTCAAATCTGAAGAACTAAAGTACACGGCGGATAGATATCAAAACCTAGTCCCGAGCATATGCGTGGTATGTCACTACCTCATCGGCGTATATATATATATATATATATATATATAATCACGTGTGTACTAGCATAAAACGATATCGTGTAAACAAGCGTATTACGGTATCCAAAAGCGTCATACCAAACAACGAGCGTAATTATTACTAAAAGCTACCTACTAGACATATCAACAAGACATATCAAAATAGATAAGTCAAGGTACCCGCCTCCGATATAGATCGAATCAAACCAATCCGATGTCGAGACGCCAAATCTCGAATCACAGTCCTGTAACAACATAATATATGCAGATTTAGCTAATTACATATAAATAAATTAGCTAAATTAAATCCTCGAAAAACTAACATAAATCCAGATCCAATTATAAACCCTAATTGGATCATCTAACTCCTCAATCGACTTAAACTAGTCCATTCGAATTAGGACTTACAATAAGCATAACCAATCATGGTAATTTTCTAAAATCAACGCACCCTTAATTCATCCACAATGTCAATTGGATAGTAACTCCAACCATATCCTCAATTAATTATCCCACCACAAAATAGCACATTCCTAAAATGATATTAACACACTGATATTAACACACTTATTGATTGGATCAGTGCTTACAATAAGAACTAACCTTAATAATCTCCTTCTTTCCCTCCTCCGCTGAAGAAACATAGCCACAACAAATCAAGCTTCTCACATTCTGCAATATATCCAGATAATAGATACACAAAACCATTTTAAGCCTTATTAAAAAAAAATCAGGAATCAAATCTAGGATTAGCACTAACTACCATTCCAATTCCTTGATGTGGCATTGCTCCAATGAATCATAACAAGAGTAGACTAATTTCAACATCAAACCAAATCTGCACCTACTTACCCCAAATCCAAATCAGTGAAGAGAAAGAGATCATGGACCCTTCCGATGCAAGATCCGCCTCTCTGCTCGACTCCCCAAGCAAAGGGAAAAAAAATGGCCAAAACCCTTTGTCGATACTCCTTCTCCCGGCACCCACGACACTGATCAACAGCGGCACGACATCAGGCAGTGTCCACCGGTGTTGGGCAAAGCCAACGTAAGGACAGTTAGGGCTCGGTAAGGAAAGGGAAAGAAGCAAATTGATAGGAGAAGGTTTAAACCGCGGCGTGCGGCAGTTGTTGCGGCGCCGGTTGGAAAGGAGGAGACGGATCTAGGGCTCAGGGCGGTGGCCGGTGCTCGTCGCTAGGGCAGAGGAAGAGGGAGAGGAAAGGAGAAGCTCAGCCGCCAGCTCTATGTCCCCTAGCGTCGTCGGCATCGGGCAGAGGAGAGGGAGGCGGTGGCGGTTTGTGGCGCCGGTTAGGGCACACGTGAGGGGAAGAGAAGGCGCGTGGAGGTTTTGGGGCACGACAAAAAAACAAGGAAAAAGAAAATTAAAAGAAAAAGGAAATAAATTTTTCCTCGTTAAATCAGGATAGCCTAAACAGGCTTTCCTCGGACCCTGTTTTTATCCCCGTAAACTTGTTCATACGATCTCCGAAAAATTCCAGAAAAATTTCTAAAAATTTTAGAAAATTCCCTCATCATTATTCGCCATTTTTCAGTATTTTACATTCTCCCCCACTAATAAAAATTTGGTCCCCAAATTTCGTTATCTACCATCAGCACATACTAACAACAAGTAAGAGTATAAATGCTGAATGATAAATTAATCACATACCTCAAGTGAAAAGATGGGGGTATCTAGCTCGGATAGTATCCTCGAGCTCCCAAGTAGCCTCCTCGTCGGAATGCTGTCGCCATCCGACTTTAACCAGCCGGATAGTCTTGTTCCACAACGGACGCTCTTTCCGGTCCAGAATCCGTACCGAAACCTCCTCATAGGTGACGTCGAGCTAAACAGAACTGAGATATCTATCAACGCATGTGTCGGGTCGGGTAGGTATCTCCTCAACATAGACACGTAGAACACATCGTACACGCCTACCAAGGACGGTGGTAGTGCTAGCTAGTCAGTTACCGCTCCAATCCTCTCCAAGATCTGGAAAGGTCCAATGTATCACGGAGCTGGCTTACCTCTGAGGCCAATCTCTTCACCCCTTTCGTGGGTGAAACTCGCCGAAATACAGGGTCGCCTGCAGAGAACTCTAAGAGTCTCCGACTCCGGTCTGCATAACCCTTCTAGCAGTCATGTGCCTCTGACACTCTCCGTCTAATAGTACGGACCAACTCTGTCTCAAGCTGAGCTCTATGAAGTCCCAATAACTGGGCCTCCCCAACCTCCTCCCAGAGGGTGGGTGTCCGACAAAGCCTACCATACAAAGCTTCAAACGGTGCCATCTGGATAGTCAAATGCAAACCGTTGTTATAAGCAAACTCTCGACCAATGGCAAATGGTCCTCCCAACTGTCTCCAAAATCCAATACATAAGACTTCAGCAAGTCCTCTAGAGTCTGAATGGTCCGCTCTAACTGTTCATCTGTCTGCGGATGGAAAGTTGTATTGAAACATATCTGTGTGCCCAAAACCTGCTGCAGACTTTGTCAAAAACAAGACGTAAACCGGGGGTCTCTATCCGAAATAACAGTCAACGGAACACCACGTGATCTGATAATCTCCCGACAAAACAGATCTACCAATCGATCCAGGAAATCAGTCTTCTGGATCGCTAACGAATGCGCGGATTTGGTGTAATCGATCAACGATTACCCAAATCGCGTCATGACCTCGTCGTGTCCTCGGCAAACCCACCACAAGTCCATGGTAATGTATTCCCATTTCCACTCGGGAAAGGTCTCTGGTGCTCAGCCTTCACCTGCTGACAGACAAGACATCTAGCTACGAATTCCGCGATGTCTTTTCTTCATGTCGTTCTACCAATAAGAACGCCTCAAATCTCAGTACATACAAGTACCGCCTGGGTGGATAGCAAATCTGAAGCGATGAGCCTCCGGAAGTAACTCCTATAAGACCGGATGAGGCTGAAGTACACATAATCTGCCTTGGAAGTGTATAACACCCTCCTTGTCTCGTGTGAACTCGGTCTGCTGCCCGGAAGCTATCTAGCTGCAAATAAACTGCAACTACTAATCAGCAGCCTAGGGCTCTCGGATCCTCGTCCTGATTGACGACTGAGCAACCATGGTAACCAGAGTACCCTGCTCTGTCTGTCCTTATCCCTCAAGGCCCAACTCGAAGAAACCTTTAATCAAGTCTGTGACCACAACTCGGTGGCAAGCTAAAATCCCTCTGGACTTCCTGCTAAGTGCATCGGCAACCACATTAGCTCTCCCTGAATAATAGCTAATGGTCCAAACATAGCCTTCAGGAACTTCATCCATCTCCTCTGTCGAAGATTAAGTTTCTTTCTAAGTGAACAAATATTTGAGATTCTTATGGTCAGTGAGAATCTCAAATGTAACATCGTACAGATAATGCTGCCAAATCTTTAAGGCAAAAATAATGACGGTCCATCACAAGTCATGTACTGGGTAATTCTCCTCATGCTCCTTCAACTACTGAGAAACATAGAAGACCACCGTGTCGTGCTGCATCAGAACAGTGCCCAAGTCCTGTAGAGATGCGACGGTATAGAGCACAAATCTATCCTCTCCAAAAGGTAAAACCAAAATCGGAGCCGACACTAGTCTCCGCTTCAGCTCCTAGACGCTGGTCTTGTCATCCTCAGTCCAAGTGAACTTCACGCCTTTCCAGGTCAGGCGTGTCAGTGACATAGCTATCCGAGAGAAATCCTCAACGTATCTCCGGAAATATTGAGCCAAACAAAGGAAGTTGCGAGCCTCCTCTATAGACTCCGTCTACTCCCAACGGTAACAACCTCTATCTCCTGTGGAACCACGATATACTCCTACTGGTCACCATGTGTCCCAAAAATCTCACAGAAGACAGTCCCAAAACGCACTACTGAACTCCGCATATAAATGTTCCCATCGAAACATATCTAGAACTATGCAAAATAGTGTGCGTGACTCACCGCGGATCCGAAATAGATCACAACATCGTCAACAAGGACAATGGAAACCAATCCAAACATCCTAGTGATACCCAAATCATCGAGTCCATGATAACATCTAGGACACCGCAAGCCCTAATGGTAAAACCAAAACACATAATATCCGTATCACAGCCATTCCTAACCATAAGATCCTCGACAATAAACATATCTGATCACTAACGATATAAATCATCAAAGAATAGATCCACTAGTGTGAGAGCAACGCTCCATCACAGAAAACACCATATATGTGGGAGCGTGGGAGCAACGCTCTACCACAAGAAATCCTCAATATGTGGAAGCAACGCTCCACCACAAATAATCCGAATATGTATCTGCAATAGATATAGGAGCAATGCTCCGCTATAAGCAATCCTCAATAGGTGGGAGTAACGCTCCACCACAGACAATCCATAACATGTGTGGGAGCAACGCTCCACCACCAACAATACATAAGTGTCCAAGGCACCTAACTATCTAGCTAGAGACTGCACGAGATCTCTCTACCACATATCACTGTGGTTAGCCTAGGGTATCACAATCCAGTAATCAAATCAAATCAAATCCATAGTCAACTCTATCATCATCCTAGTGGGTCGGTCACCCACTAATAGGAGAATTAGTTGACAGGGTAATACAACCAATAACATAATGTAGACACTCAACATTCTACATTCAACATAGGTAGAATCATCATGATGCTACCCACCATACACCTGGCACACGTGCACACACAACAGATATATGATCGACATAATCTTCCAATTAGTACACACCAAACATACTCACAACAAAGGTATAAACCATCATGATACCTCCAACAATGCATACTGAACACGTGTGCACATATCAATATAGGTATAATCGACAATACACCTCAAACAACATTCACATGACATATATACGCCTATGCCCAGAGTATAATCAACATCAACTTCCAATAAAGCATACTAAACCCAGGTGCACTCACATATCAAACATAAGCAACAAGATACCTCAGATACCACACCAAACACATCTCAGATTAAATCGATACGATACCTCCAATAAAACACTCAAACACATGTGCACATATAACGACACAGGTTAAATTGATAAGATACCTCCAGTAAAACACCTAACCACAGGTGCACATCCCACAACATAGATTAAATCGACAAGATACTTTCAATAATCAAATCAGACACATACAACAACCACTTAGGTACAATCCACTAGAAGCCTACAATAACCACAACTGAATGTAAACACTCATACTAACTGTAAATGAACTATCTATCACACAACACATACTAATCATGTATACACACAAAGTAGACATGCATAATCAACATACTAGCTCAACGATACAATCAGACAGCCTACCATAAAACTCTTACAACACATAACAAGCATATCTACACCACATAGATATGCATAATCAGCATATTTAATCCAATCTACTACACAAACCCTATACCACCTTCTAAGTTATCCAATTAGGTACATACATTCTAAAATTAAAGTACCCGTGGAATAGGATACATCAATCCTCTATCGACTGACCAAACCGACAATAGTATATGGCTAATTCAGTCCTTTCCCACGTCAGTATAAGCTAGGTACTCGATGTGCTCAAAACATCGAACTAAACACAAATAACCTAAAGGTTCGAACCTCTAAAAATAGAGTATGGCAATCCTCTAGTGATCAACCAACAAAACTAAATCATTCATCTACTAACTAATCAAGAATACCTTAATTCTCCACAAGCAACTAAGGTATATCAATATACGACTACCCAAATCAACAAGTGTAAATCAGTCTTCTACTGACCGATCTAACATGAGTAAATAAATATTTACTGATGAAATTTTCTAAAATAAAATGGTATACAACTGGCTAGGTCAACATAAAGATATAGATACTATCCATTACCCAACTAATAATAGCAGAGGCTGGTATATACCTCAATCTGCTAACCAACTAGTAATAACAGAATCTAAAACTACTGGTGTATGATATGAAAAATCACCAGAAACTGTAATCCCTCAATCTCTATTAAGGTCGATCATCGTCAGTGGCTAACCCCTCACATGTAATATGGCTACAACATCAGACAGATATCAGATACAAAGTGTCATAACTATCACAGTTAACAATGCATACACTAACTAAATAGTAGGATAACAGTATACCAACATACCTCCTATAGCTTGGAGATGTCCTGTTGCTGCCAGGTCCCAAAACCCGAAAAGTCACATCGAGAAGACCAAAACACAAAATCTGAAACACCGGAAAAAATAAGACTCGTAAGTCGATCTCTGATACCAAATAAATTGGCATAAAATAAATCTCGAAAATCCAGAACACATAGCAAGTATCGTACACCTGCTCTGATACCACTAAATTGTCACGCCCCTGGAGTCCATCAAGAAATTTGGCACCTCACTGTCTGGTGACAATCAAGCATTCTACAGATATATACATCACCGGTGGAATAAACACACAACCACGCATTATATATATATCATCACTACCGGCAAAACCAACACAACGTAAAGCGATAGAAAACGAATTACATGGCGTAAATGGCCAGCTTACACCACACCATAAAACAACACCTGACACAAACCGAACCTAAAACTATGCACAAATCATATACCATAAATAATAAACAAAGACAGACAGTCTTACGATGTGGCGTGAGGACCGTGCGGGATACCCAAACGACTCCATAAACAACCTGGTACCTGAAAAGATAGTGTCCACGGGGTGAGTTCGACAACTCGGCAGATACCTAGTTGACACGTATAGTAAACTATAACAAATGGTAATAACTATAGATGCAGTCTCTGAACAAAAGAATGAATGATAATAAAAGATCAAGAGTCTTGACTCACGGCCACCTATCGGAATAATTAGTCGTCGGATCGGAGTGTCGTAAATCCCAGATGCATCGAAACATACGATCCATCCAAACGCAGATATAAACGCAGAAACACAAGCAAGAATACATAAAAGCGTATGATGCGATGATGCGTCTGGTCACCCCGACGCCATCATCTCACACAATAACGAGACCGAGTGGGTAGAGCTCGATACAGTGCACTCTACCATCACTACACCACGAGTGAGTGAGTGGGCGGGATCTTGTCGGAGTACTCGCCCTCTGACCCCAAATCATAAATGGGGGAGCTCAATGCTCTCATCTCCCGGTATACGATAACGGGGAGGTATCTCTGCCGGCTACCACGCTGAGTCACCTGACCAACGGAGCCAAACAAAGTCCACCGTCTGCTAGCTACTACGCTGCTACACTAAATGCCAGCGGAGCCAAACAGAGTGGAAATGTTTGCCTGCTACCACGCTGAGTCACCTGACCAACGGAGCCAAACAGCAGAACCGCCACACACCTGCCTAATATACCACTAATCCATGAGTGGTGGTGTGTGCAGTATATGTATCTAGCGATGTGCTCTACCATAGTGAAGCCGACAATCGCGCAGTATGCAATTCATGATGCATGACACTAAGCATAGCAATAATCTGATCAGCATAACCATATCCATATATGTAACATGAGTATCGTAATATCGATGGTCAAATACGAAGAACTAAAGTACACAGGCCAGATAGGATATCAAAAACCTAGGTCCTGAACATAACAAGCATGGTATGTCACTACCTCACTGAGCATATATATATATATATATATATATATATAATCATGTGTGTACTAGCATAAAATGCATATCAGGTAAGCAAACAAGCATGTTACAGGTATCCAAAAGTGACATACCGAAACAATGACGAACATAATTATTACTAAAAGCTATGACCTACTAGACATATCAACAAGACATATCAAAATAGATAAGTCAAGGTACCCGCCTCCGATATAGATCGAATCAAACCAATCCGATGTCGAGACGCCAAATCTCGAATCACAGTCCTGTAACAACATAATATATGCAGATTTAGCTAATTACATATAAATAAATTAGCTAAATTAAATCCTCGAAAAACTAACATAAATCCAGATCCAATTATAAACCCTAATTGGATCATCTAACTCCTCAATCGACTTAAACTAGTCCATTCGAATTAGGACTTGCAATAAGCATAACCAATCATGGTAATTTTCTAAAATCAACGCACCCTTAATTCATCCACAATGTCAATTGGATAGTAACTCCAACCATATCCTCAATTAATTATCCCACCACAAAATAGCACATTCCTAAAATGATATTAACACACTGATATTAACACACTTATTGATTGGATCAGTGCTTACAATAAGAACTAACCTTAATAATCTCCTTCTTTCCCTCCTCCGCTGAAGAAACATAGCCACAACAAATCAAGCTTCTCACATTCTGCAATATATCCAGATAACAGATACACAAAACCATTTTAAGCCTTATTAAAAAAAAATCAGGAATCAAATCTAGGATTAGCACTAACTGCCATTCCAATTCCTTGATGTGGCATTGCTCCAATGAATCATAACAAGAGTAGACTAATTTCAACATCAAACCAAATCTGCACCTACTTACCCCAAATCCAAATCAATGAAGAGAAAGAGATCATGGACCCTTCCGATGCAAGATCCACCTCTCTGCTCGACTCCCCAAGCAAAGGGAAAAAAAATTGGCCAAAACCCTTTGTCGATACTCCTTCTCCCGGCACCCACGACACTGATCAACAGCGGCACGACATCAGGCAGTGTCCACCGGTGTTGGGCAGAGCCAACATAAGGACAGTTAGGGCTCGGTAAGGAAAGGGAAAGAAGCAAATAGATAGGAGAAGGTTTAAACCGCGTCGTGCGGCAGTTGTTGCGGCGTCGGTTGGAAAGGAGGAGACGGATCTAGGGCTCAGGGCGGTGGCCGGTGCTCGTCGCTAGGGCACAGGAAGAGGGAGAGGAAAGGAGAAGCTCAGCCGCCGGCTCTATGTCCCCTAGCGTCGTCGACATCGGGCAGAGGAGAGGGAGGCGGTGGCGGTTTGTGGCGCCGGTTAGGGCACACGTGAGGGGAAGAGAAGGCGCGTGGAGGTTTTGGTGCACGACGACAGGTTCGGCAGGGGGAGAAAGAGGGAAGCACGCGGGAGAAAAACAAAAAAAACAAGGAAAAAGAAAATTAAAAGAAAAAGGAAATAAATTTTTCCTCGTTAAATCAGGATAGCCTAAACAGGCTTTCCTCGGACCCTGTTTTTATCCCCGTAAACTTGTTCATACGATCTCCGAAAAATTCCAGAAAAATTTCTAAAAATTTCGGAAAATTCCCTCATCATTATTCGCCATTTTTCAGTATTTTACACCGGAGGGTTCCGATGGCGCCAGAAGCATCGAGGATGTTTCCAGAGTCAGCGTCGCGCAATGTCGGACGCATCCTACGACACTTCTAGTGCCGCCAAAAGCCTCCGATGAAGCATCTGGTGCCACTGGAAGCTTCTGATGACACTTCCGACAGTAATGCTTCCCGCGATGCCGGAAGCATCACGAAAGGCAAGAAAATTGAATAAAATAAATATTAAAAAACTTATCGATCTATCATCGAGGAAATGCTTCTGAAGGGAGTGAGAGGCAGTCAAACCAGCGTGAGTAGATGAATCGGATGATTTAGGGCTTTAAATGAAAAAGAGAAAGAAACAAACTGAAATTTCAACGATGCCCATGGTCGCCCAGTGCTACCTAGGCTGGTTGCCCAACACCTTTCTGGTGTAATTGTGGGTCGTCGAGTGCCTAGGCGGCCACCTAGAGCGCGTTTTAGAACATTGTTTGCTTGTATTTACAGTTTTCTTTCTGTATCGAATGTTTGAGAGTTAGTTTTAGCTTAGTTAGTTAGTATATTCGCAAGCTCATACATACATACATGCATTGGCATTTTTTTTAAAAAAAAACATATACTGTATTGGTGTTTGTATTGATTCTAATTGGTTTGATATCGATTATTTCCTATATTATCATTAGGGGTATTATCTGATCCTGCAAATAAGTATACTCTTAGGGTGTGACAACTTATCAGTAGTGGATATTTTATATTTTTATTTTTCATACATTTTTATAGTCCGATTGATGTTCGATCCATAGACACTATCATTATTTTCTATAGTGTATCAATTTGAGCTTTGGACTATAGTTCCATGATAAAAGATGGAACGTTGAGGCGCTATGGTGCAACAGAAGGACATTAAGTTGTCAACTAGGTATCCACGGTTCGACTCCTAGATATGATGCATTTGCAGAGTTTTTTTATCCAAATGGGGTGTGCAACCACAGGATGCTACACTTCTAGGCAGTCCATCACGAGCACTTCCAGATTTACCTTGACGGTCAGTGGAAAACTTCTGTGGGGTCGGGTCAATCACCCTGGGTTTGAAGTTACCTGGTTCATCAATTTTGTTTATGATGAAACATGGAACGAGAGATGAGAATTCAAATCTTAAGATAAAAATATTTTCTTGGTGATTTACTTGTTTATTTCTTTTCGTGGATTCGACAATACTGGATCATTTGGGATGAACGATATTATCTTTTGCTCTAACAAGAGAGTTCAAATATGTCCCCTGGGTAATGGTGCAATGGCAGGACACCTTCTTAGTTTCCCAAATATCTATGGATCAAGTCCTACTTTTGGTGAATTAACTGATAAATTTTCTTTGATGGACGGTTCACCTAAAAACGATGGGATAATGGATCACCTACTGCGAGTGCTTCAGTGAGAAACTTGGTGGAATGTATACTAAAAGCCTAGCTTTTTGTATAAACATTTACTTAGAAATAAGAATCATATTGGTCAAATATCTACATTTATAAGATAAGTGTAGTTGTTCGATTAATTTATATTGTAGATAACATGGTGTGTGGTGTCACACAGAAGATCATGTTATCAATTCCTTATCAATTATAAATAGTAGCTCACGACTGAGCTAGAAAGGAACAAACCATTGAAATAGTTCTAGTGTAATTAGGTATTAGTTTATCTTGACTGATAAATTACACTAGTACACTCTGAGTGTATTGAGTAGGATCATTTAAGGTAAGGTCTTTTTATACTGACTTAATAAAAGAACAAGACCTTAGTTATTATGGAAGTGTGTGCTCTTAATCCTAATATAATAACAAGCACATATATTTAGTATTTTTTTCTTTGACTTATCAAAGGGTGAGATTTAGCTCGATAAATCAATAGGCCCGATAAGTTGAGAAATGATATTACTTATAGTGTGTGTTGTTGATTATAGAAGAAAACTGTGTCCTAGTAATCTAGGTTGATAATGTCCCCAAGAGGAGCTCATAAGGATTGTCATGTTAAACCCAGCAGGTGGACTTAGTCCGACACAACAATAAGGTTGAATGGTACTACTCTTGAACTAAGATATTAATTAAAGTGAGTTGTCAGTAACTCAATTAATTAGTGGGCATCCGACATCTTAAACACAGGGAGATTAACACACTCATGATAAGAAGGAGCCCAAAATGTAATTTGGGATTGGTGCGGTAGTTCAATAATAATTCTTTAGTGAATGAATTATTATTGATGAAATTAAGTTGGGTATTCGGGGCGAACACGGGAAGCTTAATTTCATCGGGAGACCAAAACCAATTCCTCCTCTCAGTCTCTATCGTAGCCTCTTGTATATAGAGAATTATATCCACCTTGCTACCTATCCTAATGGGGTCGGCCAAGCTAGCTTGGAGCCCAAGCTAGGGCCGGCCAAGACCAATAGGATGAGCCAAGTAGGGTCGACCAATGCTTGGAGCCCAAGCATAAGTGGCCGACCCTAATCAAATTAAAAGGGTTTTAAATTTTAAAATTTTTCTTATGTGGATTCCATGGTTTTAAAAGAGAGCTTAAAATTTAAATCTTTCCTTTTTATAGCTTTCCACAAAAGATTAATAAAAAATATGATATCTTTCCTTATTTGTAGATTGAAAGAAAGATTTTAATTCTGAGAAAACTTTCCTTTTATGTAATCATGTTCATGATTTAAAAGAGAGTTTTAAAATTATAAATTTTTCCTTTTACAAGTTTCTACAAAGGATTAAAAAAAGATTTGATATCTTTCCTTATTTGTAGATTGAAAAGAGATTTTAATTTTAAAGATAACTTTCCTTTTAGGAAATTATCCACATGTTTAAAAGAAAGATTTTAATTTATAAAATTTCCTTTTATAATCAACCATGAAGGGAAAAATTAATAGAGAAATTTTTATTTAAAATTTCCGAAAATAAATTAGGAAGTTTTAATTCTTATGTTATTAAAGTTTTCCTTGTTTGGAGCAATGAGGTGGCCGACCATTATAAATAAGAAAAGGAAATTATTTTTAATCAATTAAATTTTCCTTTTCATGGCAAAGAAAATAAGGAAGGTTTTATTTAAAATTTCCTTACTGCAAATAAATAAAGAAAGCATAAAAGAAAATTAAATACTTTCTTACTTGAAGACGGCAAGGATGGTGCTGATGTGTGATGCTGGAGAATGAGACCTGCTCAGATACCAACTGTAACGACCACTCTTCTTACTACTACTACTCTCTAAGAGTGACCGTTACTTAGCTACTAACTCTACTTAACCGGTATGATTAAAAACCACATGGAAACCCTACCGAAAAATTTCGACAAAATCTCCCCTGTACCGATGACCTTAAACCGATATACAAACACTATATACACAGCCACAAGCGGCTGGAACAGATAACAAACTCTCACGCAGTTATATAAGTGTCAAAACCAAAAGAAAATAATCCACAAATCATCACACAAGAACACAATTCATCTACTATGTCCTAATCACATCAAAATAACATATACTGTCTCAAATACTTCTAAGTAGCAAAAGAAAAAGGAAACTCCTTCCTAGTCCCAAGGCTTCCATAGTCCTGGCATCACACATCCTTCGACCACCTCCTTGTCGCCTTCCTTTCTATATCTTTTCCTTTCCTGTATCTGCAGTAAGAGGAAATGCAATCTATAAGCAAAATGCTTAGTAAGCGCTATCTAACACACAAAATCTCGATATGCATGAGAATATACTGAAATCTAAAACTGAATGCTCAAAAGGAAATCTACTCATGCTCATCTACTAGTGAAAGAAACATATTGAAAGGCTAAACATGTAAAGTAAATCTATACAATCATGCTAGCATAAAGAACTAAACTTACTGAATTCTAAACATCTTCTGAATCTTATTTCACTGCTTAAAGACTTATTCTTTAATACTTATGTGAAACTTATTTTACTTGTACAAAAAAAAACTTATACTTACAATATTTCAAAATAATAATCAACTTCTTCTTGGGCCCTGACAACTGTACTTACTTTGCGCGCATCCCTAACTTGACCCGAGGTAGCTAGTCCCGAATCTAGTAGGGTATACTAGGTTATCTGAACCTAGGGACGACTATGAGAGCCCAACCCAAGGACAACTGAGAGTCCAACACAGTGCCACTGATAAAAGTAAAATACTTGTTATCTTTTAATACTTCTAATATATAATGCATTGGCATTTTAATAAGCACCTTGTGTGCCAAAATCCCTAAAGTCTTGACTTTGGGATCTACTTAAGTCTTGGCCTTTTACATTCTTTTCTTTATCTTTCTTATACTTTTCTTAAACTCAAAATACTGTTAGGGTAATTTTTAAATATGCATCTATAAGTGAAATCAACTAAGTAACACACAATCATGCATATTTAAAAGAAATCTAAAGCCTTGTTCTACAATGCTTTCTATAAACTATCTGTATTTTAAAAATAAAGACTACAGCTTTAGTTGTTACATAGTTCCAAACCTCCTAAGCAGTTAGGTGAAGCAACTACATTAAACCTCAATAGTGCAGTAACATTCAAATATCATAAAATCGATGGATCACAACTACACAAATTTAGCTAACATGAGGTAAACTTCAACTCTACTCATTCTACAATCTTGCTCCTTTAGTCATGATAAAGAGTTATCTGAACTAACCGTTACCCTATCTAGAAGAAAGGTTTGTCATTAAACAAATATTGTACCAACATTTAGGGTCATCTAGCAAGAGTATAAATCATGCTCAGAATTGATCTAACATTTAACTCTCTTTTCTCATCTTCTAAACTAAACTTCTACTCTGAAGTTACTACTTGCATATCTAAAATACTCACATACTTCTCACCTGTTAAATTCATTACATCACTTCAAATCATCTTTTAGTCTTAATACATGATACTCACCAAAACAACTTATTACATATGCTCATCTTCACTCCTTCATCCACACTTCTGCACTAAAGAGATTACACTATCTACTTCATCATAAAATAAACCAAAATCACTGCCGGATCAACCTCCAATTAGCCTAATAAACCAATACTTAATCCAAGTCATTCTGTGTTCATTGCCTATTAGCAGAACAAAGGGAAACTAAAAGCTTAAAGATAAATCTAACTTTATATATACTTGAAATAAAAGGCAGTTCGTTGCATAGATATATATATAAACTAAAACTGAAAATCTACAACTGAAATGTTTTCATGAAATCTGAAACTAACATGCTACAAATTAATCTAACTCGTTCTAAACTGCAAGACTTCCTCAATTCTGTACAAACACAATCAAAAAGCGTGCCTAAAGACTTCCTCAAAACTTATCATATCATGTAAAGAACATCTTTAACCCAACATAACCTCACAAATCTACAAAGGAATATACTTGAAACCTCTTAATCTACACCGGAAATTTCCACAAGCAAGGAAAGAACTAAAATGTTTGTTATCTTCTAATTCTTTTATTATAGAATGCCTCGGCATTTCTTCGAGCACTTGGCGTGCTGCTGATCCCAAATTCTGAAATTTAGAGATCCTATCAAGACCTTGGTCCTTTCTTTACTTATAACTACTTATAATCTTCTAAAAAGATTTAATGAAACACATGCTTTAAATTAAAGAGCTATTCTTGCTCGTTAAGGAAGTAGTAAACTTCAAATCTGCACTCTAAAGAAACTAAACCATATACTCGTGCATATCTAATAGCAAAGAAAACTGATCATGCTCAACTCATAGCAAACATAACTAGAAAATATACTCTTATTGAAAATCTGCATTTGCTAAAGAACTAAACTAAATCTACACTTAATGAAGAACCAAACTGCACCACTAAAGAACAAGATGAAAAATTCTGCACTTAAGCTCTAAAGGGGCTGTTCGTGTCCGGTTAATTGCAAATCAGCTAAAAACCTACAATTAATGTGAAATTTCAGATCTCATACCCACATCAATTGAAAGATTCAGAGAAGACTTCATACAGATTATTCTCATGGTATCACTTAACAGTTCATTTAAAATTCAAATAACATTAGGTAACTATGGAATAGCAATTTCTAAGACATTGCAAAATTCCCATCTCTATGAATAAATCACAATTCAATCACAGATCCTCCCATTTGCATCAACTATCTACACGAGATGCAAATGCAAAAACAAAAACAGAATCTTAAAACCTGCTCACCAACCTACTCTACTATCAAGTTATTTATCAACACATATGTAGCAACCTCAACACCATTTCAAATAACTCTATCATCAAAGCATGTACCATTACTAATGCATCAATTCAACTCCATTATCCAGATGTACATCAAGGACCACATAGAAGGGCAGCAATACAAATCTTGTAGGTTCCACTGCCAAGTTCACCTTCATCCTTATAACTCATGAACAACCCACAGGAAGGGAGGCAGACTACCCCACTACATAACTACTGAACCTCAATGTTACAAAACTGAAATCACCAAACTACCAAGCTTAATTTAGCACACATTGGAAAACATCAGCAACAAGATGTAGTATCAAATCCGGATTCTACTACAAACTGTCTACTTAAGCTATCACACATTGGAAAGAAAAGCATCAACAAAACGTAGAACTACATCCGAACTCTGCTTTGACCAATCACAACACCTCAAAAGAAAGGAGTTACGAACCTCCAAATTTGTCCAGAAACTCATCCTACACGAAGAAAGCAGACACTACTCCCAAATTAATCTAACTCATTCTATCCAAAACTAGAACCTTACGGAAAGAAATCTAACCATCTCACGTTCCATCAGTCCGCAACAACACAGCCCTAGGTTTCAACCAAAACTTCAGGAACAAGAAAAAAAACAAGAAATAGACTTCGAAGCTATCCTACCGCAGGTGAGTAGCGACTTACCTCGGTTTCTTGGACTCACAGCCGAAAGAAGGACTTTCTAGGGTTCGGGTGAGCTTGAAATCGTGGCCTCTTCCTCGCTCACGGCTTCCTTCTTGACGAGAGACCTCGGATCGACGAAGAACTCCCGGAGTTCGCCCCTCGCCGGCCGCCGGAAACGAAGCTAGGGCTCCGTTTGTTTTCGCTCGGGTAGAAAATCACCTACGCGCCGCTAAAGGAGAAAGGATTCGGGAGAGGAATTAGGTCTCGGGTACGTTCCTAAGTTCTGTTCTTATAACTAGGGTTTTTTATTAAATACTATACCTTAAATATATTTTGTTGCCTACTCTTTCACAAAATACTCGTGGAACAGTTGGTTGGTTGTCTTTCCGCCTAAAACTTGGTTCGTGGGTTCGAGTCTCGGCTGTAACCATTTTATTTCCTATTTATTCTCTGTTTCCTAACTACTGCTTAAATATAATTTTTATCCTTCTTTAATAACAAACTATCGCTAGCACACTTGGTCAGCCCGGCTTTAACCAAATCCCAGGTCGCAGCTTCGATTCCTTAGCTGCGCATTTTTTATTTCCAATTTATTTAAACGTTCCTAAATACTGCTTATATATATTTCATCCCATATATATTCACAAACAGGTCGCAGACCAGTTGGCTAGTTGGATTCGGTTAAGACTCGGGCTAAGTCCGAGGTCTTGGGTTTAAAACCCGGCTTCAAATTTTTTTTTTTTTAAACTTCTTCCTCTTGGTAAAAATATCAAACGAACTCCAAAAATTACATAAAAATACTCTAAAAATTTCTTAAAATCTCTAGGATTTTTTCTATAGCATTTAAAAATATTTTTTAATTATTTTTGAGGCTCAAAATGAGGAAATTTGGGTCGTCACAATTTCCCACACCTTATAAAAAGTTTGTCCTCGAACTTAGAATAATTCCGGATATTTCTATCTCACACTGTCCTCATACTCCTAGGTAACTTCCTCGTACTTCTGATTCCAAATGACTTTCACTAACGGTACTCTTTGTTCCTTAGTCTCTTAACTTCTCGGTCCTTATCATTCATATCGCATCATACCCATTAGTGGTCATTGGAAGGCCTGTTATAAGGTCTCTGGAGACCATAGGTGCATTAGTCACACCACATGGCATGACTACAAATTCGCAATGTCCATATCTAATCCTGGAGACTGTTTTGATGCATCACCTCCTTTCACTTTCAACTGATGGTTCCTAGAACGCAGATCTGTTTTAGAGAACACTGTTGCCCTCCTTAGCTGATCAAATAGATCATCCATTCTGGGAAGAGGGTACTTGTCCTTAATCGTTACTTTGCTCAACGCTCTAAAATCTATGCACATCCGCATAGATCTGTCTTTCTCCTTAATGAACAACTTTGGAGCTCCCCGGGGTGAATGACTAGGGCGGATGAAACCCTTGTCAAGTAGCTCCTGAACTTGTTCTTGTAACTCTCTTAGCTCTGCTAGAGAAATTCAATACAGAGCTTTTGAAATTAGGCTGGTGTCAGGAAATAACTCAATTTCAAACTTTACTTCTCTGTTGGGATATAGTCCAGGTAGCTCTTCTAGAAATACCTCTGCATATTCACAGACCACCCGAACGTCTTCCTGCTTGGTTCTTTCTTGTTATCATTGTCCTTCTAATTCTAATTAATTAACTGGGCTTCTGACTCCCCACTGTCTTGTCCTCTATCTTAACATCTAGTTATGCCAAGAATAATACATGATATCTTCTCTATCCTTTCTAAACATACTTATGTATATATGAATATAAGAGAAACAAAACTAAAATTATCTCTATTCTTTCTAAGCATATGTATCAAAACATAGAAAATTAAAACATGAATTTTCTTCTTTCCTAAGCACATATAAGCAGATACTCTATACTGCAAATAATAAAGAAAGCATAAAAGAAAATTAATACTTTCTTACTTGAAGACGGCAAGGATGGTGCAGATGTGTGATGCTAGAGAATCAAGAACTGCTATGTAACGACCACTCTTCTTACTACTACTACTCTCTAAGAGTGACCGTTACTTAGCTACTAACTCTACTTAACCGGTATGATTAAAAACCACATGGAAACCCTACCGAAAAATTTCGACAAAATCTCCCCTGTACCGATGACCTTAAACTGATATACAAACACTATATACACAGCCACAAGCGGCTGGAACAGATAACAAACTCTCATGCAGTTATATAAGTGTCAAAACCAAAAGAAAACAATACCACAAATCATCACACAAGAACACAATTCATCTACTATGTCCTAATCACATCAAAATAACATATACTGTCTAAAATATTTCTGACATAGCAAAAGAAAAAAGGAAACTCCTTCCTAGTCCTAAGGCTTCCATAGTCCTGGCATCACACATCCTTCGACCACCTCCTTATCGCCTTCCTTTCTATATCTTTTCCTTTCCTGTATCTGCAGTAAGAGGAAATGCAATCTATAAGCAAAATGCTTAGTAAGCGCTATCTAACTCACAAAATCTCGATATGCATGAGAATATACTGAAATCTAAAACTGAATGCTCAAAAGGAAATCTACTCATGCTCATCTACTAGTGAAAGAAACATACTGAAAGGCTAAACATTTAAAGTAATCTATACAATCATGCTAGCATAAAGAACTAAACTTACTGAATTCTAAACACATTCTGAATCTTATTTCACTTGCTTAAAGACTTATTCTTTAATACTTATGTGAAACTTATTTTACTTGTTCAAAAAAAAAACTTATACTTATAATACTTCAAAATAATAATCAACTTCTTCTTGGACCCTGACAACTGTACTTACTTTGCGCGCATCCCTAACTTGACCCGAGGTAGCTAGTCCCGAATCTAGTAGGGTATACTAGGTTATCTGAACCTAGGGACGACTATGGGAGCCCAACCTAAGGACAACTGAGAGTCCAACACAGTGTCACTGATAAAAGTAAAATACTTATTATCTTTTAATACTTCTAATATATAATGCATTGGCATTTTAATAAGCACCTTGTGTGCCAAAATCCCTAAAGTCTTGACATTGGGATCTAGTTAAGCCTTGGCCTTTTAGTTTCTTTTCTTTATCTTTCTTATACTTTTCTTAAACTCAAAATACTGTTAGGGTAATTTTTAAATATGCATCTATAAGTGAAATCAACTAGGTAACACACAATCATGCATATTTAAAAGAAATCTATAGCCTTGTTCTACAATGCTTTCTATAAACTATCTGTATTTTAAAAATAAAGACTACAACTTTAGTTGTTACATAATACCAAACCACCAAAGCAGTTAGGTGAAGCAACTACATTAAACCTCAATAGTGCAGTAACATTCAAATATCATAAAATCAATGGACCACAACTACATAAATTTAGCTAACATGAGGTAAACTTCAACTCTACTCATTCTACAATCTTGCTCCTTTAGTCATGATAAAGAGTTATCTGAACTAACCATTACCCTATCTAGAAGAAAGGTTTGTCATTAAACAAATATTGTACCAACATTTAGGGTCATCTAGAAAGAGTAGAAATCATGCTCAAAATTGATCTAACATTTAACTCTCTTTTCTCATCTTCTAAACTAAACTTCTACTCTGAAGTTACTACTTGCATATCTAAAACACTCACATACTTCTCTCCTGTTAAATTCATTACATCACTTCAAATCATCTTTTAGTCTTAATACATGATACTCACCAAAATAACTTATTACATGTGCTCATCTTCACTCCTTCATCCACACTTCTGCACTAAAGAGATTACACTATCTACTTCATCATAAAATAAACCAAAATCACTGTCGGATCAACCTCCAATTAGCCTAATAAACCAATACTTAATCCAAGTCATTCTGTGTTCATTGCCTATTAGCAGAACAAAGGGAAACTAAAAGCTTAAAGATAAATCTAACTTTATATATACTTGAAATAAAAGGCAGTTCGTTGCATAGATATATATATAAACTAAAACTGAAAATCTACAACTGAAATGTTTTCATGAAATCTGAAACTAACATTCTACAAATTAATCTAACTCGTTCTAAACTACAAGACTTCCTCAATTCTGTACAAACACAATCAAAAAGCGTGCCTAAAGACTTCCTCAAAACTTATCATATCATGTAAAGAACATCTTTAACCCAACAGAACCTCACAAATCTACAAAGGAATATACTTGAAACCTCTTAATCTACACCAGAAATTTCCACAAGCAAGGAAAGAACTAAAATATTTGTTATCTTCTAATTCTTTTATTATAGAATGCCTCGGCATTTCTTCGAGCACTTGGCGTGCTGCTGATCCCAAATTCTGAAATTTAGAGATCCTATCAAGACCTTGGTCCTTTCTTTACTTATAACTACTTATAATCTTCTAAAAAGATTTAATGAAACACATGCTTTAAATTAAAGAGCTATTCTTGCTCGTTAAGGAAGTAGTAAACTTCAAATCTGCACTCTAAAGAAACTAAACCATATACTCGTGCATATCTAATAGCAAAGAAAACTGATCATGCTCAACTCATAGCAAACATAACTAGAAAATATACTCTTATTGAAAATCTGCATTTGCTAAAGAACTAAACTAAATCTACACTTAATGAAGAACCAAACTGCACCACTAAAGAACAAGATGAAAAATTCTGCACTTAAGCTCTAAAGGGGTTGTTCGTGTCCGGTTAATTGCAAATCAGCTAAAGACCTACAATTAATGTGAAATTTCTGATCTCATACCCACATCATTTGAAAGATTCAGAGAAGACTTCATACAGATTATTCTCATGGTATCACTTAACAGTTTATTTAAAATTCAAATAACATTAGGTAACTATGGAATAGCAATTTCTAAGACATTGCAAAATTCCCATCTCTATGAATAAATCACAATTCAATCACAGATCCTCCCATTTGCATCAACTATCAACACGAGATGCAAATGCAAAAACAAAAACAAAATCTTAAAACCTGCTCACCAACCTACTCTACTATCAAGTTATTTATCAACACATATTGTAGCAACCTCAACACCATTTCAAACAACTCTATCATCAAAGCATGTACCATTACTAATGCATCAATTCAACTCCATTATCCAGATGTACATCAAGGACCACATAGAAGGGCAGCAATACAAATCTTGTAAGTTCCACTGCCAAGTTCACCTTCATCCTTATAACTCATGAACAACCCACAGGAAGGGAGGCAAGCTACCCCACTACATCACTACTGAACCTCACTGTTACAAAACAGAAATCACTAAACTTCCTAGCTTAATTTAGCACACATTGGAAAACATCAGCAACAAGATGTAGTATCAAATCCGGATTCTACTACAAACTGTCTAGCTTAAGCTATCACACATTGGAAAGAAAAGCATCAACAAAACGTAGAACTACATCCGAACTCTGCTTCGACCAATCACAACACCTCAAAAGAAAGGAGTTACGAACCTCCAAATTTGTCCAGAAACTCATCCTACACGAAGAAAGCAGACACTACTCCCAAATTAATCTAACTCATTCTATCCAAAACTAGAACCTTACGGAAAGAAATCTAACCATCTCACGTTCCATCAGTCCGCAACAACACAGCCCTAGGTTTCAACCAAAACTTCAGGAACAAGAAAAAAAACAAGAAATAGACTTCGAAGCTATCCTACCGCAGGTGAGTAGCGACTTACCTCGGTTTCTTGGACTCACAGCCGAAAGAAGGACTTTCTAGGGTTCGGGTGAGCTTGAAATTGTGGCCTCTTCCTCGCTCACGGCTTCCTTCTTGACGACAGACCTCGGATCGACGAAGAACTCCCGGAGTTCACCCCTCGCCGGCCGCCGGAAACGAAGCTAGGGCTCCGTTTGTTTTCGCTCGGGCAGAAAATCACCGACGCGCCGCGAGAGGAGAAAGGATTCGGGAGAGGAATTAGGTCTCGGGTACGTTCCTAAGTTCTGTTCTTATAACTAGGGTTTTTTATTAAATACTATACCTTAAATATATTTTGTTGCCTACTCTTTCACGAAATACTCGTGGAACAGTTGGTTGGTTGCGTTTCCGCCTAAAACTCGGTTCGTGGGTTCGAGTCTCGGCTGTAACCATTTTATTTCCTATTTATTCTCTGTTTCCTAACTACCGCTTAAATAGAATTTTTCTCCTTCTTTAATAACAAACGATCGCTAGCACACTTGGTCAGCCCGACTTTAACCAAATCCCAGGTTACATCTTTGATTCCTCAGCCGCACACTTTTTATTTCCAATTTATTTAAACGTTCCTAAATACTGCTTATATATATTTCATTCCAAATATATTCACAAACAGGTCGCAGACCAGTTGGCTGGTTGGATTCGGTTAAGACTCGGGCCAAGTCCGAGGTCTTGGGTTCAAAACCCGGCTTCAACATTTTTTTTTTAAACTTCTTCCTCTTGGTAAAAATATCAAACGAACTCCAAAAATTACATAAAAATACTCTAAAAATTTCTAAAAATCTATAGGATTTTTTCTATAGCATTTAAAAATATTTTTGAATTATTTTTGAGGCTCAAAATGAGGAAATTTGGGTCGTTACATTGGTGGTGGTGGCCAAACCTCTACATCCTTGGAGGAGTTTTGGTAGCTGAAACTTGGTGAAGGAAGAAGAAGGGCTTGGGTGGTTCTCATCTCGGTAGATCGTTGCCCACACAACGTCCGAGATAAGAAGAGGAATACGGTAGAAGATCATGAGGTCATTGCATACAAAGAAAGGTATAACTAGTAATTATTTCTGCATCATACTAGTTTTTTCTTTGTATGAACTCCAAACACAAGAGGCATATGATTCTAGATTTTCGGATTAGATATTCGAAGTTGTGTTTTTTTATTTTTTCGATCTTGTGATTCGATTGTTCTTTTTTGTTAAACCTAATGTTATTTTAGGAAATTAAATATTGAATTTCGTTAAGAGGTTTTGTCGAGGCAGTGGTGGATGCTCTCATACCCAAGAAGGTCATGTGCCTCGCCATGTTTGACCTGGGAGTCAATTTCTGAAATAAATATTTAATTGAATTTATAACATAGGTAGATTTGGATCAATAGTGTTAAGTTTCGCTTGCGATCCAACTCTAAACCATTAAGAACAAATAAGTTAAATTTGGAATCAATAATGTTAAGTTCCGTTTGCGATTCCGAATTTAATTTCTAAAGAACACAATAGGTTGTTAGGAAAGGTTCGACACTTGTATAAAATTTTTATACAGTGGAGGCGGTACGATCTTGGTAGGACCAACCAACAAAACTTTCGTAGGATCAGATCAGTCACACCAAGATCAGTTGGCGTAAACTGGATATCTAGTGCTAATTTTTTTTTAAAAAAAAATGAGGATTCAAATCTCACAAAGAGCATATTACACATGGGGAGTTTGAAAAACATATAATATTGGGTTGTCTGTCGGAATCCATTTACGCTTCTCAATTTACTTATGTAGTTAGTGGAAAATCTCTGTGAGGCTAAACTGGTCACCTCTAAAATTAATCGAATTATGAGGGTTGAATATTTAGATTATAAAAAATAGAAAAAAAAAATTATGTAGAGAGTCTTTATAGAAAAGAACAAATTTATATTTACAATCATTAAAACCTATTCAAAATACCGATCGGCAAATGTATCGTATATCATTGGTCATGATGCGAATTGTTTTTACCTTCAGCAATTTACCAAATAGTGTATGTTCAATATGGTATTTACCAAAAGGTGTACCATAGTTTTGTTTATACCTAATGGCGCAAAACAAAAAATGAAGTTCGCCTTTTACCCCTCCCGTTAACCTCCTCTTGTCAATCACCATTTTCCAAGCATCCAAGCCCCATTATTAATTGAAAATCATTTTGTGGTTCGGATGAACGCCCTCTTACCCTCTCTCTCCCCCCATCCCTCTTCCTGGTCTTATAAACACGAAGCGATCATGAACCTCCTCCTCTTATTATACCTTCTCATACTATTGGCGACATTGCAAAAGACTATTTAAGGTTTAGGGATATTGTCGCAAGAGTTTCAAGAGAAGAGTTCATAGGACAACAGTGGTTAAGAACCGCAACGCTGAAAAACAAATTTGTAGCAAGAGAGAAATTAGTAGAAGATAGTTAACGATTTAGCGATGTATGTATAAATTTACTACTGTAAAATAGGGTTGTCATGTAAAAAAATTATAGTTTGGTAGCAAAGGGTGATGACAAAAATCATGTTTATGGTTTCATTCGATGTTTGGGGAAAAAATATTCAACAACACCTGCAATATGATGTACTCCAAAACTTAATCGGTTTGCAAGGTGCTCCACTGTGATACTAGATTTCAGTTAGACCTTGCTCATGCATGTTAGGTTGATATGTAGGTATCAGGATGTTGGGCCTGATATGCAATCATATCAGGCCCATTGTATTCGTTGATCAAAAATTTGGTTTGATGCCATATATACCTTCTCCTCGCTTAACCCTTTGTAGTGATTGGGAGTTTTCATAAATCCAATTACCCTAAGTCCATAAATATGTTTAGACCAAAACCCACTTAAGGACATAAAGTTGTTTGATTACACCCAATGAACGTGTTGTTACTTTCTGGTGTTGTAAGAAGGTAAATTATGCTATCCATTGTTTATTTAGGGCTTTGAGTGGTGGTCCAACGTTACCAGAAATTTATGCTTCAATGAGGGCCTAATATGGGATGATATCAGACCCACGTTGGGCCTAATATTATCCCATATTAGGCCCAACATGGACCTAATGTGAGATCACATCAAGTCTTGCGTGATCTTTGCTTAAAACTTTACTTTTACCATATATACCATTTCCTCGCTCAACCCTTTCTAGTGTTTGAAATTATGGAAAATTACAAAACCCCTAGGTGCATATCAGTTAGATTGTGACACAACTACTAATAAATTATGAAAATCTAATATGTACACCATATATACCGTTACTTGGTCTTTGCTAAATTAGTATGTATAACAACACTTGATTATGTAGTTGTAACTTTGCTAAATTAGTTTGTGATTTTTTTTATCAGGGGCGATCATATTACTGAAGAAATTCTCTCTGAGATATGGAATACGCTTGATACAAATTCTTATATGGGGCATGGAGCTAATGTAGGAGAATTATCTAGAACAAATATTCCATCGTCTTCTAAGTATAGTGGTGTGCAGAACAAAAATAGAAATATAAGCAGCAATTTGACATTTGATCTAAATGAAGAAGTAAGTATTCTAGAAGATGAGGTTCTGAATTCTTGTACAATACTTGGTGATTACTTTGAGCCTACTTGGAGTGAAGAGAAAGGGCATTATACCCGAATTAGAGAGGAATTATAATGTAATACAAATGTACAAGAATTCTTAGCTGATGATATACAGATTGAATAATATGAAATTCTCCAAGAATAGTACAGTGACTTGGAGAAGGAGTTCCCAATAGCTGATGATCCATATATTCTAAATTCTCAGTTGCTCCAAAGGCCAATTGAAGAGGCAACAGATGAGCATGAATTTTGTGTTGGATAGATTTTTCCTTCTTGATGAGAGTTCAAGAATGCACTTGTGAAATATGTCATAGTTAAACATATGAGATATAACCCAGTTGACACCCGGAAAAATAAAGTAAAAGTCGTCTGCTTCAATCAACCATGTACATGGAAAGTAGTTGCCCGGGGGATGTAAAGTTCACTATTAGAAATATGTAAAGGAACACCAATGTGGCACCATCAAGGAAAGTGATGATCATCAAGCATGCTCTTCCTCCTTTGTAGCATGTTTTGTTGAAGAGCAATTTGTTGCAAATGAACAATATAAACCAAGTATGATTATATCAGATATAAAAGCAAAGTTTGGAGTGACCATATCATATAGAAAAGCATACATAGCTCTGGAAAAAGTGATGAAGAAGATTGTTGGAGATTATAACCAAGCTTATAGAGATCTTCCACTATATCTGCGTGAATTAAGAGTCAGGGACCCGGAAACCTATGTGGCACTATAAAGGAATGGTGATAATCAATTCCAGCGCTATTTTTGATGTTTTGGAGCATGTCGAAGAGTATTCAAGTCCTATCTTCGCAAACTGATCGGAATTGATGTCACACATCTAAGAGGGAAGTATCCGGGTGTGTTGTTGATGGCTACAACAATTGATGCTAATGACAATGTCCTCCTAGTAGCCTTTGGAATTGTTGAAGTTGAATGTGGTCTGTCTGGGAGTGGTTTTTGGATCATACGAAGAGATTCTTTGTTGTTGATGCACAGTTAATGAGAATAGTATCAGATAGACATCGCGACATTATATCAACAATTTGGAAAGTCTACTTAACCGCCATCATTCTTTCTGTTGCAACCGCATGTCTTGCAATATGGTAACAGATACTGCAGCAGGTCAGCTTTAGGCTTGTTTTGGGCAACAACACGTACAAATATAACACTCCAAAATGATCTCATAATGCAATCCATGCTTGAAAATATCCAGAAGCCCATAAGTGGCTTCAAAACATTGGCCCTAAAAGATGGGCTAATGCACACTTTAGTGGGAGAATGTACACAATGCTAACCACCAATTGTTTAGAGAGTTTAAATATTTTGTTCAAGAATACACGTGAACTTCTTGTAAATACGTTAATTGATAATACCTGAAGAAATGTAGCTCAATGGTTCTTTAATCGTAGGGAGGAAGTCTCTAAATTGTATGTTACTTTGACACCTTATGCTACCAAAGAAATAAATTCAAGGAGAGAGAAAGATAGACGATATAAAGTCCACCCCTACTCTCAATCTGAAATGGAAGTAGAGACATGGGGTGCTTCATTAATTGTTGATTTAGAAAGAAAATATTATAATTGCGGGGAGTTTCAAATTTCAGGACTGCGTTGCTCACATGTTATTGCTGTCATCATTCATCGAAACATGAATACACTCCCATATTGTGAGAATTTTTTTCATTCACAGAATTAGAATACGACATACATAGATAGTATTTACCCATGTTGAAGCAAGGAATTTTGGCCTAGGGGCGTAAACAACATTATAGTTTTATGTCCCCGTAGCTGTAACACCCCAAATTTCATGATTTAGAGTTCTAAAAGACCTTATTAAAATCTAGAAATGTTTTAGAAAAATTCTAGAGATTTTTAGGAATTTATAAAGTATTTTTATGCAATTTTTGGAGTTCGTTTGGTATTTTTACCAAGAGGAAGAAGTTTAAAAAAAAGAAGAAGAAAGAAAAATGTTGAAGTTGGGTTTTGAACCCAAGACCTCGGGCTTGACCCGAGTCTTAACATAAGTCAGCCAACCAACTGAGCTAAACAAGTTTTGTTTATAATATATGAGATAAGATGTATATGATGTAGAAAATGGTAATGGAGAATAATAGCAAGGAAAATAAGTTGAAGAAGCTGGGTTTCGAACCGAGCTCCTCGGCCCAAGCAAAACTCGGCACGACCAACCGTGCCATGCTCGATTTGTTAATTAGATGTGAGAACAAATTTATATAAGGTATAGTTAGGAACATTGAAAATAAATCGAAACGAAAAGTGCGCGGCTGAGGATTCGAAACCGCAACCCTTGACTTGGTCAAAACCGTAGCCAACCAACTCTTCCGCGAGTATTTCGTGATTAGATAAGGAGCGAAATAGTCTTAAGCCATAAACTTTAGGTTATAAAAGAGGGATAAGTTAGGGATTAATTATCCCGTGACCGAAACCTTTCTCTCCCCTTCTCTCGAGTTCGACGGCGCGACTCTTCCCGGCGAAAACGCAGCCGAGCTTTAGGGCATTTCCGATGGCCGGCCAAGGTTCTCCGAGGGGTTTCTCCATCTCCTTAAGCTCTTCTCGACGAGGAGGAGTCGGGAGCACGAAGAAGAGTCGGGATTTCGAGCTCGCCGAAAGCCCTAGATGCCTCCTTCTCGGTTGTAAGTCCAAGAAACTCAAGGTAAGTTGCTACTCACCTGCAGTAGGATAGTTCCGGATTCGTATTCCTTCTTGTTTCCGAATTTTCTGCGAAGATTGGGAATTCATGTTTGCTGCCATGAAACCAAAAGTTAGTTATTTAGATTTGGAGAAGAGTAAATGGTTTAGTTTTGAATAGTTTTGGTAGGTTATATATATATTGATTGTTGAGTTGTGATTTTCTTGCTTGAGTTGTTAAAGATGATCACTGCAATTCAGGATTTCTGCAGATTTCAGCTTGGTAATAGGGGGTTGATTCGATGTTGTCACTAGATGGATTTATTTCAGTAGAGAGGTATAGATAAGTTGTTGATGATATGAATACAGTTATAAGAAAGATATATAGATTATGAGAAAGAGAATGACTAATGTAGTAGTTAGCAAAATGAGATTGATTGAGAAGGAGAGATGTGTAAGTTGAGATCATGCGCTTTGTAGTTTGATGTAGTAGTATTCAGTACGAAAAAATATATAAGATAATAAAAGTAGACGAAAAGATTTAAGCTATAAATAGAAGTTTTCTTAAATCTTCACTTTTAATGACACATCGTAAGATAAAATCTTGAGGTGAGCAAGAAATACAGATTTATAAAGATGAGTTATTAATAGAGAATTATATAGATGAAAGTGCAAGACTAGTAGATGTCATAGAAGGAAGAATATCTATGTGTGGAAGCAGTAAAGAAAAAAAAGTAACATGTATTAAGACTAAAGATGATTGAATCAATTTGGAAGTTTTAATGAAGTTTAGATCTTCTAAATATGCAGATTTAATAAGTATATAGTGCAGATTTTTGTAAGTTTATAGTGTAGATTTCATAAGTATATAGTGCAGATTTTTGTAAGCTTATAGTGCAGATTTTGTAAGTTTAAAGTGCAGATTTTGTAAGCTTATAGAATGCAGAATTTTAAGTAGTATAGTATGCAGAATTTTGATAAGCATTATAATACAGATTTTTGTTAAGCTTAATATGCAGATTTCTGTTTAAGCTTGTATGCAGATCTTTTTTGTTTAAACGTTTCGGTATTAGAATTTGTTTAAACATTTTAGTTTTGTAAGAAGCATTCTTTTAAAGAAAAGTATAAGAAAGATAAAGAAAAGAAAGAAAAGGCCGAGGCCTTAAGTAGATCCCAAAGTCAAGACTTTAGGGGTTTTAGGCACACAAGGTGCTAAAGAAAATGCCGAGGCATTATATAGAAGTATTAAAAGATAACAAGTATTTTACTTTTATCAGTGGCACTGTACTGGACTCTCTGTCCTTGGGCTGGGCTCCCATAGTCGTCCCTAGGTTTAGATAACCTAGTAGTAATGGCTCGGCCGACGGTCGACGGTCGACGACCATAGGGTCGCCAAATGGGCCGCCGAATGGGTCGGGTCGTTACAAAAAAAAAAACACAGTTGCCGGGCCCAAGAAGAAGTTGATTATTATTTTGAAGTATTATAAGTATAAGCTTTTGAACTAATAAAACAATGTGTTTACAAAAGTTTACGAGCATTAAAGAATAAGTTTAAATAAGTGAAATAAAAGAATAAGTTTTTAAGTAAGTTTAATAAGAATCAGAAAGTGTTTAGAATTCAGAAAGTTAAATTCTTTATGCTAGCATGATAGTATAGACTTGTCTTACATGTTTAGCCTTTCAGTATGTTTCTTTACTATTAGAAGAGCATGAGTTAGCTTACTGTTATTTGCTATTTATGAGCATGAGTAGCTTTACATGTTAGCATTCAGTTTTAGCATGTTTTTATTTATATACATGCACATCGAGTTTTTGTGAGTTAGATAGCGCTTACTAAGCAAATTTTGCTTATAGACTACACTTCCTCTTACTGCAGATACAGGAAAGGAAAAGATATAGAAAGGAAGGCGACAAGGAGGTGTTCGAGGGATGTGTGATGCCAGGACTATGGAAGCCTTGGGACTTAGTTTAAGAATTTATTAAGAATGTATTAGATGAGTCATTTAGTCTTCCGCTGTTAGTTAACTGTATGTTTTTATTTTGTTTCCGCTATTTATTACTTGCATGCTTTGATTTCATTAAACTGCGTGGTGATGTTATTCCTTTTGGTTGTGAAAATATATGTTCCAGCCGCCTGTGGCTGAGTATAGTTTGTTTGTATTGTTGATTTGGTCACCGGTACAGGGGAGACTCTGCCGAAATTTTTCGGTAGGGTTTCCATGTGATTTTTAATCATACCGGTTAAGTAGAGTTAGTAGTTAAGTAACGGTCATCCTTAGAGAGTAGTAGTAGTAAGAAGGGTGGTCGTTACAGTAGCCTAGTTGTAACACCCCACCCTCCTCACTACTGGACTGTGAGGGCGAAGCGCTACTGGACTACTAACTTAACTTAACTAACCTTGTTCACATGTTGATAGTAATTCCTAAAACTCTCGGAGAACTCAAAACATGCAATTAACTAGCAACGGAAGACTAAAATGACTCATCTAAAAACATAAAAATCATTCTATGAATAATATCATCAACATGAATGAACAATTCCAATAGTCTAAATACAAAATATCTTAATAAAATCTTAAGCTAAATCCCAAGGCTTCTATAGTCCGGGCATCACACATCCATCCGCACCTCCTTGTCGCATTCCTTTGCTATAGCTTTTCCTTTTCTTTATCTGCAGTAAGAGGAAAAATGCAACTATAAGCAAAATTGCTTAGTAAGCGCTATCTAACTCACAAAACTCGAATATGCATGTAACTGAAAGAAATCTAAAACTGAATGCTCGGAAAGAAATACTACTCATGCTCATCTAATAGCAAAAGAAACAAGACATGCTGAAATACTAAACATGTAAGCAAATCTAAACAACATGTCAACATATAAGAAAACTAAACTTGCTGTGTTTTAAACTTAAGTGAAGCTTATTTCTTTTGTTTAAAAACTTATACTTTAATACTTCAAAATAATAATCAACTTTCTTCTTGGGCCCAGGCATAGTACCAAAGCGCGCTCCCTAATAGAAACTGGGGTAGCGACCCACCAGTCCTACGAGGGTAAAGACCTCGGTCTTACCAGGGCCAAGACCTCGGAATTGGTCACCTGGATTTGTTTAACGACAACCTCGGAAGTCGGGTACTAGCCTCTAAAAAAAAGTAAAATACTTGTTATCTTTTATTACTTCTAATATATAATGCCTCGGCATTTTCTTCAAGCACCTTGTGTGCCAAAATCCCTAAAGTCTTGACTTTGGGATCTACTTAAGGCCTCACCTTTTCCCTTTCTTTTCTTGCTTATACTTCTTACGAAACCAAATATGGAATTCATATAAAACTGCTCATGCTTATAAAATAACGAAGTAACTAAATTTGTAATGCTATTAAATAGACCTGATCAAGTTATTAAATAGCAAAGAAAACTAACACCAGGTTCTTAGATTAAGGGTTGTACGTGCCACCTCATATCACCAAAAAGAACTGAACTTGTAGAAACTCTAACTTCTTTAAACTTGCTTCTAGAGGTTCAAATAGTAATAGCTTTATACTTCTAACGAAAGATTGCCTTGGAAATTAAACAGTAAGCTAAACTGTATAGCAGCTCCAAAGGGCTGTTCATGCTTAGTTATTCAACACAAAACTAAATCTGATTATGGTCACAAGCAAACAGAACTAAGCAGTACCAATGAAACCAAACTACGGTCTAAAGCTAATATGAACTTATGGGTTGTTCTTGATCCTTGTCTAGCACAACCGAAACCAACAAAAACTGTTCGTGCCCATAAACACAACACAAGTAAACTATACAGCAGCTCCAAATCAACAATAAGGGAGGAAGCATTAAAGTAACGACATGAAGGAAGCTACATGCTAATCAACAAATCTTTGCTCCCTCATGTTCAACAAGATAGCCGAAATACACAGCAAACCCCAAGGGAGCTTCTCGTGCCCCTTTTCTTTGCATAAGAACAAGTTAAGCTTGCTGTAAATTTTAAGACAGAACCTATGTAAACAAATTCACAGCTTGAGCTTTTGTAAAGCATCAGAATTCTTTAAACATGCTTCTATAGGTTTACAAGGAAGGAAGCAAATTCTTGGATCCATTCTAATATTCCCTAAAAAAAATTCACAATTCTCTACAACTAAAATCTGAAAGCCAAAATACAATCCCCCTGTTCAGTGGCACGGCAAGAAACCAAAAAAAAATGAACAGAATACTCCTTATGCTTAACCCTTCCATGTTCTTCCTTTGAATCTCACGGCAGCAAGCCCTAGACCATAGCCTATATAGTATAATTCGAATACTAGAAGAAATTAGACCCCTAGCGAAATCCAAAATTCCTCACGACACATTCCAAAACACCAAAAAAAATCTTACAACATACTTCGAATTCAAGGAGAACAAGATCCGAAACTATTCCAACCGCAGGTGAGAAGCAACTTACCTTGGTGTTCTTGGACCTACACCCAAAATCAGCCTCTAGGGTTTCAGACAACTCCAATTTCGGCGACTCCTTGCACCTCCGTGCTCTCCTCGACGAGGGAATCGTGAAGACGGGAAGAACTTCTTGGATTGAACCCTTGGTCGGCCACTGAGACGAAGCCCTAGCTTCGTTCTTCAATTCCACCCGAGAGGAAATCGCCGTGGACACGAGAGGGAAAAGGAGAAAGGATTTAGGTCACGACAGAAATCAAGCCCTAAGTTCCTCTCTTTATAACTCACATATTCTGTTAACTTCTTAAATAAATTTTTCTATCTTTTCTGAACAGATCCGTTCGCTTGGATTCTTGGTCCGTCGGATTCGCCGAAACCTCTGACCGGGTCAGAGGTCGCGGGTTCGATTCCTCAACCGCCCCTTTTATTCCCATTTATTTTTTATTTCCTATTAACTATTACTTAAATAAATTTCATTCCCCTTTTAATCAGCAACGCCTGCTCGGGCACTTGGTCAACCGAGACAACTAAAGGTTTTGCTTAACCGGAGGTCTCTGGTTCGAACCTCGGCTTAATTTCTTTATTTTTTGCAACTTGTTTCTTTTGGTAAAAATACCAAACGAACTCCAAAAATTGCATAAAAATACTCTAAAAATCTCTAGAATTTTTCTAAAGCATTTCTAAATATTTTTAAGTACTATTAGTGTAACGACCCAGATTTCCTCATTTTGAGCCCATAAATATTTCAAAAATATTTAGAAATGCTATAAAAATATTCTAGAGATTTTTAGAAATTTTTAGAGTATTTTTATGAAATTTTTGGAGGTCGTTTGGTATTTTTACCAAAAGAAAAAAAAAAGTTGTGACAAAAAAATGTCCAAGCCGAGGCTCGAACCGGCAACCCCTGACCCGAGCAAAACCTGGCTAACCAACTGGGCTGGCGGTTATTACTTAATCAAATAAAGGGAGAATTTTATTTAAGTAGTAGAAATTAATAACAAGAATTAATGGGCAGAAAATGATTGCAGCCGAGTTTCGAACCCACAACCCGAGCCTTAAGCAAAACGTAGCCAACCGACTACGCTAGCGGGCTTTGCTGATTAAGGAAGGAGTGGATTTTATATATGTAGTAGTTGGTTACTGGAATAATGGAGTTATAAATGGAGAACTTAGGTTTTACCGTGACCTAAAAAAAAAAAACTCTCGATTTCCTCTCCTCTTCTCACGCGACGGCGACTTTTGCTTGGGCAAAACCGAAGCCGGCGTTAGGGCTCCACTCCGGCAGCCGAAGAGCGCCCTCCTCCGCGAGTCCTTCACGGATCCGAGCCCCTCTCGGCACGGTGACCGCGCGAGCAGAAGAAGAGGCCGGAAGCTTGCAAGCACCCGGAACCCTAGCAGCCTCTTCCTCTCGGCAGTAGGTCCAAGAAAGCATGGTAAGTTGCTACTCACCTGCAGTAGGATAGCTCCGATTGTTCCTTTCTTCTCCGAAAGCTTTGGGATAAATTGTAGGTGGTTGTGTTTCTGATCGGATTCTTGTTTTCCATGATTTCGTAGCATGTTGTTAAGGATGGTTGGTTTTTTTTTTCTGCCGTGAATCAAATAAAGAAGATAGAAGGGTTTTTGTTTTGGTGTTTTCTTGTTTTCTTGGGTTTTGCCATGAAGAAACTTGTTTTTGTTTGCTGTCGTGAACCCTAAAGGAAGAAAGAAAAAGATTAGTTAAGTTTAAGCAAGTGAGTTGATCCATTCAAGCTTTGGAATTGGTACTGCAGCTTTCAAGTTAGATGTTTCTGTGGTGACCTTGATGAGCATGCTTTGTTCGTGTAGAGTTTCATAGTTTCGTATCTCTGCATTCTTGAATTTGAAGCATGAAAGACAGATTTGAATTTAGGTTTTCTTTGATAATTAATGGGCATGATCGGATGATATGTAACTCTGCAGATTTAGTTATTTGTTGTTAGACAATGGGCAGAAAATGATTCAGATTTTAGATTTCTCTTGCATAGCAGTTACAGATCCTTTGTTGAGTTATTGGAGCATGAAATGGTTAAAATTGGAGCATGCAGTTTAGTTGTATTGAGTAACACCTTAGTTTAGATTCTTCCTTGCTGAAATGAATAAGAACAGCCTTGAAGTTTGCTATGTATTAGGATTGGACAGTTTCTGTTCATTTTGTTAAATATGCAGTTTTAAACCCTTTGTGGCCAAGTAAACAGCAAATGAACAGTTAGGGATGTTTGTTGGATAAGTAAGTTGCTACTCACCTGCAGTAGGATAGCTCCGAGGTTTTATTCCTTGTTCTTTTCTTGTTTCCGAAGCTTTGCATGAATTTTCTTGTGGTTTCAGTTTTCGGATCTTTTTGTGTTCATGATTTCCGAAGCTTGCTGCTGTGTTGATTTTTGAAGCTTGCTGCTAGGGATTGTAATTCCTGTTTGTTGATTCTTTCTTTGGATTGCAAAGGACGAAAGTGGTTAGATTAAGCATGTAGTTTTGTGTTGAACTATTGACCTTAAATAAACTGCTAGATTTACATGCTTATTAGCCTGAACAGATTTTAGTTTGTTATCATGTCTAGCAAGCACGAACAGATTTAGTTGCCGTGAACCACAAAGAAAAAGAAAAGAAAATAATTAAATGGTATAGATGAAGCCCTTGTAATTAGCATTGCAATTACATTTCAGTTACTTGAGTATGAGATTCGGATAGTGAGGTTAAGCGGTAGAAGAGGATTGTTATTTGGAATGTTATGAGGATGATGAGCTTTATTAAACTGCGATCTGAGGATTCGAGTTGTATTGTTCATGCTGGAAAGTCATAATTGTTTAAGTAGTTGTGCTCTAAGAAAGGCTAAGTTGAAGTATTGTTGGGATTTAGTCCTTTTCCTTGCTTTCAGAACATGCTGTAGCAGATTTATTTCTTCTAGGCATGATCAGCTTGTAATTGATGAGCAGTGCAGCCTTAATGTGTATGATTGGCTTGTAATTGGTCTTGTAGTTTTTGGTTATGGTTTTGGTAGTAGATCTATAGGGTGAAGTGTGAATTCATCTAAGGCTCCTGCACATTTTGATGATTTCAGAATTTCCTTTCTCTATGGACAGGTTAGTGGATTTCCAAAGTTGATATCGTTTGTTAAGTAAGTTAAGATTGATAAGATACTTTATGGATATGATTTAACCAAGTAAATCAATAATGATCAGACTTGACATGATCAGTTGGTTTAAGAAAAGTTAGGTTTAGCATGGATGCAGTTAGAGGCGTGTTATTATAAGAACAGTCCATAGATCATGAGCTTAGGCTTTACATAGTTTCTATACATGTATTATGAGCATGCAGCTTTGTCCTAGTTAGTAGTATGCAGATTTTAGATAAGCTTAATAAAACAGATTTTTATTAAGCTTAATATGCAGAATTTTATTCGGCTTTCAAGTGCAGAAGATAGTTAGTATAGTGAGCAGATTTGATTAAGCTTGTATGCAGATTTGATTAGGCTTAGAATGCAGATTTTAGATAAGCTTAGTATGCAGATTTTATTAAGCTAGTATGCAGATTTCTGTTAAGTATTAATACAGATTTTTGATAACTATTGTATGTGTAGATTTCTTTTGTATTCTATGCATGATTATGTGTTACATAGTTAGTTTCATTCATAGATGCATACGAAAGATACCCTAACAGTATTTTGGGTTTAAGAAAAGTATAAGAAAGATGAAGAAAAGTATAAGAAAGATAAAGAAAAGAAAGAGAAAGGCCAAGGCCTTAAGTAGATCCCAAAGTCAAGACTTTAGGGATTTTTGGCACACAAGGTGCCTATTAAAATGCCAAGGCATTTAAAGAAGAAGTAATTAAGATTATAAGTATTTTACTTTTAAGAAGAGGCTAGTACCCGACTTCACAAGGTTGTCGTTAAACAAATCCAGGTGTCCAATTCCAAGGTCTTGGCCCTGGTAGACCAAGGTCTGCTCTTTTAGGATTGGTGGCTCGCTACCCTAACCTATTAGGGAACGCGCATAAGATGGTACTATGCCTGGGCCCAAGAAGAAGTTGATTATTATTTTGAAGTATTAAAAGTATAAGCTTTTGAACAAGAAAAAAATAAGTTTTACATAAGTATTAAAGAATAAGGCTTTAAGCAAGTGAAATAAGATACAGAAGGTGTTTAGAATTCAGTAAGTTAAGTTCTTTATGCAAGCATGATAGTATAGACTTGTCTTACATGTTTAGCCTTTCAGTATGTTTCTTTACTAATAGAAGAGCATGAGTTAGTTTACTGTTCTTTGCTATTTATGAGCATGATTAGCTATACATGTTTAGTATTTCAGTTAGTATGATTCCTTTGCATTGTATGAGCATGAGTAACTTTACATGTTAGCATTCAGTTTTAGCATGTTTTTATTTATATACATGCATATCGAGATTTTGTGAGTTAGATAGCGCTTACTAAACAAATTTTGCTTATAGACTGCACTTCCTCTTACTGCAGATACAGGAAAGGAAAAGATATAGAAAGGAAGGCGACAAGGAGGTGTTTGAAGGATGTGTGATGCCAGGACTATGAAAGCCTTGGGACTAGGAAAGAAGTTTTATTTTAGTCTCTATTGTCTTTTGCTATTTTAGGAGTATTTGAGATAACATTTGTTATTTTGATGTGATTAGGACATAGTAGAAGAATTGTGATATGGTGTGATGAGTTGTGGTATTGTTTCCTTTATTTTGGATTTATTATACTGCGTGGTTGATTGATATGTGTTCCAGCCGCTTGTGGCTGTGTATATTATGTCATGTATTAATGATTATGGTCACCGGTATAGGGGAGATTCTGTCGAAATTTTTCGGTAGGGTTTCTTCGAGGATTTTAATTATACCGGTTAAGTAGAGTTAGTAGATAAGTAACGGTCATCCTTAGATAGTAGTAGTAGTAAGAAGGGTGGTCGTTACAATTAGGACTCGTAATGAGGAATTTTGGGTCATTACAATCCCCCATACCTTATAAAAAGTTCATCCTCGAACTTAGAATAATTCTGGATATTTCCATCTCATACTGTCCTCATGCTCCCAAGTAACTTCCTCGTGCTTCTGGTTCTGCCAGATGACCTTCACTATTGGTACTTCTTTGTTCCTTAGTCTCTTAACTTTCCTATCCACTATCACCCATAACTTCTCTGTCCTTTTTGTTCTCCTGTACTCGGTCCTCAGTACAAGCGGTACGGGGACGTCCTCTTCTTGACATCTAGTTATGTAGAAAGAAACTAAGCAGAATTCTTAACTTAGTAAGCACTTCTAAACATCTCTCTATTCTGTACATATAATACAATACTTCTAAGGATTTCTCTTTACTGTAAAGAATAAAGAAAGCATACTAAAAAAAAATTAAATACTTTCTTACTTGAAGACGGCAAGGTTGGTGCTGATGTGTGATGCTGGAGAATAGGAACTGCTCTGATACTAACTTGTAACACCCCACCCTCCTCACTACTGGACTGTGAGAGCGGAGCGCTACTGGACTACTAACTTATCTTAACTAACCTTGTTCACATATTGATAGTAATTCCTAAAACTCTCGGAGAACTCAAAACATACAATTAACTAGCAGCGGAAGACTAAAATGACTCATCTAAACACATAAAAATCATTCTATGAATAATATCATCAACATGAATGAACAATTCTAATAGTCTAAATACAAAATATCTTAATAAAATCTTAAGCTAAATCCCAAAGCTTCTATAGTCCGGGAATCACACATCCATCCGCACCTCCTTGTCGCATTCCTTTGCTATAGCTTTTCCTTTTCTTTATCTGCAGTAAGAGGAAAATGCAACTATAAGCAAAATTGCTTAGTAAGCGCTATCTAATTCACAAAACTCGAATATGCATGTAACTGAAAGAAATCTAAAACTGAATGCTCGGAAAGAAATACTACTCATGCTCATCTAATAGCAAAAGAAACAAGACATGCTGAAATACTAAACATGTAAGCAAATCTAAACAACATGTCAGCATACAAGAAAACTAAACTTGTTGTGTTTTAAACTTAAGTGAAGCTTATTCCTTTTGTTTAAAAACTTATACTTTAATACTTCAAAATAATAATCAACTTTCTTCTTGGGCCCAAGCATAGTACCAAAGCGCGCTCCCTAATAGAAACTGGGGTAGCGATCCACCAGTCCTACGAGGGTAAAGACCTCGGTCTTACCAGGGCCAAGACCTCGGAATTGGTCACCTGAATTTGTTTAACGACAACCTCGGAAGTCGGGTACTAGCCTCTAAAAAAAAGTAAAATACTTGTTATCTTTTATTACTTCTACTATATAATGCCTCGGCATTTTCTTCAAGCACCTTGTGTGCCAAAATCCCTAAAGTCTTGACTTTGGGATCTACTTAAGGCCTCGGCCTTTTTCCTTTCTTTTCTTGCTTATACTTCTTACGAAACTAAATATGGAATTCATATAAAACTGCTCATGCTTATAAAATAACGAAGTAACTAAATTTGTAATGCTATTAAAAAGACCTGATCAAGTTATTAAATAGCAAAGAAAACTAACACTAGGTTCTTAGATTAAGGGTTGTACGTGCCACCTCATATGACCAAAAAGAACTGAACTTGTAGAAACTCTAACTTCTTTAAACTTGCTTCTAGAGGTTCAAATAATAATAGCTTTATACTTCTAACGAAAGATTGCCTTGGAAATTAAACAGTAAGCTAAACTGTATAGCAGCTCCAAAGGGTTGTTCATGCTTAGTTATTCAACACAAAACTAAATCTGATTATGGTCACAAGCAAACAAAACTAAGCAGTACCAATGAAACCAAACTACGGTCTAAAGCTAATATGAACTTATGGGTTGTTCTTGATCCTTGTCTAGCACAACCGAAACCAACAAAAACTGTTCGTGCCCATAAACACAGCATAAGTAAACTATACAGCAGCTTCAAATCAACAATAAGGGAGGAAGCATTAAAGTAACGACATGAAGGAAACTGCATGCTAATCAACAAATCTTTGCTCCCTCATGTTCAACAAGATAGCCGAAATACACAGCAAACCCCAAGGGAGCTTCTCATGCCCCTTTTCTTTGCATAAGAACAAGTTAAGCTTGCTGTAAATTTTAAGACAGAACCTATGTAAACAAATTCACAGCTTGAGCTTTTGTAAGCATCAGAATTCTTTAAACATGCTTCTATAGGTTTGCAAGGAAGGAAGCAAATTCTTGGATCCATTCTAATATTCCCTAAAAAAATCACAATTCTCTACAACTAAAATTCGAAAGCCAAAATACAATCCCCCTGTTCAGTGGCACGGCAAGAAACCAAAAAAAAATGAACAGAATACTCCTTATGCTTAACCCTTCCATGTTCTTCCTTTGAATCTCACGGCAGTAAGCCCTAGACCATAGCCTATATAGTATAATTCGAATACCAGAAGAAATTAGACCCCTAGCGAAATCCAAAATTCCTCACAGCACATTCCAAAACACCAAAAAAAATCTTACAACATACTTCGAATTCAAGGAGAACAAGATCCGAAACTACTCCTACCGCAGGTGAGAAGTAACTTACCTTGGTGTTCTTGGACCTACACCCAAAATCAGCCTCTAGGGTTTCAGACAGCTCCAATTTCGGCGACTCCTTGCACCTTCGTGCTCTCCTCGACGAGGGAATCGTGAAGACGGGAAGAACTTCTTGGATTGAACCCTTGGTCGGCCACTGAGACGAAGCCCTAGCTTCGTTCTTCAATTCCGCCCGAGAGGAAACCGCCACGGACGCGAGAGGGAGAAGGAGAAAGGATTTAGGTCACGGCAGAAATCAAGCCCTAAGTTCCTCTCGTTATAACTCACATATTCTATTAACTTCTTAAATAAATTTTTCTATCTTTTCTAAACAGATCCGTTCGCTTGGATTCTTGGTCCGTCGGATTCGCCGAAACCTCTAACCGGGTCAGAGGTCACGGGTTCGATTCCTCAGCCGCCCCTTTTATTCTCATTTATTTTCTGTTTCCTATTAACTATTACTTAAATAAATTTCATTCCTCTTTTAATCAGCAACGTCTGCTTGGGCACTTGGTCAGCCGAGACAACTAAAGGTTTTGCTTAACCGGAGGTCTCCGGTTCGAACCTCGGCTTAATTTCTTTATTTTTTGCAACTTGTTTCTTTTGGTAAAAATACCAAACGAACTCCAAAAATTGCATAAAAGTACTCTAAAAATTTCTAAAAATATCTAGAATTTTTCTAAAGCATTTCTAAATATTTTTAAGTACTATTAGGACTCGTAATGAGGAATTTTGGGTCGTTACACTAGTGCAGCCGGATCGGCGAAAGAAGGCACAGATCGAGTCGAAACATAATAGGAAGGTAAAAATCAAATGCAGCAAGTGCAAACAACTGGACCATAATCGAAGGACTTGTAGAATGCCGCCAGTAGTATTCATTTTTTAATACAGTGATATCTATGATATGAGAAGTGTAAACTAATTCCAGGAAGGCAGAATTAATACTTCACACCATATCTCCATTTTGTAAAATAAAAGCTCACTAGCAGTTGTGAATATTTAGAAGTATAATAGGCTCAGCCCAACTGTGACTTTAAACTCAATAGGTTGGGGTTGGAAATTTCAAAGTCTTAGAAATTTGTTTTCAACTCTAACTAAGTTTTGACGTAAACAAAATGAGTGTTGTTGTGCTTGAAAAATATAATAAGATAGCGGTTGTTATTCATAGAATACAATTTAGGTGCACATGTTCCGTGCCAAATAGCATGGAGCCAGAGCTTCATTTGTATTATTTAAAACTAAGTTTTTGTAACACCCCACCCTCCTCACTACTGGTCTGTGAGGGTGGAGCGCTACTGGACTACTAACTTATCTTAACTAACATTGCACGCATGTTGAAAGTAATTCCTAAAACTCTCGGAGAACTCAAAACATACAATTAACTAGCAGCGAAAGACTAAATGACTCATCTAATACATTCTACTTAACTCTTTGTTAATAAATTCTTATGCTAAATCCCAAGGCTTCTATAGTCCATGCATCACACATCCATCCGCACCTCCTTATCGCCTTCCTTTGCTATAACTTTTCCTTTCCTTTATCTGCAGTAAGAGGAAATGCAACTATAAGCAAAATTGCTTAGTAAGCGCTATCTAACTCACAAAATTCGAATATGCATGTGAATAAAATAAATCTAAAACTGATTTGTGAAGTTTTGAAAACTATTTTCATAATAGATAAAAATAATAATCAAACTGCTGATGGACCCGGCAACTGTACTTGCTATGCGCGCATCCCTAACTAGACCCGAGATAGCTGGTCCCGAATCTAGTAGGGTTTACTAGGTTATCTAAACCTAGGGACGACTATGGGAGGCCAACCCAAGGACAACTAAGAGTCCAGCACAGTGCCACTGATAAAAGTAAAATACTGATTTATAAGCTGATTTATCTTAATTACTTCTTTTTTAAATGTCTTGGCATTTTAACGAGCACCTTGTGTGCCAAAATCCCTAAAGTCTTGACTTTGGGATCTACTTAAGGTCTTGGTCTTTTTCTTTCTTTTCTTTATCTTTCTTATACTTGTTGATACCTCTAATAAAAGAATGCTTTCTTTAAAAACTGAAATGTTTAAACAAATTCTAACTTTGAAATGCATAAACAAAAATCTGCATACTATGCTAATCAAAATTCTGCATACTATACTAATCAAGATTCTGCATTCTATGCTACACTATTTCTGCATACCATGCAAACATAAATTCTGAACTATAATACTTAACCAAACTGCACTATAATCTTTTTCTTTAAAAACTGCACTATAAGTTCCACCAAAAATCTGTACTACAAGTTCCACCCAAAATATGCACTATAAATTCCACCAAAAATCTGCACTACAAGTTCCACCAAAAATCTGCACTATAAACTTTAAAGAAATCTGCACCATAAGCTCTTAAGAAATCTACACTACAAGCTCTAAAGAAATCTGCTCTAAAGAAATCTGCATTTTAAGCTCTAAGAAATCTGCACTACAAGCTTAATTAAAATCTGCAATATAAGCTTACATAAAAATCTGCACTATAAGCTTAATTAAAATCTGCACTATAGGCTTAATTAAAATCTGCACTATAAGCTTAGATAAAAATCTGCACTATAGACTTAATTAAAAATCTGCACTATAAGCTTAATTAAAATCTGCACTATAAACTTAATTAAGATCTGCTGTATAAGCTTATATAAAAATCTGCATTATAAGCTTAATTAAAATCTGCATTATAAGCCTACATAAAAATCTGCGCTATAAGCTTAATTAAAATCTGCACTATAGACTTAATTAAAAATCTGCACTACAAGCTTAATTAAAATCTGCACTATAAGCCTACATAAAAATCTGCACTATAAGCTTAATTAAAATCTGCACTATAGGCTTAATTAAAAATGTGCACTATAAGCTTAATTAAAATTTGCACTATAGGCTTAATTAAAAATCTGCACTATAAGCGCTTCTCATGCTTCAAATTCAAGAAGAACAAAAGTCCGAAACTACTCCTACTGCAGGTGAGAAGCACTTACCTTTGCGTTCTTGGGCTTACAACCGAAAAGAAAACTTCTAGGGTTTGCAGGAATTGCAATCTTCAACCCCTCCTTCGTGCTCACGGTTTCCCCTTGACGAGAGGATCACAACCATGTGAAGATCTCCCGGAAATCTCCCTTGGCCGGCCGCCGGAGAGGAACCCTAGATCCCCCCCTTTTTTCCTTCGCCCAAACAGGAGACGTTGTGCCGTCGGGAGAGAAAAGGAGAGGAGAGGTTTAGGTTTTGGAAAATAATCCCTAAGTTCTCCCTTTTTATAACTTAATATTTCTGTTAACTATCTTAAATAAATTCGCTACTGATCCTGTTCGAACCAGAAATCAACAGACGCTGGGCACGTGGCGCTCCCTGGCTCGCTGATGTAGATCTCCGACTGGTGGCGCGATGCTCCGGCTAACCTGCACAGAAGTTGGGCCGGGAAGGGGGTTCCCGGCGACGACCCTCTGACGCTCAAGTCAGGTAAATTACGATGAACAAGGTGGCTCCCAAAGTCTCAGAGTACGTACCCCGAATCCTTTGTCGATGAAACCTGAGGTTCTTTATATAGAGCTGTGAAAGGTTTGGGCACGCGTACCAAGGTGCATAAGTGTCCTCTGTCCTATCCTAGGTATGCGGCTGTCAGAAAGCTTACCTGTCCTTTCCTAGGTACGCGGCTGTCAGAAAGTTTACCTGACCCATATCGCTACAGTCAAAGCATGCCCTCGATGGGACAGCAGAATCCCCTGTCACAAGATTTGGAGCATGACACACACGTGAAACCTACAGGTTGTCAAAGAAAGAAATCCTCTGGCCTTTTCCTTTGCTCCAAACTTGTAGTCCGAGCGGACAGATACCTAAACATCCGACCGGACATCCGCAGTGGTTTACTTATGCTTTGTGGAGACTAACAAACAGGGGTGCTTTATGACTGCGGTCGGTCAAAAGGTCAGCTCGGTCCATGACCTTTTTAACTGAGCGTCGGAACCCCGATTTGACAGGGTGCCTCCCAACTATAAGTGCGAGCCGGCCGGACCCCTCCGGGTACTCGATTCCATCGGCCGGCCGGCAGTCCAATCGGACCGGCCGTCTACGGCCGTCCGTCCGGTCGGACCACACTCTCCTCTGGGTGGGCGGCTGTTCCGGTGACTTCCCCTTGGCGTTGACTTTGCAAGAAAAAGGGGGGGCCCACTCTTACTACCAGATCAAGTCTAGTCGAAGGAGGCGCATAGTCCGACTGACTGGACTGTGAGTCTAGCCGAACGGCTCTTCCATGCTAATACTCTCCGCCCGGTCAGCGGCAGAGATATCCTTGAATGAATCAATGATGGCTTTCGCCGGATCTCCTCGCGTTCTGCGCCAATCTTCGACATCAATGTCGATCATACCTTCATTAAATGCTCCGAATGATTGACTGCCACGTGGAGCAATGCCATCAGAGTACGGAGGCGGTTGCATGATATTTGGATGTGACCGAAGCAATTCGAAATAAACGGCTAGATGTATGCATTGATTCCCGTGACCTGGATCCGACGGTGGAGGCCGACCGGCCCTCACCCTATAAATTCTTCGTTTCCTTCTCGCCTTCACACGCCTCCGTTACCTCTACTGTTGCTCTCTGCGCTGTGGAGCTCCGGCGATCTTGTTGCTGCCTTCTGACGCTCTCCGGCGCCTTTCCTCGATTCATCTCCCCTCAGTAAGGTTTTAGATCTCTCCTCCTTCCTTTCCGGTATCTAATCCGTATTTCTTCCCCTAGCTCGAGTCTTTGAAATTCCATTCCTTCGTCTTTGGAACTTCCTTTTTTGATTTATCCTGTCCGGATCATGGCCAGTTCCTCTCCTCTCGAAGAACAATCCCTAGGCCCATGGTATACTACCATGCGATCCCGTTTCGAACAACGGGATTTTGATATATTGGCTGACAATTTTGAAATCCCCGAGGATATCGAAGTTCGCCTGGCTGGTCCTGCCGCTCGGCCACACAGACCGCCGCGCGGTGGTTTCTGTGTCTTTCGCGACCAATTTACCGCCGGTCTGCGGTTCCCCGTACATCCTTTTATAGCAGACGTCTGCAATTATTTTGGCGTGCCGCTCGGAAGTTTAGTACCAAACACCTTCCGTCTCCTCTGCGGCGTTGTCGTTTTGTTTAAGATTCACAACATTCCCCTCCGACCGGAGGTCTTCTTTTATTTCTATTATCCTAAGCAAGCCGAGCCGGGCACCTTTATGTTCCAAGCTCGGCCCGGTTTGGTCTTCTTCAATAAACTACCCACTTCCAATAAACATTGGAAGGACTATTATTCTATATCCGCATGCCCGGTCAGAACTTTCCGACCCAGGTGGCAAGTCGGTCTACCTCCTACTCCCGAGTTGAAGAAATTCAAGACCGGCCGGATTATCTTCACGCAGCGACTAGTCTGCGGCTCGACATCAACAAACTTCTTCACGAGGGATGATGTGAGTCCTATACGGACCCCACTTCCGACCGGCTTCGGTAAGAATTTTGCTTGGGCACTTGCTTTAATTGCTAACTGATTTCTTCTTCTCTTCATGCAGGTGACATCGTCATGGACTCGGTGATGGCCGGCGTTCTGAAGAGGAAGGCCGCGGCGGCCAAGGAAATGAAGGCGCTGGGTTCTCACGAAGGAGAGAGCGGTACTCAGGCTGAATCGGCCGCTCAGGCCTCTCAACAACAGGCGGCCAGCGGAGCTACCCCCTCCAGGGAACCAACGGCCCCCGAGGAAGGGTCCGTTCGGGAGGAGGAACAGCCACTGCAAAAGAGGCGCCGGGTGGAGACTCCGCTGCGCTCGGCTACCTCCGCGGTCCAACCATCCGATCGGGCCGCCGTGGCTACTAAAGGAAAGGAGCCTGTGCCCGAGACCATTTCGTCCGACCGGACGCCTTCTGACTGGGACGAGCTGCCTGCTCCGGTTGAAGCCACTCCGGTCGACACTCTCCCCCCCGCTCGCCGTTCAGTCCAACGTTCGACCATCCATTCGCGGTCTTCTGCGCCAGCTTCTGATCCCGGTCGGGCGATCCCTGGTCACGGCCGCACAATACGGGTTACTCTTCATCTTCCTACCAGAAGCCGACCGGCCCACCGTGCCCGAGCACACCATTACTTTGAAAGGGCCCCTCGCCGAGATGTGGGCCGACGCTCGGGCGCGCGTGGCAGTGATCCCCCTCCGGAACTTAGCCAACAGCCACATGCAAGCGGCTACGGGGGTAAGTTTGTTGTTTTTTCAAGTTTTGCCTAAATATTTCAGCTCGGCTTTTAACAACCGGGCCTTCTTGCTTCAGAGATGGGTGGAAGAGATAGCAGTTTCCAGCCGCCTGGCTATGGCGGATGAGGAGATAAGACAACTGCGGGCGGCAGGCGGTCCGAGCGGCTCCCAAGGCCCTTCTTACTCCGAGCTGCAAAAAGAGCTGAAGAAAGCTGCTGAGCAGAAGAAAACAGTGACCGGGCCCACGCCCTAGCCGAGTCCGAGCGGCAGGTCAAGTCGCTTGACACAAAGATAACTCGCCACCACTCGGAAGAACACGACCATCTCCGATGGAGGCCCGGGGCCTGGAGTTGAAGATAAAGGAGCTGACGGAGCAGCTCGATCGGGAGAAGGTAGGCCGCTCGGCCGATGCGGAGAAGATTGAACGTCTGAATGAGGCCCTCACAAGCTCCCAGGCAACCTTCAAAGAATACCAGGATGCCGAGCCGAGCCGAGTCGCCGCTCTCGACAAAGCCACATCCGATCGCGAGTTCTCGGAGAAAATTTGCGAGCGGATGTACTCGGCTTTCGACTTGGCCATTACGGCCACTATGACCTATCTGAAGTCGAAGGGCCTTCTTCCGGAGTCCACCAATATTCCAGCCGGCGATCAGGTGGAGCTCCTGAGCAACATTCCGAGGGACCTCTACGACTACATCGAGTAATTCTTGTAATTTCGCCGCTCGGCTGAACATGAACCTTTTTGTACTTAGGTCACTCGGCCTAAGGTTTTAATTTTAATGAAATGCTTTCCTTTCGTGTACTCTATCTTTTTGCACTGTTCCCTTGCTAACACTTGTACTGTCCGCTCGTCTTCTATCACATCATACCTTGGGCATTCGAGGTGCATTCTTGCAAGTGTTTTCCCCGGCTCCTCCGTTCGGCCGAATATCATTCTGTGTTGCTAGCCAGAATCGCTTGTTATAAGCCGATCCGAACCTTTTATACCTCGAGTCCGAGCGGAAATTAGCGTCGGTCTGACTCGGCGGAGAATACGGATAATTGCAGTGTCGACGATATACCGCTCGGATTATTTATAGACGCCGGCTCGTCTTTCTATTTTTAACGACGGAGCTCGTCGGCGCGGATATTTATAGCCGGACGGCGCGGCTCTCGATCTTTAACGACGGAGCTCGTCGGTTCGTCCGCTCGGATTATTTATAGACGCCGGCTCGTCTCTCGATTTTAACAGCGGAGCTCGTCGGCGCGGATTATAGCCGAGCGGCGCGGCTCTCGATCTTTAACGACGGAGCTCGTCGGTTCGTCCGCTCAGATTATTTATAGACGCGGCTCGTCTCTCGATTTTTAACGGAGCTCGTCGGCGCGGATATTTATAGCGGGACGGCGCGACTCTCGATTTTAACGACGGGCTCGTCGGTTCGTCCGCTTGGATTATTTATAGGCGTCGGCTCGTCTCTCATTTTAACGGCGGAGCTCGTCGGCGCGGATATTTATAGCGAGCGGCGCGGCTCTCGATCTTTACGACGGAGCTCGTCGGTTCGTCCGCTCGGATTATATAGACGCCGGCTCATCTCGATTTTTAACGACGGAGCTTCGGCGCGGATATTTATAGGCGGACGGCGCGGCTCTCGATCTTTAACAGCGGAGCTCGTCGGTTCGTGCTCGGATTATTTATAGAAACCGGCTCGCTCTCGATTTTAACGACGGGCTCGTCGGCGCGGATATTTATAGCGAGCGGCGCGGCTCTCGATCTTTAACGCGGGCTCGTCGGTTCGTCCGCTTGGATTATTTATAGACGCCGTCTCGATTTTAACGACGAGCTCGTCGGCGCGGATATTTATAGCCGGACGCGGCTCGATCTTTAACGACGGAGCTCGTCGGTTCGTCCTTCGGATTATTTATGAGCGGCTCGTCTCGATTTTTAACGGAGCTCGTCGACGCGGATATTTATAGCGGACGGCGCGCTCTGGTTTAACGTCTGGGCTAGACGACCTTCAAGGCTAACTCCTTACCGGGTCGAGCGACCTTGGCCTTCTCAATGTGCTTTCATCTTTCTACTTCCTGCATCGCAAGTACATCGGCGACCCAAAAGTATATAAGTTTATATTTAGCGCACCTTTCACCCAACTTGGAGAACGTATTCATGGCCGAACGGCTCAGGGTCTACTTCGTCGGGCATTTTGGCTCGAATAAGTTGCCTCCGTCCGAACGGCACGGGGCCTTCGTCCCTCGAGCGCTTGGCTCGACCCATTTACCTCCGGCCGAGCGGCGCGGGGCCTTCGTTCTTCGAGCGCTTGGCTTGATCCATTTACCTCCGGCCGAGCGGCGCGGGGCCTTCGTTCTTCGATGATAATGCCTTATATTCGCTCTTCTTTCACCCCGCCCGGTAAGGCTGGAGGTGGTTCGCGCTCCACGGCCTATCTAGCTCCCTACCGTCCTCATCCTCCAAATAATACGCGCCCGATGGAATGCGACGGTGGCTGGAGGTGCTTCCGCTCGGCCACCAGACGCAGATGTTGCTTGTTACTCTGGCCGTTCGGCTGATGTTTTTTGTCTTTGCTCCACTAGTTTGGCAGCCCTCATCTCGACCAGAGCTTCGAGTTCTTCTGTTGAAAGCGCCACCGTGTGTTGTCCTCCAGCCTCGTCCATTGCTCTTGTTCGAATGCAGGTGCGTTCCCACAGACGGCGCCAATTTGATCCTGTTCGAACCAGAAATCAACAGATGCTGGGCACGTGGCGCTCCTTGGCTCGCTGATGTAGATCTCCGACTGGTGGCGCGATGCTCCAGCTAACCTGCACAGAAGTCGGGCCGGGAAGGGGGTTCCCGGCGACGACCCTCCGACGCTCAAGTCAGGTAAATTACGATGAACAAGGTGGCTCCCAAAGTCTCGAGTCGTGCCAATCCTTTGTCGATGAAACACGAGGTTCTTTATATAGGCGTGAAAGGTTTGGGCACGCGTACCAAGGTGCATAAGTGTCCTCTGTCCTATCCTAGGAATGCTGTCAGAAAGCTTACCCGTCCTTTCCTAGGTATGCGTCTGTCAGAAAGTTTACCGACCCATATCGCTACGGTCAAAGCATGCCCTCGATGGGACGAGAATCCCTGTCACAAGATTTGGAGCATGGCACACACGTGAAACCTACAGGTTGTCAAAGAAAGAAATCCTCTGGCCTTTTCCTTTGCTCCAAACTTGTAGTCCGAGCGGACAGATACCTAAACATCCAACCGGACATCCGCAGTGGTTTACTTGTGCTTTGTGGAGACTAACAAACAGGGGTGCTTTATGACTGCGGTCGGTCAAAAGGTCAGCTCGGTCCATGACCTTTTTAACTGAGCGTCGAAACCCCGATTTGACAGGGTGCCTCCCAACTATAAGTGCGAGCCGGCCGGACCCCTCCGGGTACTCGATTCCATCGGCCGGCTGGCAGTCCAATCGGACCGGCCGTCTACGGCCGTCCGTCCGGTCGGACCACACTCTCCTCTGGGTGGGCGGCTGTTCCGGTGACTTCCCCTTGGCGTTGACTTTGCAAGAAAAAGGGGGGGCCCACTCTTACTACCGGATCAGCTACCTTTTCTAAACAGACAAATCCAACATCAACTTATCCCTTTTATAATCCAATATTCTGTTAACTATCTTAAATAAATTCGCTACCTTTTCTAAACAGAACTGCTTGCTTGACCACTTGGTTAGCCGGATTTGCTTAAGGCTTGGTTCGGCCGGAGGTTGCAGGTTCGAATCTCGGCTAATTTTCTTTATTTTTTGCAACTTGTTTCTTTTGATAAAAATATCAAACGAACTCCAAAAATTACATAAAAATACTCTAAAAATTTCTAAAAATCTCTAAAATTTTTCTAAAGCATTTCTAAATATTTTTAAGAACTATTAGGACTCAAAATGAGGAAATTTGGGTTGTTACAGTTTTGACACCATATATAGCTTCTACAAGCTCAAATCTTCATAGAGAATGTGATTTTAGAGAAATCCAGGTACCGTAGAGCCATAAGTGGGTTTTGATCAAAACCCACTGATGGACCTACTCATCTCTGATTGCGATCATTTCAATTCTTGTAAGTTTCTAGTATTCCAAGGACTCCAACGGTGCTATCCATTACTGATTTAAAGATCCCTAGAGGTGATTGAATGTTACGAAATATCTCAGCTTTATTGTGGGCCTGATATGCTAACATATCAGGCCCAACATTGTGTTGATAGGTTGGGACCTTGGCTGCTTTGTTCAGCCAATCACTTCCAAGTTTTTGTTCCTCAAATCTAAAACTTTACTCTATCTCTCCCTTCTATAAACTATAAACTCACTACGGATTACGAAAAAATATAGAAATTCTAGTAGGCTAGGTCCAACAATGGGTTTTAAGGCTACGACGTGTGATTAAAAATTGCTAATTGTAGTGTAATATAGCTTTAACCTCTAACTAAATTGTCACTCAAAAATAAAATGATGATTCTTGGTGTTGTTATAAATTTAATGATGTTTATTTAAAGAAATCCAATAGGTTGACATGTTTCGTGCCAACTGGAACAGAGTAAGAGCTTCATTTATATTGGTTAAAACTAAGTTTTGATACCATATATAGCTTCTACTAGCTCAAACCTTCATAGGGAAGGTGATTTTAGAGAAATCTAAGTACGTAGGGCCATCAGTGGATTTTGACCAAAACCCACTGATGGACCTATACATCCCATTTCAAGTCTTGTGAGTTTCTAGTATTCCAAGGACTCTAACGGTACTATCCATTACTAATTTAAAGATCCCTAGAGGTGATTGAACGTTACGAAACATCTCGGCCTTATTGTGAGCCTGATATGCTAACATATTAGGCCCAACATTGGGATGATACGTTGGGACCTTGGCCACTTTGTTCAGCCGATCACTTCCAAGTTTTTGCTCCCTAAATCTAAAACATGACACTATCTCTCCCTTCTATAAACTATAAACTTACTACGGATTATGAAAAAGTATAGAAATTCTAGTAGGCTAGTTCCAACAGTGGGTTTTAAGGTTACAACGTGTGATTGGAAATTGCTAATAGTAGTGTAATATAGCTTTAACCTCTAACTAAGTTGTCACTCAAAAATAAAATGGTGGTGCTTGGTGTTGTTATAAATTTAATGATGTTCATTTAAAGAAATCCAATAGGTTGACATGTTCCGTGCCAATTGGCACGGAGCAAGAGCTTCATTTGTATTGGTTAAAACTAAGTTTTGACACCATATATAACTTCTACTAGCTCAAACCTTCATAGAGAAGGTGATTTTAGAGAAATCCAAGTACCACACAAAAACCCACTGATTGACCTACACATATCTAATTACGGTCATTTCAAGTCTTATGAGTTTCTAGTATTTCAAGGACTCTAACGGTGCTATCCATTACAGATTTAAAAATCCCTAAAGGTGATCGAACGTTACGAAACATCTCAGCCTTATTGTGGGTTTGATATGCTAACATATCAGATCCAACGTTGGGCTGATAGATTGGGACCTTGGCCGCTTTGTTCAACCTATCACTTCCAAGTGTTTGCACTCCAAATCTAAAACTTGACACCATCTCTGCCTTCTATAAACTATAAACTCATTACGGATTGTAAAAAAGTATAGAAATTCCAGTAGGCTAGGTCCAACAGTGAGTTTTAAGGCTACGGCGTGTGATTGAAAATTGCTAATAGTAGTGTAATATAGATTTAACCTCTAACTAAGTTGTCACTCAAAAATAAAATGGTGGTGCTTGGTGTTATTGTAAATTTAATGATGTTCATTTAAAGAAATCCAATAGGTTGACATGTTCCATGCTAACTAACATTGTAACGACCCAATTTTCCCTATTTCAAGTTTTAAAAGTCCATAAAAATATTTGGAAATACTTTTAAAATATTCTAGAGATTTTTAGAAATTTTTAGAGTATTTTTACGTAATTTTTGGAGGTCGTTTAGTATGTTTACAAAAAGAAAGAAGTTTTGACCAAAAATGTTGAAGGTGAGACTCGAACCCAAGACCTCCGGCCGAACCTAACCCAACCGGACACAGCCAACCAACTGGGCTACGCGTGGTTTGTTAGTAAGTATGAAGCGAGATATATATAAAGTATAGTTATAATGGAAAACCCTAGTTTTAAAAAGACCTAAATTTTCTTCCCGAGCCCGAAACCTCTCCTCCCCTTCTCACGCGGCGGCGCGACTCCTTCTCGGGCGAAACCGTGGCAGCGAGCAAGCATCCCTCCGGCGGCCGGCGAGGGCTTTTTCCGGCCGATCCTCACCCGTATGGGGATCACCTCGGCAAGGAGCGCCGTGAGCACGAGGGAGAAGCCGAGATCTCCATCGCTCCGGAACCCTAGAGTCTTCCTCTTCTCGGTTGTAAGTCCAAGAACGCTCGGTAAGTACTACTCACCTGTGGTAGGAGTTGCTCTGAGCTTCGATTTGCTTTCCTTGCTTTCAGATTTTACTGTGCCGAGTAGGATTGTATGCTAGGGTTTTCCTTTCTTTGCTCTGTTTGTCAAGCCGAATAGCTATACCTATTGGCGTGAGAATGCTGAGTTTTTGTGATTGACATGCTTCAATTGTAATAGTCCGAACAGCCTCTGATTCTAGCACCTTGTTCACGTTTTAAGCATGCTTCAATTGTAACAGCCGAACAACCCCCTAATTCCAGCATGTAGTTCATGTTTTAAGCATGCCTGTAGCATTTCAGTGTTGTATCCTTGTACATCTACCTACTGCCCATAAATTCCAGCAAGTTGTTTTCCTTTTTGGGCCACGCAGATGGGCATAAACAACCCTTGATCTTTAGCATTTCAAGTTAGGTAATCTTGGTTAATTAGTAGGCATGATCAGCAGGTTATCTAAGTGACAATATTAGTTTTAGTCCTATTCTTGAATACGAACAGCCCTATTTCTTTCCGGCATTACAATTCTGAAGTCTTTTCCATTAGATGAGCATGAACAGTTCCTTTGTTTTGCTGTCCACAAGCATGAGCAGTACTAGTTCTTAATTCTGTTTCACTTGCAGTATTATAATAGCATGAGCAGTATTAGTTCTTAAATATGTTTCACTTGCAGTATTAGAATAGCATGAGCAGTATTGAATTATAATTTAGTTTCTAGTTTCTTGTTTTGATACAGATGCATATATGTGTTAGTTAGCTTTCAATAGCTCTTTAATCTAAAGCATATAGTTAGTTGTTTTGCTATTTTAATAAGATGAATAGCCATGTATTTTATAGCATGATTAGTAAGCTCAAAATTTCTTTCTTTTGCTCTATTTTATAGCATGATTAGTAAGCTCAAAGTTGCTTTCTTTTGCTCTATTTTATAGCATGATTAGTAAGTTCAAATTTGCTTTCTTTTGCTCTATTTTATAGCATGATTAGTAAGCTCAAAGTTGCTTTCTTTTGCTCTATTTTATAGCATGATTAGTAAGTTCAAAGTTGCTTTCTTTTGCTCTATTTTATAGCATGATTAGTAAGTTCATATTTGCTTTCCTTTGCTTTATTTTATAACATGTTTAGAGAGTTCAGATATGCTTCCCTTATGTTATTTTTATATAGCATGCTTGGTTAGTTGTAATCCTACACTTGTTAGATATATCTACAAGATTCTAATAAGCTCTAATCAAGGAGTATGAGAAGTATGAGTAAAGAAAAGACTAGAGTTTAGTTAAAAAGAAATAACTAGTAAATTAAAGTAAGAGGCTAGTACCCGACTTCCAAGGTTGTCGTTAAATAAATCCAGGTGACCAATTCCAAGGTCTTGACCCTGGTAAGACCAAGGTCTTTACCTCATAGGACTAGAGGCTCACTACCTCAGTCACTATTAGAGAGCGCGCAAAATAAAGATGGTACTAAGCCTGGGCCCAAAGAAGAAGAAAAGAAAAGAAAGAAAGAAGAAAAGAAGAAGAAAGTAAAAGAGAAATTAAAAGATTAATTTCTGGTATAAAGATATAAGAAAATGAAACAAGTATTATGCTTAGAATCAATAGAAGTTAGTTTCTTTAATTCTGAGCCTACAGTAGTAGTTTCATTATTTTCCTATCAGTTAGTGAGCATGTTTAGTATTCAGTTTTATTTCTATATACCATGAGAACATGCAGCTTTGCTTTTAGCATTTCAGTTTTAGTATTGTTGCATTCTTTTTATGCACTTCGAGTTTTTGTGAGATAGATTAGTACTTACTAAGCGTTTCGCTTATAGTTTTATTTTTCCTCCTACTGCAGATAAAGGAAAAGCTAAGATATGAAAGGGAGGCGACAGGGTGGTGGTGGTGATGAAGGTGTGTGATGACTGGACTATGGAGAGATCCAGAGTTTGCTAGCAAACCTTCAGGACCTATCTGTTTAGAGTTTATGTTTTAGTTCTCTTCTTAAATACTATTATGAAGTTTTGTGAGATTGTGATTGAGTTTGATTCGTATTTGTAGCTTATCATGTCCTACTCTTGGAGTTATGTTTAGTTCTTATTGCTAGACTAGTTTTCGTTGATTATATTGTGATTTTATTACTGCGTGGTTGTGAAAAATGTGTT